>NW_019525417.1:1516293-1557538 GCF_002814215.2 Seriola lalandi dorsalis | reverse complement strand
GGGCACCACAAGGACAGGCAGACAGCCACAGCAGCTCCTGTCTTCACGCCCTCCTAATCTCCTCTGCTGAAGGATCAATGCTATCTGTGAGAGCAATCTCCACACCGCCAGATTAATTCAGCAGCGAACACAGTGGACTGAGGGGTTACTTTGAAAGCAAACAGGCTTTCCTTAATGCACAGACTCCGATAACGCCGGCAGGTAGTCGCAAAGACACAAATAAAAAAATAAAAAGCCACCTTGTTTGTCCTTGGGAAGGTGGGTGGGTGGATTGGTTGTTGCATGACGGGACAGAGGATAAATGGGTCTGTGGGAGCTAGAACAGCTGGATGGATGTAGAAAAAGACGAATGTGGATGTGGGTTGGAAGTTGACAGGATGGAATGGAGATTGCTGGGATGTTTGATGGAGACATGAAATGGATGGATGTATGAATGAGGTGACAGGTGGATGGATGACTGGCATGTCCCTCTTACCTGAGCTGAGACTTGTGTTGGGGGCTGGGGGGGGGGCCTTGTGGGGGTTTAAATTCAAACGACGACTCTTGTTTTGGTTTGGTGTTGTTCCTGAGACAGAGAGATAACAGTAAGTGAAGATTAAATCATAAAGAGATTGAACTCATTAAAGACATTAAATGATGTATTTAATATGCATATTTATTAACAGTTCAACATAAAAAAAACGCTACATTCTCACCTGGCCTCAGGTGCAGCCTGTTGCTGAGGTGTGTGAGTGGTGGTTATAGTGGCGATCTTCTCTGCATTGGTCAACAAAGATGCATTTGATGACTCTGGGGAGAACGGAGGAAAGAAAGAGGTGTTCAGGACATTTCCTTCAACAAATTTTAAGCTAATTTTGAAACTGCTATTGAGTAAAATTGGCAAGCAAATAAATTGGCTGTATAAAAATAAAGGAAATGAAAAAAGGAAAAGTGAAAACTGTTATTGCTTTTCATGTCAGCAAGTCCAAGACATTTTTCACACTGTCCAAGACCCTTTTTGCCTCAAAGCAAACATCAAAACTTTCTGGCTACACGAAATAAATTTTAGTGACATTCGTCCTTTGCATACAGTTTCTAATTCAGTACATTCAAATTTGCATAAACACACTCCAATGCAAGTGTCTCTGGTGTCCTCGAAGACTCTGTGTCATGGAATTAAATCCATATTTCACACGTGGAAATTTTCATTTTCCAGTGTGAGCCCTGGTGTAGATCGAGTAGCTGTCATCTAGAAACATTAGCTGACCTGTGGGGACCACCATCAGCTTCCAGGCGTCTTCCGCCACAGTAATACAGTGGGTTACATTTGTCAGTTATTTTGAAAAGGCACTTGTCAACGAGTGTTTCTTTTCCTAGAGATGCCTGTCTCTTTTTGGACTGAAACTCCTCTGGTCTGCCTGTGAATTGTCAAACAGGAAACATATGCACTTGCACCATCTAAGGACATAAAAGCTCCTGGTTATTCTGTCTTTTATTTTTGATTCAGTCATTTTGTGTTATCAATGAGTCACGCTGGGCCTTAAGGAGGGAAACAGACCATCGTTTCTCTAATCTTGACACATAAAGAAACCTTTTTTCTTAACCCAGTCTTTCTTGGCTATCTACAGGTATCCTTTATTTGATTACAACTCTCCACTGCTCTTCTCTGAGTCGCTACTCCCTATTCCTCTCACGGTCAATCCTCCTCTCATCTATTCATCTCCTCCACTTCCACCAGTCCCCTTGCAGCCTCTTGGCTTAACTCTTCGATTGCCGTTCCCCACAAGGTACAGAGTCAACCAATCGAGCTGCAGCGTGGGTGGGGCGAGCTTCATTTCGGACCGTGGAGGGGAGAACCTGGTCGTTCTGGGTTTACACCAGCGTGTGATGAATGTTTTAACTTAGCCCACAGGAGGACGTCTGTGCTGAAAATATTCCCCCGTAAGGTTTTCTGGCATCTGTGTTACTTTCTCACACATTTTCTGTTGCTCATTTCTCACTTTCACAGCTCACATTTGTCCCCATAAACCCTATTCGCCCCTCCATCTGCTCATTTGCATAACTCACTCCTTCCATTCTGCTTACTCTCTCCATTTATCTCTCCTCCAACTGTTTTCTGTCTGGAAATTAATCGAATAAGCTCCGTTTCTCTCTCTCGTTCCGTTCCGCTCACGACCCACTGCCTCTTTTCTCCACTCTTACTTAAAAACATTCACACACTGCGCACCGCAAAAGGCATTGAGCTGTTTCTGTAATTTGTCTCTGGCCCTGGCACTATGCCCTCCCGCCCTGAATGGACGGAGTTAGGAAGGAGAGCAGGTACATTCAAAATGAGAAATTCAGGAAGGAGAAAGAGAAAGGGGAGCGGCGAAGGAAAGAAAGGGAGAGGAGATAAGAGAAGCGGGAGGGCTGCACTACACAATATACCCCAAGTTGTGCTAAAAAGTGGCACATCATATCACCTCCGGCACGTCTATCTCTCTTCTCTCGCACAATAGAAAAGCAATGAGGTGTACTTGGTCTGCGGCTCGAGTCTACACTGCAGAGACATAAGCTTTGATGAAGGCATTAGCTGTTTGTGCATGCATTACTGCGCACCGGCAGGAAGAGTACCATGTCTGTTTCTCTTGTCGTTGCAGAAGTGTTGAGCATCAGTCAGAACAAAACTCCGCCTGTGTTCCCACACAGAGGAGAGGTGAGCTCAATGGAACGGAGCTGAACCTGACTGCACCTTGGAGGAACCTCTCTCGGTGGTATTTATTCACGTCGGAAAGTTTAGACATGATTGATCCGCGCAAAAATAGTCCTGCTCAGCCGTGTGTAAACAGAGGCAGAGAGAACAGTAACTCGGAGACACAAGCCACAATCTTTTCCCGTCACTCTCTCAGTCTCCGTGTCAGGCAGCGTCTGTTTGTTTGACACATGCACATAAACACAAACCCGAACTTTCAGATAAAGCATATCCAGTTATTTCTCTCCGACGCCTTCTCTCTCTCTTGCTTTCTGCGTCTTCTTGGCAGAGCAATTCTGGCTCACTGTTCTCATCAGCCGCTCCGCAGGAAAAAAAAACACTCTTCATCCATAAGAAGTGAGCCGGAAAGCAACGAGCGGCGGACAAATAGCTACAATTTCTAGCAGCGCGCAGGTTGACAGGGAGTATCGCCTTCCTCGCATGCATCCACGCACACATGCACGTACGTACACACAAAAACACACACATTTAATTAAACAGTATTTGTGAAGCATGCTAGGGTGATCTGTCAGCACAAAGCGGTGAGAGCTCTCAGCTGCACAGCATAACATACAATAGGCACAAACTTTTCCTTAAAACCACTTTAGCAGAAATGACACACCCTCATACGCAGAAGTTCTGCACCTCTCTCTCTCTCACACACACACACACACACACACACACACACACACACACACACACACACACACACACACGTGCACAGCCGCGCACACACAGATATCTAAATTACTCTTGCATGTTTTAAAAGTGCGGGCATGCTGAAGGCGTAAATGCAAAGGCTGGGAAAGTTCCCGAATATCCCCACAGAAGCACTTCTGTCAACACTGCGGGGGAGTTTCAGTCACTTTGAAAGCAAGTGAAGAAACTGCGAATTTTATATAACACTACAGGCATACATAAGCAGCATTCAGGAAAGCAACGACATCGATGGAGTCCTCCTCCTCAAACACACCCAGACTACTTAATAATAGGAATAACAGCTGATGATTGCTCTGGTTGACATCCATCAATGTGACAGAGCCAAGCCACTTGAGAAATCGGCGCTCCTACCGGGACAGTCTTGATGAACAAGCACTTGCTGAATCATTTGAATAGATATGAATTTTTGGCTGAAGGCTATCAGCTGAGTGGGATATTGTCGGAATGCGCCGGTTCGCAAGATCCCACATTATTGGAGGGACCCTTGGAGGTGCCCCCATTTTTGCAACAATTTATGGAGAGACTAGAAACTATTAGACAAACAAAATCACACATAATCACAGAAGCGGCTTGAAAGTGGGAGTCTTTAGCTGTTGTTCTCTACTCACCGTCTCCAGGAATGATGCGTAGTGTGACGGTGTTCCCGGCCTCCTTGATGAGGTTGACGATGTCGGAATGGGACTTGTTGGTGATGGAGCAGCTGTTCACCGCCAGGATGCGGTCGCCGACTTTCAGCTTCCCGCAGCGGTCTGCTGGGCTCCCCTCAATGATACGCCCTATTTTGTGGGGCATGGCCACACATGCATTGCCAGCTATGGTCACCATTGACATGTGATGCATGATTCAGTGTGTAAGTGTGTGTGTGTTTGGGGTGTTGTTGGATTGTGTACAGAGAGAGAGAGAGAGAGAGAGAAGAAAAAAAGATGGGAAAGGGGGAAAGGAGCAGAGAAGGAGGATCAGAAGGTTTGGGGTTAATTCACAGACAGCCAACAGCCAGCCAAGCAAAAGTCATTGAGAGAAGCTGATCAGAATTACAGCAGAACAAGATGCAAGCATTGGCAAAGACGAAGGACAAATTTAAATGTGCTCTGCAGAGAAATAAAAAGAATCTGCCATACTGTAATTCACAGTACTTTTCCTGTAAATTGGTTCTTCAAATTAATCACTGGAGAAACTGAGCTGAACTCCAGCTGCTCTCCTCCACCCTCTCCGTCTCATGCCCCTCTTACTTAAAGCTGCTCCAGCACCACGTTTCTAAAGTGGGTATCATTATTATATTTGCATGAGAGTCTCTCGGCAGTAAAAAGCTAATAATGAAAAAAACTGTGTTGTGTTGTCTGCATCTCAAATAACCTGCACCTGCAGAAAGTTGGGAGACGACAAACAAACATCACAGCGCACATCTCGCCAACTACCCTGAGGTCTCTCTGTTTCTCTCCCCCCACTATCTCTCCCCATCTGCAGTCTGACATCAGTCACTGCAGAAACAAGGAGTGTGCAATCCGTCCTTTCTTTCTCCACCTTCCTTTTCATTATTATTCAGTCATCCCTTCCACTGCCCTCACTCTTTTATTCCTGCACAAACTTGCCAAACCCTGACCTCCTCCTGTCTTTCTAACTGAATCTTGCCATTATGAGCTGTGAAATATTAATTTAGAGTCAGTGAGAGGGAGAAAACAAAAACCAAGCTGCTGTTGCATTTCTGAACAAAATAAAGTGCTTTAACAGTATGGGTGGACTGGTTTATGACTCCCTCACCGATGACTTACTGCTATGCACCAAGTCAATTTCAAACTTTCATGTAGCTATTGGCATTCCATTAGACTTTACATGTTGAGATCAAAAAGAGCTCAACTGCTGGCCCGTGCTTTCTACTATGGCCTGTGAGAAGAAGCTGTGCCACTTTGTGAAAAGCTGAGTATTTTCAGGTCTTTTCAGTCGACCCACACTGACGGAGATAAGAGCACAGGGAACAGTGGAATGCCATAGTGTGTAGGCAGGAAGTCACGGCAGTGGGGCAAAGAGAGCACCACATAGAAAAGACACCACTAGTTTGTAAGAAGCAGAGTCAATTTGATCAGAATTATTTGCAAGGATGTGCAAGATCAAACAGAGAAACCATTGTAAGGTAAAAAAAAACTCTGATATGATGATATTTACAACCAGCTGAGGGACACAAAATAACCTTTCCATAAAGTGATTTTGAGTCAATGCATCTCTCTGATTCTACGTTTTAAATAAATAAATATTATTCACACGATCATTTCCCGTATCTATCCTGCTTGCTGCTCTCATTCTCATTAAGTTGTCATTAGGCTTTTAGTGCTAACCTGCTCAGCAGAAGCCGTTTAAGTTCATCTGAATAATACAAGTGCCTTATGTAAGACCCGCTTCACTTGTGATCAATTATGAAAGCGTTGTGTGAGTGTAGCAGCATCTGCAGGCAAAGAAAAGGTTTCAGTGTCTCGCTTTGACGGGCTTGGACAAAAGTGAGAAAGAAGAACCACTTTTTTTTTTGAAGAGTGTTGGTATTGATCTGGTGGGACTGTAAATAGCCAGAATCTGTGCTGGTTGTCAGGCTTCTTAGTGATCAATGGTTTTATGGATGATACAAAGGCAGCCCATAAAGAAGGCAGGAAGACAAAAGACTCCAGTGATGAGGAAAAGCTACAGAGTGTGTTTGATGTTTTGCTGTGTGGAACTGATTTTTGGAACATTTGCATGTACAGTCGACAACAATGAAGATATTCTGTAACTTTCAGGACACTCCAAACATCTCTTACCGAAGGTGGTGCCGGCTTCAGGCCGTGACACTGACGAGACGATCACAAAACCGAATCCTTCGTTCTCGCCGCGGCGGATCTCTACGTCATAGGGCTGCAAGGTGGAGGAGGGGACAACAGAGGTGGTGTTGGGGGGCTGAGAAGAAGTGGCAGCAGCTGCAGCAGCGACTACAGTGTTACCGTTGCCCCCCGCCCCTCCACCTCCTCCCCCGCTGCCGATGCCGGAGGTGGAGCCGCTGCCAGAGCTGACGGTGTTGAGGGAGTTCTGGCTGCCCTGCGGAGTGCGCTTCCCTATCTCCTCCGTCAGGCTCGGCGCCTGGGTACTGCTGTGGTGGGAGGATGCCGGCGATGGAGGCACATCTCCCTCTGCTTTAACTGGAGATGACAGAGGAGGATAAGGTGAGAAAGATGCAGATACACTGTGAGAGTTGGAGAGGAAACAGTGTGGAGAAGATTTATGGAAGGAATAAACAGGAACAAGTTGTGTGCCGGGTAGGTGAGACAGAACATCTGACACGAGAAGACGAAGGAGAGAATTAAGAAAAAGACAATAATTAGGCCAGCAAGTGTTACATAAGTTCAGGAGATAATGGAGCAGAAAAAGCTGAGTAAGTAACTGGCACATAAAAAGACAAGATTACATTTAAACTAAACTGTCAAAATATGAAAAAACAGATAAATGTGACATCATCTGTACAATCTGAAAAAGACTGTCAATAGACACATTTTCCCTCCTAACACAGCCACTTTATGTTGATATGATAAAAGACATGTTGGTAAGACAGCATAGGGACAAGGAGCCTCTCCAGCCATCCCGTCTCCGATCTGTTTTCAACAAAAGATGAACTAAAGATGCGGCCCGCCTGTTGTATCTGGACATTTCATTCCACATTTCATTTCCTGTACAGCTGCTCCGAGGACGGCGCCTCATATTCTCGACGCTCTGAGGCAGACGGGGAGCAGCAATGCACTAATGTCTGGCTGCTGTCATCGGGCCGAAGGTTGACCATCCTCTCCATCATATTTATGGGTATTTCTTTATCGCCTGCTGAGGAGCGCGCAAAGGTAGTGATGGGGTGGGGGCGTTTGCACACGGTAGCCGGCCGACTGCTTCTTACCATTGCACACCCAGACTATTACAGAGGAAGGTGAGGGGGCAACTCCTGCACACAGTAAGCGGGCCTCTGGGCCCCTGATATAACTGCGATGGAAATAAATGGGAAGCTGGGTGGTTTAAAGTACAGAGTGCTTCTCTGAATTATGTGCTGTAGCAGCAACGGTTGTAACGACACAATGGAATCAGATACAAATGAAGAAATCTGATTTTGTTCACAGAATTAATTAAGTATATGATAAAAGTCACTGCTAATACAATATCAAACACAATTACTGACATGCTCGAATATGTTAACAGCAACTTAACGAACAAACAATTACAGGTCAATTTTTTAAGGCTTTAAGTTATAATCCTTAAAGATTTTCGTGAAATCAAACTTCATTTTTAATGCTACTGGCGACTGGCATTTTTTCTGTAACAGCCATTTAAAAGATTTACATTCAGTAATTGTCGCTGTATATAGTAGTCACATTGGACATTGCCAGTCCACCAGTCCCATGCTGGAATCAAGTTCCCTTCACAAGCACAAGCGATTCATTGAAAACTAGGCATGCACGTAATCCAGTGTAACTTTATCTCGCTGATAACGCCCTCACTGTTTTCTGTTTACTGTTTGACAGGTTCTAAATATTTCTGGATATGGTGCATTGAGCTTTTGGATGAAGAGTCATGTTGGAGTTACAGGCAACAGGCTGCACACTTCCAACGTCTCAGCAATGTAACCAGCCTCACTGCGCTCTGCTGCTGTGTGGAAAACAACTTGGCTGTGCGCAGCATTAGATCATAGCTGCTCAGGGCAAGACAGACTTTTTCCTTTTTTTTTTGGCTCATTTCTTTATCAAAACGACGTGAGTACGTTTGGCTGCACTGTAAACAAATACAACAGTTGCTCCTCTTTTGCTCCTCATGTTTGCTGCCTCTACAGTTCTGAGACCTGTAGCACTGAAGCACACCTGTCACCAAATCAATTGGGCCTGGAATCTGAAGTCTTTACCGGTCTGGTTTTCTCACTCTCGTTTCGGGTATCTAATAAATTCACAAGCCCTGAACACCTTTTTGAACTTCAGCCAGCAGAAATATTATGAGAGACGTTCAGCATTGACTCTGGCCAGCAGCTATTTAACAAGCTACCCTGCTCCCCTATCTTGATCCCTCTTGCTTCTTACCGGCGTAGCTGGTTTTGCGTCGCACAGTGAGGTTGACGTGTCCCTGCTTGGCTGCCTGCTGCATCAGTTGCACCACCAATTGGTGCGACTTGCCCACCACTGCCGTGCCGTCCACGCATATCAGCTCATCGCCGGACCGCAGGCGTCCGTCCTCGTCTGCGGCGCCGTACTTCACTATGTGGCCGATGTAGATCTATAACACAACCAAAGCAGATGGATGACATTTGTGAGACTGTGTGCACGGAGATCAGAAATGGGTAAAGACTGCCAATAGATCCTGTACGTGCTCTAGCTTTTTAGGTAATTTACATGGAAAAAGTTCAAAGATTGCAATTTCCTCAGTCAAAGAATTTTAGCACACACATAAATAATTATGAGAAAGATTCAAAGGCATCTTATTTTCCACAGCAGCTATTAAGTTGGCATGCAGCACGTCTGCTACAATTTAAGCCTCACTATTATGTCTTTACTCTTCTTCTCAGTGTGCTACAGTAGTCACCCCAGCTAAGATCTAAGGTAAATCGTTATTTTTTTTCCCAGCACATATTGCAGTGCAGACCGGTGAACCAGAACAAACAACTTTGGCTCTCAAAAAAAAAAAAAAAACAGAAAGAAAAAAAGTGTTGTGTATGTGCGAGATGGATGTTTTTCTTTGGTTTTTTCGTTGACTGATTGAGGCTACGTTGGCCAGATCAAAGAGAAACTGTGTTGTAGAAATCACTGATCTGAATTTGAGTCCAAAACAAAAGCAAAACTCAGAACTACACAGGAGGAAGAGAAACAGAAAAACAGAGGTAGTGAAAAAAAAGATGCAGCTCTTGACTAGTGCTGGGAATACAGCACCCTTTTCATCATTCAGTTTACTGAATCTTGTCAGTTGTAGTTTATACATTTCCACGCAAATGTAGACTGAAAATTGAGGAAATTGAAAAGCAAACTGGGGGATGCGGCTGTGAGAGACTGAAAAGGTTTGAGAGAGACTCACCGGCTCTCCTGGCTCGTTGCCTCCGAGGATCCTGAAGCCGAACCCCGTGTCCTTTCTCCACAGGAAAATGTCCTGCTCCTGGAAATCTGGAACTGTGAAACAACACACAGCAAAACATCATTAACGCGTCTGTATTTAGACTAACAGCAAAGCCCAATGAATTCCTGTGTTCTGTACTAGCATACCATTAGACATTTACTTTACTTAAAATGTCATGCTCTAGCTTGGGCATAAAGAGGTCTGCAGACAATAGTGATGCCATAATTGATGCACCCCCTGTTCTAAAGGAATCAAACCATCCACCTGCTCATGTCAACATGCACAGAATCATCATCCCAACTGCTCTAAGATTTTTTTCACAAAGATAGCACTTTGCACAAACAGTCTGTCTGGAGGCTCTGGGAAAAGAACAAACAACCAATCCATCAAAAGATAAAGAAAAGGATCTATTTTGAGAAAAGAGCACAGGTATAGAGTTTAAATAAACTATCAAAAGCCAGAAAGGCTGCAAGAAATATAAAAAAATAAAAATCAGAGCTTCATCATTAAATGGTTCCATAACTGGAAATGATCAGGCTAAAACTCATCACTGGTGTCTGAAGCAACACAGGTTTCTCTTCTTTTAGCTTTTTACGCTCCCACAGAGTGGACACTACTATTCCAATGGAGTACACTGTTTCTTTTATGAAATGATGTGTGACATGCAACTGCATTTCCACACTTAACTACATGTGGGAGCACTTCCCACCAAACAGAGGTGCTAATACATACTGGAATGGGGCTATATATTATTGAGCAGAGGGTCTAAGTGTGGCTAGTGGCCACCATCATCCACAACAGAGAGAAGCAAGTGTGTCTGTCTGTGTGCACGCTATTCGCTAGAAAGGTGCTGTGCTATAAAAGAAGCATTGCACTGCAGCGACTGACAGCTCATGGTTCATGTAGCAGTGGAAATGAGAGGAGCCTCTCAGGGTTACTGGGAGCCGGGGGAGAGAAGAGGTGAGTGTGCATGTGTGTGGCCTCATCCTGGTGTACACACGAGCGTCTTTGCTTTATATGTGTGTATATTTATTCACATATGCAGGTATGTGAATGTATTTGTGTGGCCGCAGCTGTGTGGCACTGGCTGACAAACATTCACCTCTGAGTAAACCCCCGGGGAGTTTTCCTTTTGCACCAGCACAGGCCACTGCTGCCAAGGCCACTAAAGCCACTAAGAGGCGGCAAGGTGGCAGAAGGCATAAGCAGCCTGCTTCCAATCTGTTCCTTCAGTCAACAGTGAAAATCCCTGCGGAGTGCAGCTATCTCTTCCAATCTATCACAATGTAACTGTGGAGGAACTGGGAGAGGAAGAGTCAGAAGCTAACTGTCGCAATCTGCACCTGCACAAGGGAGGGTCAACTGCACAGTTACACCCTGTTCCTGTTGATTAATAGATCCATAAGTGATCCCCACAGTGAGGCAAGTGGGTGTGAATGGATCAATATTTTATAGAGATGGACGGACCTGTACAGAGCTGTGAGTGAGGACTGCAAATAACAAGCACGGATGGTTCAAACAGAGAGGAAATTACACTGGGAACATGTTAAAACCAGACAATAATCAAAATGAAGGCCAATAAAGCACGAGCGAGTTCCCTATCCTCGCTGACTTCATTTTTTTTTTAGAGCAGTTTAATGCTGAGTGAGATTTTAAGGGGATTTTTTCTGCAAATGGAAACTGTTCACCGCATGGTGCATTTGAAGACCTTGATCCCAGCAGAACTTTTCATTACAGCAAATGTTGTATAGAGAAATGTCTCCGCCGTACCCTGTTTGAGCCCTATAGGGTGCATACTGCAGGATTTTAGGACGGGAGCTCAATGCAGCGTGAAAAGCAAAGGATTTACACCTGCTGTTACAGGTCAGCTGTCCTCCCCTGTCATTCTCTGTATGTTCCTCCTTTTCCATACCTCAGAGTCCCTTGATTCTGTGGTATGGAAATGCTTTACTTTTCTCTTATCCTCACATTTCTCCTTCACGTCCACTTTGTGTCCGTGTGTCACTTGTATTTCAGCTAACTGGCTCAGGCAATTTACAGATCCTCCATCACCTTAAGACATGTATGTAGACATAGCTCCCCTTTGGCCTTGGTTTCTTCCACTCTCCATCTCTATTCTTTATTTCCTTTTTAACTCCACTATTGCCTTCTCAGCCCTTCACAGGAGCTTGCCAACAGGCGTCTACACTACTAGTCCACGCTTAGCCCTTCTTCATAGGCATCTAAATAATGAAAACCCTTGACAAGTGGCGCCAGGGAAAGTGATTAGATGTTAAGGTTTCTCAGCCCTTGCAGACTCCTGTTTTTTCTCCTCCTCTCCTCTCCTGTTTTTTTTTTTTTTTTGTGACTTGACAGTGGATCTGAGGGTTATTCTTTTTAATTGGAGCTATCCCCTTGCTTTGGCAAGGCAAGACACGGAGGAAGGGGATATGCAATTCTCTGACATCCACTCCGCTGTTGCTGCTAATTATACGCCCGTGTGTCTCTTTAGGGAAGTCTAGTGTAAAAGTGTGTCAATGGTGCCAGTGTCTACAACTGGACCAAAGTGGCATCTAGAAGCTTTTAAAGGACTGGACCAAGAACGTGCGGGGGCCTTCTGCTGCTTATACTGCTCAGAAATGACAATACAATCAAAGCTAATGCTGCAGTGTTGAACAGCTTTGAAAGAACTTCTTCTTTCTTGCTCAGTTAAATGATGTCTGTATGACAAATAGAAAGCTAGAGCCAGCAGGCAATTAGCTTAGCTTATCAAAAAGACTGGAAGCAAACGGGAACAGCTAGCCTGTCTGAGTCCAAATATCTGCATACTAACTTTAAAGCTACATTTTTCTAATCAACACATTGTCTCTTGTTTGTTTAATCCGTACACAAACGGAAATGTAAAAAACCACCTTCTTCCCCCTTCTATTTGTGTAAGCTGAGCAAAGCTAAGCTAATCACTTTACAGCTTTACAGATATGAGTGGTATCACTTTTCTCAACAGCTAACAAGCATATTTCCCAAAATGATTAACAATTTTTAATGACATATTTCAAAGAATTACATTTACATTCTACAATACCACTTACATCCTTAGTTCTATGTGAACTGGTTTAGACTATATTCATGTTAGCAGTACTCATATGCATTAGCTGCTAAGCCATTAGGTACACCTAGCTAAAACTAATGTAGTCTAATACAACGGTCCTGCCATGAATCAATACTTCCATGTAACACCCCAAGCACCAAACTGAGACCACATCCCTCTCCAGAGACTGAGCACAAGAAAAAGTTGGGTCACTGCAGCTTTTGTTTGATAATATAAACCAGTTACTTACATGCACAAGACTTACAGTATCTCTCATCCCAAAATCTTGTTCCAAACCGTGCAGTACCATTTAAACACACCAAGGGTCTCCACCGAGCCAACAGCCCCATGCAGCCCACATCCAACTGCCACCAAAAATAAATATACTTACGCCTACTTTCATACATGCTCCTGGACTGGGCCCAGATCTTAAAGGGGTCCGGTTTTCTCTGGATGGTCCCGTCTGCCGGGGAGTCCTGGGGCGGCAGGCCTGGCAGGGGCTGAGAAGGGGGCGGAGGAGCGGCGCTCTCGCTGAGAGGGGGTGCCAGGGACGGGTGTACGGGCGAGTCCGTGTGGGCGCTCCGGTGGCTGGAAACGCTATGCTGGGAGCTGTTCTGACTGTCCTTCCTTGATAACTGCTGTTGGAGAAGCAGATCAATATCATTTGACTATTGAAAATCATCTGTGGAGGAGCCTGGTGGCTGAACTCAGAGGTGACAGACAGGTACAGACAAAAAAAGGATATTGCTCGGGGGTGGAGGAAGAGAAACAGGGAAATGAAGACATGAATACGCAGGAATTTTGGATTAGAGTTCAAAAAGATTAAAGACTGCTGCCTCCTCAGGTAGAACTAAAAACAGATTCTATGAGGGTATAATGCCAAACATTGTTGTTATGCTACTTTATTCAAAACAAAGAAAAATCAAGCTGGGATTTCTTTTAGCAGAAAACTCTTATAGCAAACAAAGGCAGAAAAAAGAAGTCAATGGTTTCTCATGATTAAGTCATTCAGCTGTGGGAGGGCAAAAAAACTGTGGCTCAACTTATGAGGGTACATTGCCTATTCCTTTTGTTTAACAGAGTGGAATGTATTAACAAGAAACTGCATCCCCTGCTGCATGTGTAGAGATATTCACAGTGAGTAAAGCACTTGTGGGATTTGAAACGAAGGGAGGATTTTACTGGTGGAGCCAGAAATGTAAAAATCCTCATAAATTGCCACTGGCCCCTCAATAACATGGGCACTTAAGCACCTGCTCAAGGATTTGAGGGGAGCGGTGCTTGAGCAGGGTAAAGCACATACAATCCTGAGCTCAAGTACAAGTAGGCTGTAAGTAAACGTAAAAAAAAAAAAAAAAAAATCTCTCTGAGACCAATGTCACCACATGTCTTTCTTTACAGTCACATCATTTGTCTGCAGAATTTGCACTGCTGTAAAGAAACATGTGAAAGGGTTTACAGACAGAGTGTGAGAAAGAACGGCACATATTTTAAGACAGTAAGATAAAATGACGGCAGTTCCGTCTCTTCACATCATGTAACTTCCCTGTACTTCGTATGTGGTGGACAGAAATACACCATGAGGACGCTTAGGCAAGTGGCTCATCTGTTCTCAAATATCAAAGTGTTAGGCCTTCAAAGTGCAGCCATGTCTTCAATAAATTCAGACTCATTACTCCCTGAATCAGCCTCCTACACCTCTGCAATTCATGTTTATATTCATCATCCTTGTTAGACATAAAAGAAGCTTGACGCTTTAGCAAATATTAAGTCAGAGCTGTGGCTCCAGCTGGAATGCTTACTCTGCCAGTGTTATGAGTGAAACCTCATTGTGTTGTGTGGTGAAGTAAAAAAAAATAAATGAAAAAATCGATGGATTCATTTAATTAGTTACAAATGAAGGCCCTGTTTGGCGCTGAGGACGGATGCTTCCCACTAACCACAAAATTATTTTATTTGGTCACTTTCGTTCCATCAAACAAAATGGCGCCTCCATTAGCCGTTGAGGCAGCGTTACAGCTTGTTTCTCTCCGAGTTTGATGAACACCAAGTCCAAATCCTATACCCCCTTTCAAATGAAAACAAATCTCTTGCTCTTGAAGGATCTATTAGATTTGACCTTCTGCAGTCACTGTGTTCTCCCTCTGTGCTCCAGGACTGGTCTAATACATTTGTTTCTCCTGCTCCAATAACTTATTAAGACAGAAGATGGGATGGGGGGAGGGGGGAGGGGCTGGGGCAATGAAAACATATCCTTGCTGCTTCCCCCACAACAGCTCTCAGCTTTGTCCTGCTTTGCCACGAGCAGGCCAGACTTCAGCACCTCGATGCACACAGGGATAGCAGCGTTTTGTTTGTTTTGTTGCCTCATACAACCAAACATTATGTTAAAACATCATTAGCATTCTCAACTTATCCATCACCTCTATCATCTAAGAGTCACACCATCACCATTATCATCAACACAGCACAGATACCACCACACCTCAATCCCAAAAACTTTCACCCCATCTAAATGACATCACATACCCTCCTAGTGTAATTTCTGTATGGAGGAGCCAGCTCAAAATCCTGCAAAACAAAATTGACAAACACAAGTACAGTCAGAAACAGTCAACAGGGTCTCCCCCAGAAATAGTCAACAGGATCTCCCCCCCTCCCCCCAAATCGATGCACCAGATATCACAGGATGAGGCCGTCTCTCAGCTGTGATCATACATTCAACTCTCACACTGCAAGCTTAGCACCCAGCGCGATGCGATCATCAGCGTGTTAGCAACCCAACTCACACGGCGCATCAAAGCCCCCCGTCCCAGCCCCACACCAGAGAGGAGGAGGTGGGGGGAGGGCTGATGTGAAGCTACAAGGATCAACCCCCACACAGCACAGCACCCAATGTCTACGAGCAGACCCACAACATCAGCACGAGTTACACCTTTCAGAGGGGAGTTGGAGATGTGGCGGGAGGGGAGTGTGAGCTGAATATCCCTTTGCCACATGTAGACGAAGGACAGAGGAGCGATGGACGGCAGGGAAGGAGAGAGATATAGAAAAACAACAACTTACCAGTTTCGGGCTCTTCTTTGCAGGTGCCACCCCTGTGAAGCCAGACAGAGAAGAGAAGAGGGAAAAAGGAGAATGTTACCAACGGAGTTATAGTGTGTAGTCCACGTTGAGAAAAAAGGAAGCATGCATAAAAAAGAACAAGAAAAAAAAAAAAACAGATAACAGAGACTCCAAAACAATGTCAAAACAGTGCTCATCTAGCCCTCGTCTCCTTCTCCCTTCGCTCGCCCATCCGCGGCTCGTGTTTTCAGGAGGAAGAGAAGGGAGGGGAGGAGGGGGGGGGAGCAGGCAGCGCGATCTATCTGCATCACTGCCGCGGCCAGCGCTTGGCTTGACTGGTGCAGCGGAAGAGTGGGGCCAGCCCCAAGGGCTAACCCTGCGCTCACCGGACCCTGGCTACCCGTCGGAGGCGCACGCTTGTGAGCGAGAGTGTGTTCGAGGGAGGGAAGTGAGAGTTAAGAAGAATTGACAGATATCCTGGAGAGCAACTAATCTGGAGAATAAAGAGAGAGGAGTAGAGAGGAGGAAAGCGAGCTGTGCTCTGGAGTTCCTGGCCGTAGCATTACCCATGGAGAAGGAGTCCAAGATACTGAACATTAAATTATAGGCAACCGTCAGTTCCCCTCTTACTGAGACCATCTTCCTGTGTCCGCTGAGCGCTGCGCTCCGCTGTCGAAGGCTCCAGCATCTATAGGCAGTTGGCGCGTCCTCCCCGTCTCTCCCTTTCCTGCTGTCTTTTCCTTTTTTTCCTTTTCTCTCTCTCTCTCTCTCTCACCTCACTGCACACTGTCCTCCCTCCTTTTTCTACCCTCAGCATCATCACCCTCCCCCCCTCCCTCTTTTTCTTTCTCTCTCCCCTCCATCTCAGCCTCCCTCCCACCCCCACACATGCTGGTAAACATCCATGCAGTTGCACACACACAAACACACACACAAACCACACAGGCATCAGACAGCTCCGTGCAGCGCTCCTGACACTAATCGAAGTTTGCTTAAGGTATATGACAGGGGTTTCTGCGTGAGTGAGCAGTGACCAAGAGATATCATTGCAGGAATATCACACCCACAGCCCACAAAGAAGGAGTGACTGATGACTAAAATGCTAACACACTTTGGATCTAGCCGGGCAAATTTGCTCCTTAAGCACATCACAGCCCTCTCCCCCTCCCTCCCTCCCTCAGCTCTGCATGAAATAAACAGTTGTATGAAGTTATGGAAATGAGAATGGGAGAGGGAATGCACAAAACAAAGAGAAAATGTAAGACTCCTGTGTTTGACTATAATATTTTAGTGGAGTATGAAAAACACACACACACACACACACACCTTTGACGTGAAACAGATGTAAAGCATAAGTGAGAGTAGGCAGTGTCTAATCTAAGAAAATGGGCCACTATTGTGTATCAATCCTTTAGAGAAACTGAGAGGATAAGATCTTACATTCTCACACATACACACACACGCTCTTGTCTTCTTTATCTCAGACATCTGGGTTCATTCACATCTGACAGCTCCAACTGTGGTGCGTCTGCAGCTTTTTTCTTCACTCCTTCCTCTCCTCCTCCCTCCTCCTTCCCCTGATCTCTCTGCTCTCCCCTTTTCACCTTTTTCAATCAATAGGAATCATTCATTCAGGGGCGTGTAGCAATCCCCTAAATCAGACGCGTATGCATACTTCACTCTGGCGGTAAGCATGCTGTCAGTCATGCTGGCTGTTTGATTATTATTCACCAATCCAGTGCAAGTGATCTGCTGCTGCTGCTGTCAGTGTCTCTCCTTGCTTTTACAGTGGACACACCCAAGCAGACAATAAACAGACACAGGTCAATTCAGGTCTTCGTAATGTAAAGTACATTTTCTGTTTAACCTTGAAATCTGCATGTGGTACTCTAAAAGCAATGTTATTAAATGATCTATAAGTGAGCTTTTTTGATAAGCGATTAATTGTTTACAACATTTTTTAAGCTTTAATGCCAAACATTCCCAAGATTCAGCTTCTAAACTGAACATCATTTGGTTTGTGATTGTAGGTCAGACAGAAAAAGCTAAATGAAGCTGTTACATTGGGCTCTGGGAACTTGTGATGGGAATTTTTCATTATTTTGTGACATTTAATAGACTAAACAATTAATCTATTGTTTAAAAAGAAAATTGCCAGATAATTGAGGATGAAACAATCACCAAAATAAATAAAAACAGTGAAGACACATCTGTAACAAAGGTCAACAGTACACTGGTAGGCAGAAGCAGCTCTATGGGTTTTTGTGTGTGTGTGTGTGTGTGTGTGTGTGTGTGTGTGTGTGTGTGTGCGAAATGCCAGAGTTTGTGTGTTGTGTGTTTGAAGTTCCCAGATCAAAAGGTATTGTGGATGTTTGGGCCAACCTCCAGTCCTAATTACATAGGACAAGAGGGAGGAAAGAGCAGTTTTGGACAGGTGGGCGATCTGGCCTGGCCTGCTCTCCGACAGCGTGAGTGAGAATCCTCTGCGCCTCCAGCTCTCAGATAATGTACTGGCCCACCCCGGCTCATTTTATTCTGCTTACTAAATCTTAAAATTTGAGCCAGACAATGCATTTTTAGCAGTGAGTAATGATGGATTATTAAACCTACAGGGCACTACATTTGTATAATATGTGGTTTTTATGATTAATGATATATCAACAGATGAATATGAATTCCAATAAGACCAAAATAATCTCCAGTACATTTGAAGATTGCAGTAAAAAAAAAACCTTTCATCAAGCTTGACAGAATAACAGTCATCTTGTTTCACTGCCTGAGGAAAAAGTCCATGATTTTCAGTGACTTATTTTTCTGTTTGACAGCCCCACAGCTGGTTAAATTCCTCTGGTGGGCGGACTCTTTTGCAAACACTGGAAATGACGTGTGGTGGAATAAATGCGACTATACATTTGGAAGCTGTGACACAGTTTGGTGCACTGGAAAGATGAATTCAGCACAAACTGCTGTCACAGGACCTATGGTTTGGATTAATTGTTTTCCGCTGTACTGGGTACAGGTTGACAAGAAGCACGGTACCTCCGGGTGAACATGTTGTACAGTTTCCTTCGACAGATAGGAACTGTTGCGCCAACCTGGCGGCGCAGCAGTCGCTAAACGGAAGCCATTACTAAGTAGATTATGTTGTCTGACCACAGCGTGTGTGTTTATGTGTTCGTGTTGGTAGATCTCGGCTGGGAGTGATTGCTTCCAACAGGCAGGTCCATCTGTCACTGTGGCGACAGTGCCTTGGTGACCACGGGGAACTGACAGACGGTCTCCAAGCAACGGTTGTTGTGGTGAACAGCTCTCTGCTGTACAGTGACAGAGTGAAAGGCTCACATCAGCTGTGTACATCAGCAGCCTGGATGTGACAGCCCCGCAGAGTACAGCTTTATTTAGCTTCCTCTATGTGTCTGTGTGTAAACTGTGAAATTAAATGTGACAGAGGAGCATAACAATGTGACTAAACAGACAGTGAAAATGACCAGGCAGAGCATGCAAGCAAAAAGTTGTGTGAAAAAATGCGATGGAACAGAGCTGTTTTTCTTGCAATGAATTCCATGGAGCTTTATTATCTAAAAAAAAATCTGAACCATGGCGTGGTTTCTCCTTTGCCTCCCATTGCTTTTTAAAAAAGAGGGAGTGAAATCCCCTCCTCCCACAAATGCACACATCCACTGAGAGGAGACCCCAGCACACACTATCTGCAGAGCATTGTCATGGAAACAAAAGATGGTGCAATAGTGGAGATTTACGACTCGCCCAAATAGCTATGGAGGTGTGAAGACATGGGAGATCGTGGGGGGTGAGGGAGAGAGGCTCACCTCGTCCCTGTGCAACAAGCAGTGATTCACCGGCTCAAGCCTCCAGCGAGCCAAAAAACAAGCGGAGGTGAATCGTGGGCACCTAGCGGGCAGGCCGCTCCCCCATCATTGCTTTTCAGGACTGCAATGCTGTTCGTTATGGTGCCATTGGAACGTGCAGTCAGCAGAATTTTTAATGCGAAGTGGGCAAAAATACGACGCTTCCTGCCCATAGAGTGAATTGATTTTCTGCTTTGGTCTGTGCAGGGAACCATCATCAACGTTTATCTCTTTCTAAAGGGTGTGTACGAGACTGGCCACATTATACGGGACTTATGAATGTGCCTGCCAGTAACTGTGAGTTTGTTTATGTGGGTTATGCAAGTTCACATAATTGTGTTTTTGCCTCTGAGTGTACGTCCTCAAAGAACACTGATCCGTGGAGTGCTTTTTGACAGGCAGCATTTTCAAGCTGTCGGTGCTCTTGCCGACCATTATGCCAATAAGAGCTATCTAGTGTGCCAATGATCCACTTGGTGTTTTTACCCTCTTTAAGCTGCATGTCCATGAAAAAAACAAAAACAAAGGAAAACACACATTTCAACCTCCTGTCTGTCTTCAAGGGTACAATAAATCTCCTTAAAGCTGCACTTTAAAGGCACTGAGGGGAAAAGCAACACTATGTAGATGAATGCTCTTAAGAGGTTTCCAAACTGCCATGCGGATAATCTGAGGTCTCACACGTCTTTGGGTATTTAGCTTCCCATTTACTGAAGGGGACATAAAGGAAGCAACTGCGCAGTGAAGGGGTTCATCAAACACGCTGACACTTTGAAATAGTTCAACACCTTTTGTCTGTGTTGGTCCCTCAACCTGCCATTTGTCCGTCCACGGGCTACATGGGAGGAGAGAAAAGGTCCATCTCTCATTCTGCAAGAAGAAGAGTGCGAGGCATGATTGCCTGGCAGGGACTAATGTGACGCCACTGATTTATGAGTCATGAAGAAGGGGCAGAGAGAAGAAAAAGAGAAAAAGAGAGCGGAGCATCATGGGGGTGTCTGCGCTGTTCTTTCATCATCTCTCTGATCCTCTGACATCTATCCATCCACCCTTCTCTTCCTCTTCCTTCGTCCACTGGAGCCATCTATCCTTCCATTTCCTGCACATGGCTACAAACAGTTGCTGCAGCCAAGCGCAAATTACCTTGCATTCATTGCAGCACCTGCCTGGCCTTACAAACAGGTAAAAAAAAAGAAAAAAAAGAAAAAAAAAAGAAAAGGGTAGAGCACGACTCCGCATCCACGCTGAGACAAATGGGCTTCATTTTTCTATAGCTGAATAATGACATGAGCTGCTGGGCTATTGAGAGGCAGTGTTTCAGAAATTCTACACCCAAACAAGTTTTCACTGACAAAACGCTGCACAGCAGGTGAACGTACCCCTATGGACCCAGTAACATTTACACCTTTTAAAGGGGAACATGGGAGAGGAAATTAGCGTCTGTGATACAGCAAGACACTGGGGGCCAAAATGAATTATGTCATTGCATTGGTGGGGGCAGGAGAAGACGGGCAGGGGAAAATGAGCACATTAGAGCTGTGGAATTAGACAAATGAAAGAATGGAGTATCATGAAACACAGACTTGATTGAAGTAATAAATCATGCCCATGTGCGTACAGGCAGCACTTCTCAGAGTACAAAATGTCTGAAACCACTTCGACCTGTGGATGGTCTTTCCTCTGTCTTTATTAACTTGACCGAAAAGGG
Source organism: Seriola lalandi dorsalis (assembly GCF_002814215.2). Classification (NCBI taxonomy): domain Eukaryota; kingdom Metazoa; phylum Chordata; class Actinopteri; order Carangiformes; family Carangidae; genus Seriola; species Seriola lalandi. Next base: position 1,536,311 of record NW_019525417.1, on the reverse strand, counting down.
TCAAAAAAGCTCATTTATAGCTAAATGCATCTTGCTCACAAAGATGACAACAGTAAAAAAAAAAAACCTTATATGACATTCACAGGGCCAGGGATCACAGTTTCTCCACACAACGTTCAAGCACACTGTTGCTAGTGTGGACATGCTCACACACACACACACACACTGTGAGAAAAATAGTGGGAGAGGGGTGAGGGGGCACACTGTTGTGAACAGCCCCCTTCACGAGTGTGTATCTTTGTGCGCCGGTCCTCATGTGGGCGAGCGGGTGTGAATCTACATACTGGCAGTAAGGGAATAGAAACAGAAACTGGGGGATGGATTTGTGGAGGAGGGGTGGATTTCCACCAATTAAGACTGTACCAGGGTCTTTCTGCAAGGAATCCATAATTGGATGCATGACGGCCCATGTTTGAGACCAACTGTGAGCAGGCGTGTGTGGGAGTGGGTGTGTGTGTGTATTTTACACACACAACTGGTGTCTGCTCAGGGAAGAAGAAGAGATTCTTGACGGATGGAGGGAGAGTGAGAGTAAAAGAGAGCACAAGAGAGTAAAAGATGTATGTGTATGATAAGCAAATCTGACATCAGGACCCCAATTAGAGGCCAGCGTGCCTTCCTGCTACTGGTGGAGTGAGCTGGAGTGAGAGAGCAGAGAAGAGAATGAGAGGGGGAGAGTAATTAGGGACCGTGTCCAGAACCTTGTTGGATGTTCTCAGGAGTTTGACTGTGTGCGTATGTTGGCAACACCTGTGGCATGTGAATGACGGAGAGTGAGCAGGGTATTGACACATAAGAAAATGTAAGGTGTATAAACAAATTGACTATTCGTCATGGGGAAATGTGAAGGACGGAAGGAAATGTGTGGGAATTCAGTTGGAGGAAGAAATACACACCGGTGCACACGCTTCAATGGAGCCCTGTGATCTGTTCTTTAATTTATTCACTGAGAAGGTAAATCTAAAATTAATTCTTTAGTGCAAGTCTTTACAATGCCGCATAGGGGATATCTGAATGTTTTTCATTTGTCCTTACTGTATACACTATTGCTAATTAGAGCTAGATAAAATTGGCGCTGAAACAATTAGTCACACAGTCTAACAATTAGTTAGAAAAGCAATGGTCAACAATTTTATTAATAGATGACTGCTTAAGGGAATTTAAAGCACAGTCATACCAGCCATTCTCTGGCATGAGGATTTGCTGCTTTATGTCAGTCTTTTAAATCACTGTAAAGAAAATATCTTTGGGGGTATGGGGCTGTGATATTTTTTTCTGTCATTGTATAGACAAAACACATAATCAATTGATGAAAGAAAAATAGATTAATAAATAATATAAATGTATTTTTAGTTGCAGGCCTAGATTAAATATTATTTTGGTTGCCATCTAGATGCTCGCCTGTATTATTCAAAATTTTTCAACAGCTTGGTACCAATACCAAAACAATGTTTCTTTTCATACCTTGCCCTGAGGAATATAAACGTACTTCTCTACAAATGCCTTTTATTTGTTTAACAAAAGAAGCCAAACAGATGTTGTCTGAACACAAGCAGCTGTATAAGCTCTTGTTAAGCTAAAATACAGTTTAAAAAAGGTACTCAGTGCTACAGACGGTTCTATTGGTACCAAAGGTACCAAAAATATGGAGGTTTGATGGCCGGAAAGGTTCTTTGTATAACATACAGTAACCAGCACTTGGTGCTTAAATGAGCTAATAGGAGAAGATGTTTGCTCTATAGTGGTATTAATCTGCATGAAGCACCAGACAGGAAAGTGCTCCTACAATAAAGATGAAGTTGGGTTTCATATTTGTTTCCTGTATTTGTATGTTTCTCAGCTTACTTATACCCTTCAAACAAAACCGCAAGTCGGATAAAAACAACCATTAAAGATGTGCTGGTTCAATTAAAATGTTCCACATGCACCATCATCATCCGTACCTTTGTGTTTTAACTCAGTGCCATTCCTCCAATCACAGTCATATCTGTCTGTCTGTGGTGCTTATATAAGCCCATCTTAACTGCCTTCTGTTTTATTGACAGTCCATTAAGCCCCTGCCCATGCTGATCACTTTATAAGCTTGCGTACACTCGCATGATGAAGAAATGCTCCTTAGCAAAAACATGAGAGGGTGGAGTGGAACAGTTTCCTGTGTGTGTGTGTGTGTGTGTGTGTGTTAAGAAGTGAGACAAAGAAAGAGTAACAAAATGAAGAAAGAGACGGAGATACAAACTGAGGGGAAGTCACACGTGGGGAGAAAAAGACAGAAAGAAAGAATGAGCCTCAATGTGAGACTAGAATGTGAGTTGGCTGCCATTCATCTGACCAATTTCCCTCGACAGTTCTGAGCACTTAACCCCACTGAGAATATAACTGCGTGTGTGCACACACACATACACAAAAACCTTTTAGTTATTTGAATTAATAAGCCCCAAAGCAAGCTATGGACAGTCTGACAGAGAAAATGGTCCAATTACTTGTATCACACAGTGCGTTTAGAGCTTTGGAGGTCTGTGAGTCTGAGGGTGATTGGAGGGAAAATACTGAAATTCAATCATTTCAGTTTTATCCTCCATTCACAGTTGCTTTGTTTCCATTTAGTGCTTCTGTGCAACAGCGATTTTCAAATTAGAAGCCATAACAAAAGACGAGTGGTGCACGTTCAATAGCAGCATTCACATGCCGCTACACTGTTTTTGCAGCACTGACATTGACCAGCTAACACTGAAAATGCATGTCAATAGCAAAATGTCGCAGGCTTCAGCTCATACCAAGCAAGAAAAGTAGGTGGGTGGATAAAAGGCGTGCCAGCACATTTGATGGCATCTTTAAAGCTGGAAATACACTAACAGCCCAAAATAAACCACACGTGTTCTCAATGATGAAACACAGACACCTGAAACACCAACTAAACCTGGGTCTCTCTCTCCTGTGTTTACCCTGCTTTTCATATTACCTCCATCTCCCCTTGTAACTTTTCCCTCTCTATGCCACCTTTCCATTTCAAGACAACTATAATGTTTTGACTGTCGATACTGTTCAGTGTAAACACCTCACTCTCTCTTCCCACTTCACTTTCAGCCACATCCTCAAATGTTATTTCAACTTTCTCTGCGGCTCCCTTTATCCTTGCCTACCATAATTATCCCTCTATCTTGCCTTCTTTGCAATCGCTTTTTTGCTTCCAACCTCTATTTACATGAATAAATAAATATGTGTCAATAAAAGAGCTCTCTGTGAGCTGGAACAGCCTCTAAGGCAGAAGCCTATTCTCTTTTGTCAACAGCATCAAGCAGATTCAAGGTTTGTTTTGTTTTGCAGTGCTTCAACATATGGGCACATGAATCAAACTGCCATATAACTTCCTCCACCTCCCTCATCTCCATCTGCTGTCATCGGTTACAATACAACTGCCAAATGTATTGACACAGCGTGCGTGGATAAAAAGAGATAGCCCTCCACTCACCTCTCTGCACCAGCATGGTGACTTCGCTGCCTTTGGGACACTTGCTGAGCAGGTCGACCACCTGGTTGTGAGACATGCTCTGCACGTTTCTCTTGTTCACCTCCACGATAATGTCTCCCTCCTTGAGGCCGCGGCAGCGAGGGTAGTCCACGATCTGCTTCACCCTCTGCCCTCCACCTCCGGGACTGTCGGCGATGGTGAAGCCGAACCCCTTGTCTCCTTTCTCCATGTGTACAGTGATGAGCTCTGGTTGTGTGGCGATGGAGGAGGCCAGGGTGACCACATCGCTGGGGTAGCCGTGCTGGGAAGAGGTATCAGAAGCCACCTCAGCAGAGGGGCTGTGGGGTCGGGGGAGGCCGTTGAGGGGTGCCCCGCCGTTGGTCGAGCCGTTGTTGTTCTGACTGCCGTGGCTGGACGGCGAGTCGTAGCTGTTGGGCACTTCCTGGCCGTTGACAATGATGGGCTCTTTGTTGTCGAGGATAGCCACTGAGGTAACCAGGCTGGTGTTTGGGTCATCGGGGTCAAAGGGAAGTGGGTAGCCACGGCACAGTTCCAAGTTGACCATGGAGCCAATTGGGATGGACTGGAAGATCTTCACAACCTGGGCATGGGTGTAGCCGAGCACACATGTATCGTTGACGCTCACGATCACGTCACCTTAGAAGTGGAGAAGAAGACGAACTTAGTTTAATTTTGTTAAGGAAAGCATTCTTCTGCCAATGCCAACTTATTACTTAGTGGACACGAGTTACACTTCCCTCTTCATACACAATGCAACAATCAGCATATGGAAACTCCAACTACAGCAGTATTCTTTCCGTGTAAACTTTAATAAAGTACACCAACCTGTCTCCATCTTGCCATCGAGGGCAGCAGGTCCATCTAGGACCAGGCTCTTTATCTGCAGGAACTCGTCCGGCTCGTCGCCTCCAACAACAGTGAAACCGAACCCCCGGCGACTCTTTTTCAGCTTGGTATTGATGAAAGTCCCCTTGAGCTCGGATCGGTTCCGAGTAAAGAAAGGCTTCCCTCCTGGACACACACACACACACACACACACACACACACACACACAGATGATCCAGTTCAATAGACCGTTCTGATTCACCAATGTGCCCACTGGCTCTTGTTCACTGATCGCCCAGATGACACAACATGAATCAGAATGGGGCTCATGTAGTAGAATATGGGAGTAATCCCAACTCAATCCTACCCTCCCAGGCCCCGCTTCAGCCACTTCTAAGCTTGAGCATTGACTCTGGATCTACTGTGGATCAGCTGGTATTGGTTGTGGTTGCAACTACATTTAAACTGATTATAAAGGGTAATATTAGCTGGTAAAAGCAACTGTATACAATGCTTGTAAATTATTTGATATGGAAACTGTAGCGACTCCAGCAATATTGATTACTTAAAAGGGCTTGGGGGCAAAAGCACTGTCAAATGAAACCTGCACAGTGGACATCAATACTCTAAAAAGGGACATAAATAGTTCAGAAAATAAAAGAAAACTTTTGTTTTGTCATCTGTCATCATTGGTTAATGCTGTTTGTTGGATCCTTCTCACTAATAATGCTGGTTTTGAATTTAAAGAAGAGAGAGGCACCAGATCTTTAAGTTACGATATCAAATACCGGTGACATCCCTCTAATACAAGAAGGTCACATGACTAACATCTTCACATAAGACAGGGTTCCGCCTTGATAAATGGCTACTGCTAGCAAGACATCTATCTTATTCAACGATGGCTGTGAGGGTTTAATTAACACAGGAACCTCCATGAAACACATTTCACACCGGTCTTAAGTCATGAGAACTGCTCAAACAGTGCAATCTAAACCCAATTACTCACTCTTCCTTCCTTTCTTCTTGCTTTCTCTACCTCATTATGTGGCATTAAGAATAAAAGGAAAAAAGATATGCGATGGTATCAGTCTAAATCAGAAAGTGGAGTGAGGTATTCACGGTTCAGAATGAGAGAAAGGTTGAATACAAGGAAAGGCTAAGGTCTAATTATCTATTAATAGACAAAATGTATGCCACATATACTGCAGAAACTTCACATACATGAGCTCATGATTCACACATATGAATAAAGGATGTTAGCTGAGGTGAAGACGAGAATGACAGTGAACAGGGAGCAGAGGGGACCACAGAGGAATGTGTGTTTAGTGACCTGCAGAACCATATTAGATTATGGCAGTGCTACAGCTTATGTGTTCAATGGAAAATGCATTACAGTTGGTGTCCTTGTGTTTGTGGTGTTGAGCAGTGTGTGTGTGTGTGTGTGTGTGTGTGTGTGTGTGTGTGTGTGTGTGTGTGCGTGCGCAACATCTTTGAATAGCATTTTTCAGAACAGGCGAGATGTAACAAAACTGCAAGCTGAGATGGCGGCTCTATCCACAAGGGATCCAGAGATGTAAGAACAGACCAGGAAGCAGGAAAAAAACATGAAAGCCAGGAGTGAGATAAAGAGATTTCAAATGACGCCTTTCTCTGGAGGAATGTCAAGGCCTAGGACAGTACAGAATAGCAACGTCAGAGAGGGTGGGAGGCGGGGAGAGACAGAGTGAGAAAGATGGAATGACGGAAAGACGGACAGAAACAAACAATTGAACCAAAGCAGACAGTGGCGGGAGACAATACAAAAGCCGGCACGACGACCAATATGAGCTATAAAATAAAAAGATCGATGAGGGAAAAGGGAAAAGGCGACTGACAGAGCAGCAAGTGACAGTAAGAGAGGGAGACAGGGTGAGGCAGTTAATTCTTTGCCATGGCAGTGCTAATTAGACAAGCTGCTAGTGGGAGGCTGGTATAAAAGGAGCTGGCAACCAGAAGAAAAACACACTCACACTCTCTCACTCACACTCTCTCACACACACACACACACACACACACACACACACACACACACACACACACACACACACACACACAACAGCTAGACACTATGTCTGTAGGTGTGTGTATTGCTAAATGATGGGTGAAATCAGGCCATTATTTGATCCAAAAATTGGAGCAACATAACAGAGGTTCCATGAGAGTCAACATGTGGCCACAGTAAACACAGATGGTGCACATATATAATATAACACTGCACTTGGCCGGGTTACATTCAGTGTGTCTTCACAGAAATACAAACATTGCCTTGAGTGCTTTCTTGGAAAAAATGTAGGCTACTGTACATAATGAATGAGATAGATTTTATTTTACTTATTAAGTATATATGATGAAACTTATACAGGAAGCTGCTTTATAGTGTCAATTCATGACTGTTCTTCCATCATGAAAACTCAAACATGGCCTCAGGCCACAGCTCAGGAAAGCAAACTACATTGTAAGAGCTGAATTTGGTTTTACTCATAATAAGTCCCCCTGGGTAGCACAGCAAAAAAAAACACAATGAAGGTACAATACAACAATGAGAAAATATTGTTTCAGACTTTAATTGTATAGATGAACTTACGTTTTTGACCCATTGCGTTGGGCACTGTGGGTCCTGTCTGAGGGTCCCTGTAGGTTTCCTGGTGATTGGTAGCGTAGCTGGCCAGAGGAGCCCCGGCCAACGCTGAGTCCTCAATCCATTCTGAAACAGCAAGAGGCACATGTTCTCTAGATGGGGTCTACACAGGTGCACAGCCGCCTTACTTGTGGAAAAAAACCAGGGCTAAGGGCTTGGGGACAATCTGGCCTACCTCGCTGTGTGTTTGGGACAGAGCCCATTCATATGAAGCCGGAGGCAGTAGTGATGGAAGAAGGGCTAAAAATTAACTGTGAAAACAACACATTTCCTGCTCTGGCTTCTGTCTGATATGTAGTTACAAAATCTTCCCACAGTGCAACAAGTGAATGGAAGTGGTTCCAAAAGTCTAACTATCCAGAGATCTTGTGAAAGCCACATTACAGTTTCACATCTCTCTGAGATCATGTGTAAACTCAGTTGAATGGGTCACATATTAACTTTGTGAAGCTTTTAACACGGTGCATTGAAAACAGATGGAGGTATTGTGAAAATACAATATAATGGCCACCTTCTTTGATTAATCACCTTGTTACAGCATCACAGCACCGATCAGCCTACAACCTTCATTAATATTCTTAACCGTAAGACGGAATCAATGCAGAGGCGAAAAAAATGGATAAAAACCCTGCTTGAAGGTATCGAATTTTTTTGAAGAGAGATTGAGCTTTCAAACGGGAGTAAAGTCAGCAGGTAATCGAGTGGAATCGAATGATTTCTGCTGAATGAGCAGAAGGTGGAGCGTGATAGGAGAGTCCCCCTGTAGGCTGGCCTGCATTTACAATTAATCTCTTAGCAGGGCGTCCTGTGAATGCATAAGGTTCAAGACAGGAAGCAGGGGAAACTTAAGGTTACCTATTGGTTGAGTTGCAGCAGCTGTGCGAGCAGAAGTCCTCTTTCAAATATGCTACATTATATTCCTTTTATTACTGGCACCTTTTAGTGCTTCATGAAGTCACACAAATTAAGAAGCGGACTCTCTTAAGCAGGCGGATCATTTTCATTTGAAGCCAAACTTACCTGTCTTCTCCTTTGGGGAAAAAAGCTATTAAGTTATTACCACAAACAAATATCTGAAGGCAACACAGAAAACAGAAATTAACTTCAAAAAGGCTGCGCGGTACAGCCGCAAATAATAGTTATGCCTTTATGGAAGGGCACTTAGCAAATCATAAGGCAGTAGCAGGCAACATCAAGTAGTTCTGTAGCAATAATTGGTATAAAGACAGACACAATCTCACAGGCGCATACAGACACATATGCAGACAACTCAGTCACACACATGAATAGAAAGAAAGGAAATGACGCCCTTGGTGGGGGCTTGTGAACGAACCTCGGATGTAGCGCTCACCTTCAGGTGGCTGCTGGCTTTGGGGCTGAGGCTGCTGTTGTTCCAGCTGCCTGCGCCTCTTAGCCTCCAGTACTGGATTCTCATACTGGGTCTTCCTGTTGATATGACTGAGGGGCGGTGAAAGGAGGGATAGAGTTGATGGAGGTAAGGAATGAGTGACAGAGGGGAATGAATAATAGGGAACACACAGAAAATAGGAACAGAATACAGGATGTCGGACAAGAAGTAAATATCAGCAGGTAAGTGAGGCCCAACGGGGAGGGAAGACAGACACAGAGGAAAGAGAAGATAATAAAAGAGAGAGATAGGGTCAAGACAGGGAGGGGAGACATAGCGATAAGCTTTGATTAATAGTGGCACACACAGCGGCACAATACACATGCATCCATCCACACGAACAGCTCCTGTCTGAGACATGCATGACACAATCACACCCACAAATCACATCAAATAAATCCCATTACGATGATGGCTTAATTCAAAGAAACTACAAACGCCTTTAATATCACACACCAACCCTGGGAGGTTTTCCTACTAACCTGCAAGCTCCAAAAACATTATACCTGAAAGCACCACATTATACGGCAAATGAAGGAAATGGTGAATAATGTATATTAGAAAAAAAAATTATTGCAGACACAAAGAGGAAAAAAAAAAAAAAGAAATGCCAAAGCCTTGAGCCCGCAGGTGCTGCTTTGAACAACGTCTAAAACGCATGAAATATTATTCATATTAATGCTGAGGCCCAGGTTCTCACACAAGATGAGAGGCGCGCGCGCGCGCGCGCACACACACACACACACACACACACACACACACACACACACACACACACACACACACACACACACACTCGCTGCATGTTTTCCCAAATGACACACACAAAATGGCCTACATTTCCAGTCTACAGAAGACCAGAATAGCTGAGGCGAAATCTGGCTGTGACGTCACACAGCAGAAGTGTGTACACACATTAGAGCTGCTCCTATTTAGAGAGAGGTCAAGAGTTTCTTTTGTTAGACTGAATATGTGCGAAAGCATTTCTATTTACGCGCGCGGAGAAAAACGCAATCCTGGGTGCAGCATCAGCATCTGCATTTGCATGTGAGCCTTCTTTTGCTATGTAGCGTAGTGGACGTCACTTACTCAACATAGTAGACCCCATACACTGGATCGTCTATTTTCTCCCATCCCGGTGGAAGTTCTGAAAAAGACATAGAGAGAAAAAAAAGACAGAGTGAGACAGCAGAAACGAGGAAAACTCAGGGCTGTGAAGTTGCTGGAGGCCATGTATTGAGCCATTAGTGGCAAGGCCAGTGGAGACCTTTTGCCTCTCCATTGTGTTTGCCTGTCAGTCAGTCTCCAGGGCCAGAGTGACTCAACAGCTTCACAGGCTGTCTGGCTGCCCCCTCTGTCCCCTCACACTGCTGACATTTCCACACATCAGATAAGAACAGAGCAAGACCCCCTTGGGCTTGGATGGATGGATGAATGGAGGGATGGAGAGATGAAAGGTGGGAGAAAGGAGTGGTGAGGGGGTCAGAGAGCTGGAAGGACAGAAATTGGGAAGAAAAAAAAAAGCACAGAGGGTGGGACAGGTGAAGGTAACAAGGAGGGGAAACTGGGGGAAGGAAGGAGGAACAATTCAGGCTTTGTAACCATTGTACAAAAAAAAAAAAAAAACACATGCTTTGACTGAGGAGACTTGACTGTGAGTAATTGATTGGACAATTTTCTTTTTTCCTTTATTTTCCTCATAATGAGAAACAGTCCAAACAATATAACAAAGCCAAACATTTTGGATTAATTCAATGGCTAGATTAGTGAAAAGATATCTGTCCTTGGCTAAACACAAAGGTACCACCAGTGGTCTCTGTCTGCTAAAGTTTGTGTCCTTCATTTTTTACATTAGTAACTGAGGTTTTGTGTGAATTTATCTGAATTCAACTTTGCCACCTCTTGCTTTATAGTTTGCACCCTGACTTGAATGAAAACCAGCGTTGCATGAGGAGGTGGCATTGAGAGCCGCTGCTTACTCACTGTGATGTAAGCATGACACTTCTACATAGTTTAAGTGAAATTCACGGTAATCAACACTGATTAGGGAAAGATATGAATATGATGAGGACCACTTCAGCAGTGTGTAATTGCCCAATGGTGCAATCTAGCTGCGTTTCTACACTGTTTGCCAGAGAGCGTGATGCCATTATTTCCAACAGGGTCATCTGATTCGGTTCTATTGTCTGATTACAGCAGCATTGATTATTGGCTGGCCTCCACATAGATAATGTCAGAGGCTTCTAATTGGCTACAAACACAGATTGTCCAGTAATCCTCTCCTGTGATGTATAAGTTTTACATATTATTACCCTCAGCCAATTATGCCTCGCCCTTTGTGCGAGTAGTTGGTAATTACAATCATCCAACTTGGAGAGCCTCCCTCTGTTTTCTAATGAGGAGGGCCCTTGGTTTGAGTGGAGTCAGCAGTAGATGCTATAAAAATGAAGGATGAGAATGTTTAAATTGTCTGTAGGCGACACACACCATACTACAGCTGGACTGAGGATGACAGTTTGCAGTACTCTCACACCAGCTATGGCTTGAAATTGATTTAAAGTAACTAAAGATGAATCTGCAATTGGATGCTTGTGAGCAACGCAATTCCACATTCCACATTTTATCATCTGCTAAATGCACATTAACACAAAAAGCACATGCAGCAAAAAAAAAAAAAAAAAAAAAAAAAAGGCAGTGCAAGGTTACAGCGTAGGTGTTGTTGTACAGGGTGAACCCACAAAGCAGGCGTGGTGAATTATCATTCAGATGTTTTGAACTGGAACGTTAAATGGAATGTGTTCCCGCCTCGCCTTGCGCAAAATTTTAATCACCCACTTGATTTCACACTGCACTAGCTCTGCTCCTGGAGGAGCACCTGTGTGTGCGGTGTGTGAGGTGAGTGAGTGTGAGAGAGAGAGAGAGAGAGAGAGAGAGAGAGAGAGAGAGAGAGAGAGAGAGAGAGAGAGAGAGCACAGAGAGGATGTTTGGTGCTGCAACCATAACAGTATGGTATACATTTCAGCGTGTGGAAACACAAATGAAAAGGAAGAGAAATCTGTTGCTCATAAAACAGTGTTTTCTTCCCATCCTGTCGCCCTCTGCCCACATCCCACCTTCCACTACATATTGTGCATTCAAGGGGAAGTCAAGCGTGATGAATTACACGTTTAACTGTTTGCATCTCATTCTCTTGATACAGTGATGTGATTGATTTCTCTAGAGTAAGCATGTGCTCAGAGGGAGACTGTGTGTTTGTGTGTGTGTGTGTGTGTGTGTGTGTGTGTGTGTGTGTGTGTGTGTGTGGATGGATTTGTGCATGTGTGTGCTGCTGTTCATAAAACGCCTGAGTCTGCTCCTCCTCGGAGAACTGAAGTTAATTGCGCTTCTTTGCCCACCTGTATTGGATTTTGCTGATCAATAATTATTGAGCGTGTTCATCCAGTCGAGGGCTGTCTTATGGACAGTGGACTCGTCTGATCTGATGATTATAACATGGCAGCCGTTAAAAATACTTAACAGTGGCAGCCTGATAGATGCTCACGCCTTTCTTTCTTCCATTTGTATCGCTGTTTCCTGAAAACAGCTGTCGGCTGCTGGAGAAAAGAGTGAGAAAGAGGCTAAAAGTGGAGTGATATTTCTCTGTGGGCGACACCTTCCACTTCACATTTGACTCAATGTTGATATAAAGAATATTGAGTAATGCAGCTTTAGCTGGTGATGAAAAAATGCAGTCACTTCTGATAAATAAACAGGATGCCATAAGTTGAGATAATTCCCTAAACCGGGGGCTAATGAAAACCTTTCAAATCCCATTCACCAGACTGAAAATAATTACAGGCCAACACAAGCCTTTTCAGAGAGGTGTCATTCTCTCCCAAGACAATAACAATATGCATTCACTGTCAATCCAATTTTTTTTTTAAATATTTTAAGTGAACAATACGAAAGTACTTTGTTTATTCCTTTCATCCCTGCATTTCAATGTTCTTTCAGTTCAAGTTAAAACAGGTTCATCATAAAGGGCTAGTACAATCATTAATCAGTTATCTCCTCTGATGGAATGACATCATTCATTACCAGTGCATAACGGTGCACGGCACAGTCTCCAGACACCATTTATCGTGCACAAGTGGCCATGCTGCTGTGTCTGATAGGCTGGTTAGTGTGCTGATGGGCCTCGGGGAGAGAAGGGCCTGTTGCTGTCTGGCTCAGACAGACGCCCATTAGGAAATCATCATTACAACCATCTTCTTCCGATCAGCCATCGTCTCTTATGTATGAAATGACAGTTTGTTGATGTGGGAGTGTGTGTGTGTGTGTGGTTGGCTGGTAGCATGTGGGTAAGTTGTGTGTAAGGCCAGTGTTCTCATCACATAAAGTGTGTGTTTGTCAAAGCCACATACTGAGGGCAGGCTAGATAAAGGTCAAACCTCTGATAGCATAATGTCTCATTTCGAGATGATTAGAGTCATTGTCAAAGTCACCTCTCACCAACTGTCAGTGACTCTGTATGAGCCAGTGCTGGTGTTGTGCATGTGATTATGTAGATTTGCAGTATCAACTGTGGTCACTCCATTATCTTCACTGACCCATTGCAACCTCTTTAAATTCAGCTGAACCTATCTGTATTTCAACAGTGTTTTAGATGTGTGTAAACCAAGGTGACACTAGTCTGACTCACCACAAGTAGGCTGTGGGCATGAGCCTGACATTGGGGCCGCTTATTCCAGGTGGCATTCTTTTCCCTTTTCGCTTCCCCTGCCTGTTACTGTTTTCAAAATCCCTTTCGCTACAGGAAACCGCCAAGCTGTCAACTTACACGCTGAAAAGTTTTGACGAAGATTTGGATCATGCAAATGCACAGTCAACATACGTCTTTGCTGTTTTTGTGGCTTTTTAAAGGCAGTGCTTGCTTTCCCATGTGCAAATGTTCCACCAAAGCATCTTTGGCAAAGTGGAGACAGGTCTGGCTATGAAAGACTAAAGTGAAGCAGGCAGTGGGATGACATGGTGAATGTTGGGTTGACAGACGTTTATCAAAAAGGGTGGAGTAAAAGATAAAGTGCCTACCTAGGTCATTGTCCAGCTCCTCTGTGTGTACCCCTTCTGCTCAGCGGGATGGACATCACAACACCACAGGATTATTGTGGAAGGGAAACAGAAGAGGGAAGAAAGGTGCACAACAGTGAGTCACTTAAATGCAATAACAACATATGGCCACTGGGTGGCGAGAGTTCATCAGAGCCAGCTGCTCAGCTTCATGAGGCAATCCATGGTTACAGAAATTACAAGGCACGTTTCTACCAAATGACTGGACCTCTGTGTGTGGTTTGACGCAACAATGGAGTAGAGCTGGTGAAGCATTTTATCCAACCTGAATGATGGAGACGTCAGCTAGCAATGACACCGTTTATCAACTTTAATTATGCATGTGTCTACATATAATTGTACAAACCACATGCCTCATCACCTCATAATAGATACAGTATGCATGTCCTTGTGTGTCAGTATGGAAGCATTCAGGGTTGAAAATGGTGTTAAACATCAACAAGCAGGCAGGACGCCTCAGTGTAGGACAGAGAGGACATTACTTGTTAGAGCTACATGATGCTAGTGATGCAGTCAATTCCTCAGAGCTGTGGGACACGTTGCTCTGACAAGCAGCTGCAAGAAGGAGTATAGCAGAGCAGTGCCACCCATTGACTGCTCACCTTTTTTCTGTGACCCAACACTGACACCTAAGGGCTGCTGGAGGAACCACTGCTCTGGCATAAGCATTTATGAATCACAACTTTGTGATACTAGTGATGACAGAAGGTATTTGATGTTTACCTGCCCATCTTTTCAGTAAAAACTCAGCTGGGTCACTAGTATCTAATGCAACTAAAATACTACATACAAGGGTAGAGTTGAAAGCTAACGATTGAATTGATTAGCTACCAATATACTTTTGCCAAGGCATTCGTCTTGACGAGTCTTTTTAAAATGAAGAGACAGGCTTGGAAAACCTTGGAGAAATAGAAAAACCTCATTGACTGGCAAGCAAAGCACCAAATTATATGCATTTCACAGAGACAAACATAATCGCATGGTAAACATGCTCTCATGTGGACGTACCATCGTCTTCACATTCTTCCAGGGGTTTCTGAGGCTTGTCCAGGCACCGAGGGTCTATCCAGGAGGTCGTTTTTGTATTGTGGCTAAACACAACATACAAGCATAAAATTACCTGGTGGTACAGCAAAAGTGGGGGAAATAAAACCCTCCTCACATCTGCATGTAGAAAGAAGGATTTCTAAGATGCTGACTAAATAACAAATAAAATAGAATAAAAACACGGCTGTGCCTTCGTAAAAACTTAACAGCCACAAGAAAACATAGAGAACTATAGAGGGATTCTTTTAGAGGAATAGGAATCGAGTCTGTTACAAATCACTGAACCTGAACTATCCTTTAAGAGTCTTCATAAATGAAGAACAGGATCTCATGAAGGCGATGGCACATATTACAAAGTTAATTTGTCATACTCAGTATTTTAATCAATTGGAATCTACGTGTATTGAATAAAAATAACCATGAGTAAAATTTCATCACTGCTCAACGTAACTAGGTCACTCTAAACGGTTCATTTCTCCCCAACTTTATATCTTTAAGAATAAATGATCTTAATAATCTTTGTTCAAGCTCACGTATATGACTGAGATAGTAGCTGCATGAAAGTCACTCTGTACTACATGTTATTGATTGTGAAAAAGATTCCTTCATGTCCTTCGGTTAGTCTCCACACGGCATATATATCATATCATATAGAAACATGGACCTGCAACTACAAACTCAAAAGGTAAGCCTGTGAAAATATGCTTTGTTTCTGTACGTGATGTTTGATTACAAACTGGAACTTGGCAATTTTGTGTCAAGACTTCCTGATGTCTTTTTTTTTTTTATTTACAATGGGAGTTAAACTATATATACAGATGTATATATATGTACATATGCATGCAAAAACTATTGTAAAATAACACCTCTTTTGAACCTAACATAGACTTTCTATCTCACGTGTATATAGAGTACCTTGAGTCACTTACTCTATAAAGTAGACCTCTCCGTTCTCGGTGTAGGCCATCTCCCAGTTGTCAGGCAGAGGTCCCAGCGGGTCCTCCGGGGGAGGATGGCTCAGGTGAGAGTGTGTCTGCTGTGTGCTCTCCGTGGTGGCCGGTGGTGAGGGGGTCGTCCCAGCGTAGGACGGGTCACTCTGGTGGGGGGCGAAGGGTCGCACCGAGTGATGAATCTCGTCTAATTCGCTAGAGTCTCCTGGGGGATCGAAAACAAACGTGTCCTGGTGCTAAGAATATTTTGCTAAGAGGAAGCTGGAGACACTTTCAGGGACAAAAAGTAGCTGTGACTACAGTTTAACAAAAGGTGCCTCGATACACAAGTAATCAAAGGTGTCGACTAAAAACGGCTTCCACAGAAACAAAGGATTCCACGGCTGAAATGGCTCCATGGTTAATTTGTGGATTTCCAATGTAAGAGACTTAGTGCCACTAGACACAGGACAGATTTCAGCCATGTTGCTCACATGACAGACTGTGTTACATGAAGAAAAACAATTATGAGAGCGAGGTAAAATGGGAGATGAAAGGGATAAAGAATTTAAATTTTGCTTTTATTGTATTCCAGTGTACTAAAATGTCAATGAGAAATCTTTCTTACTTGTGTCATGTGAACACTTCCATAGAGTAGTTTAAGAGGTTTTAGAAAGCCTCATCTTGCCAAAGTCCAAGGACTCAGAAACTGTTACATGTAGTTTTTGACCAAAATCACAGTTACACTACTGTAGAGTATATTCATTTGTCCTCCACTACTTCTCACAGCTACAGAGACGTTGACTTCAGTTAAGGCTGCCGAGTGGGCAGTTCACACCTAGAACCATGGCTTCTGAGGTGCTATCAGCTAGCTTCCTGTTATCTCATTTTCACACCCACCGTTGACTGGCACCCTCACAGCTCTCACAATCACAGACAGCAAATAAACAACTTTTGGTCCCACCTTCTAAAAACACATGGCAGAGACAGCTTCAGGGCTGAGTCAGCCTCCTTACAATACCTACTGACCTACTAGCACGCAAGAGGAAATGTGAGGGAAAATGACAGCAGTAAGTCATTTCAATCTAAAATCATCACTAACAGAGCCCTTTAAAGAAGACAGCACTGATATCAGCATCATATTTCCAAACATTTGAAATGAATAAAATTAAATCTTCCTCTAATTCACAAACACAAATAACCAACCAAATACTATTCATACATCATCATTAATAACAATTTCAGACATGGAGGTTGTGCTGCTTGCAGCCAGATGGCACTATTTTACATTTCTGGACACATGGATACAGGCAGATGTAGTCAAACTCAGAGGCCACTTACTCACCAATCAAAGAAGCTCTTGTATTCTGCAGCCCCTCACCACACCAAAGTGCTCCCTCTCTCTCTCTCTTTCTCTTCCCACGTCCTTTGTGCTCTTTCTCCTACTTTTTCATTTTCTGAGCTTATCCTCCTTCACAAAATACAAACCTCCCTTGCTTCTCCGTCTCTGTCCAATCCTTTTCAGACTTGGCTACTTTACCCACTCCCAGGAACTCCCCCTTTCTCTTTAATTTCCTGCTACCTTGTCTCCACTTCGATCCCCTCCCACTTCATCCATCGCCACTCACATTCTCCTTTTCTTTCCTTCCAAACAGAACTGCAGAAACTAGGATCGCATTCCTGTGTTATATTCCAAGCTAAATAAAACACAGCCTAGTTCTTTGCAAGCAGCTGCCTGTGTACTCGCTGACTTCAGGTCTGTTTGTTTTAAAGGTGTCAACCACAACAGCGGCAGGAGCATGCGAGTCGTGATCCTGCTAGTATATGAAAGAGACAGTAAACTAACAATAGGTGGTGTGCAGCCAGTCACATGACAGCTGTTGATGAGTTAAACAGTGGACACATGAAGCTAGCCTCTACACAGTGTTTATCAATGACAAATGTGGCACTTCGGTTGGGATGCTGCCTATGTGAGGATGCCAAATTTAATTTAGTTTGGAGTATGCCGCCAGCCTTGGGGCCTGTTCCGGTCTAGTATTTTGTATCCTAATAAATGAAAATTGTCTAAATCCATTTGAGACAGGTTTTTTTTTTTTTTTTTTTTTACGCCAGGCTTCAGAATGTGTTTCAAATGCGTCTTGAGTGACCATTTGTTATTGAATTTTGCCTCCCCACTCACAGTGTGAAACTGCTTAACAAACAAAATGCACATCTGAGCTCAAACAGACATCCAGAGAAGAGGAGAGTGCAGAGGGTTTATGCCGCAGCTTATGAACAGACTGCAGATAATAATGTGTGAGTGATCAATTCATATTAGGGTTGCAACAGTATGAGATTTTCATGGTATGATAACCGATATGATAACCGCAACAGTATTTTGCACCAGTGGTGGAGGAAGTATTCACATCCTTTCTTAAGTTAAAGCACTAATACCACACCGTCAAAGCATTTTGTTTTACCTAAAAGTCCTGCACTGAAAATGTTAAAGAAAAGTATGTATGGAAGTTTTATCATGAAAATATGCTTGAAAGTATTAAAAGCAAAAGTACTCAGTGCAGTAAAATGTCTCTTGTGACTGTGATATTAGTATATATTATATCGTTAGATTATTATTCATTAAGGTATAAGAAGGAATTTATATTTGTAGTTGGTTGAAGCTCTTTTAAACTAATTTGTATTCAACTGCAGCTAATGATTATTTCCATTAGGGATATATCTGCTGATTATTTTCCCCATTAACCGACTGATTGTTTGGTTTATAAAAATCAGAAAATAGTAATAAATGCATCACCAGCCGTCACAGGTGATCTAAACGATTATAAAAATAGTTACCAATTTACTGTAGGTGTATGACAGTGGAGCCAGATTGATCCTGGCTGTACCTTTCACTCTCACACACACTGCCCTGAGCCGGGAAAGTTTGTGTCTTTCTTCATGTGGTCAGATCGGGGTCAGTGCGTGTCTGTTTGTGAGTCAGAGGTTATCTAACCAACAAACAACGCAGCACCAAGATGGGCAACCATGTTTGATATTTCCTCCTTTGGCTGCTACTTATAGAAATCCCATCGATGAGTTTCTTTTTCGGAGGACGGAGGTTGGTCATATCACTCTTGCTTCTCTCTGACATTCTCTCCACTGCATATGTGTGTGGCACCAGTTGCAGCAATATACCGTGAAACCGGTACAGTGCTTCGATCCTAGAACATATTACATCTTCAAAGGGTTTTGGATGTATTCACACCAACATTAATTAACATGAATTAATTGTTCATTTAATCTAAAAATCACAAGACAGAACGGACCTACGTGATAGGTTCAAGTGGTTAATTTTACCATACCAATTATCTGTACCCAAGTTGTATTTGCGTAAAGGGATATTCCAGCTATTTAATATTGCATCTATATTAAGTTAGGGGACTTGAGAGATACACATCCATGATACAAGACCCCAAAACACTTCACATAATATAACAGGATAGTGGATTTCATTAGAGCCTGATGACATCATCAGGGTTCCTTTTTACTGAGACTTGAAAGAGCAGCCACCAAAGACATTATGTTGTCACAGGCTGAGTACTGTAGCTCCCCTCAATAAAAGTTATCTGAACACATTGTGTAAAGCAGCCTCTTTAATATACAAAAAGAGAGTGAAGACAGCCAAGTCTGTATTCATGTTAGAAAAGCTCTAATCATCAAATATTTAGAATTCTTTTTCAATAAATTAAACAAACAATAAATTAATGATCTAAATTATCCCTCAGTTGATTGATTAATTGCACATTTATTGTTTCTGGAGTTGTCCCCCTGTGATCATCTGAGATCTATTTCAGCGCGAGGCGTTCGCACGGTCTCATTCGTCTTTTTAAACACTTGAAACAGAAAAAAACACAAGGGTCATTTCACCAGAGATGCATTTAAAAGTTTGTCTCTTCAGGATTTCAGATTTCTGAGAGAACAAACTCACCTGTGCCTACAAATAAAGATTTTGCTTTCCTTTATAATGACTTTAAACCACTGAACTGGTGACTTTGTTTCACAGCTGACGTCCTTGTTTTCAAGGCTTTTGTCTGGCATTTGGAGAAACTATCTGTGAAAAGTGACTTCCACCCACATAAAATGAGAATTTCCATACAGCCATCGGTCAAGTCTCACCATGTCTACATTTTGCTCTCGCAGCAGCTTTTGACTTTAGCATCAACCAAAACCTGTGACAAGACATGCATCATTACTGTGATCCAGCCACATACTCCGCCTGTCTGACCTCCTGCGCTCTGCACGTACCTGTAAAGCTACTGTTCATGTCAGGGAGGTCCTCGTCGTCCTCCTGCTGCTGCTCTCCAGGCACTATTCCAGCATTGTGCATGTCATTGTAGGACTTGGTGCGTCGGGGAGTGGAGTGCTGCGAGCCCGGCAGGCTACCGCTGAGCCCGTCTGGCAGTGGGGCATCACCGCCGCTACCGCTACTGCTAATCACTTTCCCACCGGGGGGCTGCACCGGCGGCTTGGGCGTCCCATAATAGTTACCTAGGCAAC
>NW_019525417.1:1500323-1516273 GCF_002814215.2 Seriola lalandi dorsalis | reverse complement strand
ATTAAAAAAAAAAAAAAGACATAGAAAAGAAGGGCATTTTAGCAGGAGGACAAGAGAGGAGGGGTCAAAAGGGTTATGTGTGTGTGTGTGTGTGTGTGTGTGTGTGTGTGTGTGTGTGTGTGTGTGTGTGTGTGTGTGTGTGTGATGGAGGGGGTGTAGTCATAGCCTTTGTATGCAAATAGAAAGGCTGGATTTGTTTCTGGGAAAGTGTGAATCTCTTCAGTAAACTAGTTTTTTTTTCCAAATAAAGTTTACAACCAGTTTGACCACTTTGTTTTAACTTATCAAAAACTAATGGATGTCTTATCCCAATGACGTTTCACATCACTTCCCACGACTATAATTCAATTAAGTTATCTATTTTGTGATTTTGCGAGTCAAAGTCGATACACTGGGCTCCATACACCACAAAATCTTTGCATTTAGGTAAACAAGGGCAGTAGCAGTTTCCATCCCATTAGTTCATAAAATTGTCTGAAGCTGCCAAATTATTCTCCAAGCTCACAATTTCAAAGGGGGGAGAAAAAAAAAAAACATGCTGATTTTTTTTCATTTTCATCCAAAGTAAGATGAGGCAAACCTGAAGAGACTGTACCATCAGAGAAATAGAATATAAAGCCAACATCTTAATGAGACCGAATGCCATAAGCATCCAAAATATAAAGGCAATGGAAAAACAATGTTTTCCTCCAAGTGGCAATACTACAATTGAAGGATAAATTGGCAAAGTACCTAAAGATTTCAATTGGAAACGAGCAGTTTTCAAAATATTCTTTTAATGTCAAAACCAGTTGAAATGTTTATCACGGACCTAAAGTGCCAACATTTTAAAGCCAACAAACAATCATATCATTGTATTCATGGACCAAACATAACATCATTTTACTACTGAAGACGGGTTGATAGTCTGTGCCTTTGGGTGCCGGACAAAATATTTGAATTGTGAGGTGAGCACATTTGACTGATCTAATAAAGTGGCAAATACAACTGGGATTTTGCCTGCTTTGGTACTTTGGTTTCAGCTTCCCTGTGATTTGCAGACAGATCATCCCACCCCTCTTTACTACACTAGCTTCTGACCCCATCTTCAAGTTCAGCTGTCAGGAACTTGGCAGCCTGATGTTGTCGGGAAAAAATGAGCTTGTTTGAAGCAAGCAGAAGCCTTTAGCTTTGCCTCCTGATTTCCTGCATACTGTCATCAGTGGAAGTGAGTAAGCTAGTTGCTGGTCAGAAGTCCATTGGCTTTGTTTGCATCTCCTGGCCATCAGAGGGAAATCCATTATAATGGAACATTGAACGAGCCGAGTGGACAGAGCAGACACTTAATTAAACATTATCGGAATGAATGGAGGAGCTATAGGGAGTGTTGTTGTTGTTTACAGTCGTTCCAGTGTGTCACTAATGAGTTCAGTTCATCAGCGAAGTGGAAGTGTTGTGTACTGTATGTGACACATAGTTCATGACAGGATCACTGACATGAACTTGTTGGTTTGGTTTTCTAGAGCTGGGGACTGTCTTAGCAAGAGTCAGGAGCTGATTTACATTTGAAGATAAACAAAAAACCTCTTTGCTGACTGGATCAGAAGACGAACAATTAAACTAATCAGTATATGTGTGTATGTGTGTCAGTGTGACCCATACAAAATATATCAACCAGACACTAACAGAGGCTACACACGATTCCCCGGTCCCTCAATATGTCCGACGTCCACAACATCAATTTTTTCATGAAAGAAAAATCCAACGATTGTCTCATCAGCATTTTCAGCTTTCAAGCAAATTTTCTTTGTGCCGTTCTTCATCTCTTCTTGACTACTTCAACTAGTGTTTCCAATATGTTAGAGAGCTACTTTCAACAACCCCCTAAGAAAGGAGGTAAACATGTTGCACTGGGCGATCTGACCTACATTGATGATGAGGGCAAAAGCAATAGCACAAAGAGCAGGAGAACTAGACATTTTTTTGCCATTGAGGAAACCTACAACATGTCTTCTCATGTATCGAGGGGATCATCTGCTGAGAGATGAGTGCAATAAATTTTGTTCTGCATGACTGATGAATGTCGATGCAAAAAATGAAGCACTGAGTGTGGTGGGCGTGTGTTGGGTGCGTGTTGGGTGCCTGCTGAAGTTAGAGCGGGGGTTTTGGTTACCTCCTGTTGTGCCTGCAGATGCACCTGTACAGGAACAGGCTGATTGGCCTGGAGAGGGACACGACATGCCTGATTGCTGACAGTGTGCCGTGGGTGGGCAAGTTCAAGCGCTGGCTGGAGGTACAGAGGGGCTTGGTTACCCAACTGTCCTGCCTCAGGTAAAATGCCATTTGACAATTTGAGTTCACTTAAGCCTCTTTTCCACTGGTCAAAAAACCTGCTAACATCAGGCTTTTGTCTGCAATGGAAAAGTGTTCAATCTGTATTCACACTCAGGTCAAATGACTCTGCAGAAGATGTGTCTTTATAATCGGCTCTGATCGGCATTGATGTAAACACAAAACCTGGTTGAGTACATTCATTTTCGCCCCTTTTCCTGCTGTAATGTCTTTCAGAGCAAAAACACTGTAAACAGACCTGTCACCTGCTCAGCAAAGGTGCTGTTAAAGCTACACTGCGCTTGGGCCTGTAAGAGTGAGCTGCAGCCTTGAAATAAGTTTTGAAAAACACACAATCACGGATCGAAGCGTCTCCAACAGAGGCCTCAACACTTACAAGAGCATGATCCATTTTACCAGTCTGCATGGCGGCTAGCAGCTCACTCTTTCTGCGTCTGTGTTTATGCGTGTGTATGCGTGTGTGTAGCACCCTTGCTCTTATATTTCCTCCCCAACGTTGTATAATCTCTAATCTGTTTTTAATTTGAGCTCTATTGTCCATCCTTATTTTTTTTAAATTTCCTCTTGTAAATCACTTCGTGTCTATGTTTTTAAAGGAGCTATACTTACCCCCCCCCCCCCCCCCCCGGTTTTTATCTGTAGAAGTTACCCACAATACACCCAACTTAATAGGTGATTTTTCACTTTACCTTCATATGTTCCTATCTCCAACAGGGTTCCACTCTTCTCCAATTCCAGGAAGTCCTCCACTGAAAGGAAGTTGTAGTCCACGCCACTGACTTCTCCTTCACGTGGGGCACGGGTTGTACCTGGACATCAAAGACAAGGTAGAAATTAGCAAACTCATTCCGCTCCTTGTACTACCTTCATTTTTTTAAGTGATAAGATACACCATCTTAAAACTGGTTTACAGCCATTTTTCTTCGTAACATTATATATTTGACAATTTTTCCAGGGTTTAAGATAAATAAGACAGGGGATCTATTTACAATGCTAAATAACATCTAATACTGGTAGATAAAAAATAACGTGGTAGCAAGAGCATCTCAGAACGTTTATCACTCCACACGGATAGGGCGACGCTGGTAGGGAGATGATCCATTGTTTGCTGTGATCGTCCCTCACACTGGGGTAGAGCGTGAGGTATCGTAGTAGCACTTCAGTGGGATCCTGCCATATGTGTGTGATGGGGGGTGGGGGGGGTGGGGGGGTGATGAATGTGTGTTGTGTGTGTGAATGTGAATGTGTGTTGTTTGGCATGTAGCCGGTGAGACTGGAGCACTTGTCGTTAATGGCTGTTGACAGTTGGCATCAGTGGTAAACAGCTTTGCAGCAGAGACAATGGTGAGATGACAACACTGCAAACTGATCTTTTTTTTTTCTTTTAACTTTTCTTCACTCTGCTGTCTTTGCTCTCTTCAGTGATTTAGTCTTTGCCTTACCAACTCACATTTTCACACATTTCCCCTGTTGTCTGGCAATGGTTATGCTCTCTTGCTAGGTGTCTCCCTCCCTGCTGTTTTTATTGTATCCCACTACAAAAAGAAAAGTATTCTGTCAGTGGCTTAAGAAATGGTTCAGTTTTAAGCATCTAGACAGTTCCACTGCAGAATATCTTTCTCATCTTGCTTGTGCTGACACACATCTGTTCAGTGACAACAGACGGCTTTCCCTTCTTCTTGGCTTCCATCCCTTGCCTTCCTTCTTTGTATCTATTTATCTGTCCTATCTCCAGTCAGTTGGTAAGCAATAAGCTGGTAAAAATAGATGTGCAGAGATATGGGGAGAGGCTCGCACTGCAGCCACGTTCAGTGACACTGGTGATAAATCACAGATGTGAGGATCCTCACTAAAGCAAGCATACATTACATGCAGGGAGATGTGCATGTTGCTACATCCACAAATTTCATTTTAAAACAGCGTTTGAAAATGTCCAGATGACCGTTTTATTTCTGTATCAGAAATGATCTCCGTCCATACTAACACACCTGAAAACGCATATCACATGACCATTCACGTCCACCTGGCAGGCACGTGTCAGTGTAAACAGGAAGAAGACAGTCTACTCTGTAGTAAAGTAGTTACAGAAAATACTACAAACGAGGAACAGCAACAGCAAATGAACCAATCAGGGAGTGACCGTGAGTGTCTATGTCATCGTTTCCGAAGGTCTCAGTTTCTGCCAGAACGGACTACAATGCAACCGTGGAGTTTCAAACTAAAATGGGGTCATCAGCATTTCCAAAAGTCTCGATGTGGACGCGAAGTGTAAACATAGCAAAAGAGAAAAGTTTTAAAACTAAAATGTACTTGTGTTGATGTAGCGTGAAGTTATAATAACCACTGCTGCCACCAAACAGCGGGTCAAAGTTTTCTTTAACATGTGCAAGCAAATAAGCAAATATTCAGATATTTAATATCATCAAATATCGGTCCAAACCTATTATAGATTACTGTACAGAGACAAACAGAGGTGGGAAATCTTCTTTTGCATCACTAGAAATTCATTATTTAGTCCCCACAAACTTCCAAACACTTGTGCATCAAGAGGAAATTGATTCAAGTCAAATGCCTTCTGAAGTCTACCAAACAAACTGCATCAGTTCGCTCATTCCCAGGCACCAAATCTTTTACAGAATGTCAACCTTGGAGAGTACTCAGCCGAGCCCGAGCGTTCAGCCGACTGTCAGTTCACTTTCTACACAAAAGTGCCCATTGATTCAGCTCCATTTAGACACTGCTGCTCTTAGAAAACCAAATAGGAAGTGGAATTGTGACCAGTGTTTCAAAAGGGATAGAAAAGCAGAGGCTTGGTTTAGACCCAAAAGTAAGACACTGTCATCGCTATAGGCCTAATTAATTCAATACCCCCTCCCCACAAAAGGGCCATTGACCAGGCTGTGAAATAGAGTGAGGAGGAGAGACGGGTTGAGAGCTGGACACAGAGACTCTGGCCTAGAGTTGGGATTGGATGAGCCAGATGACAACTCTTCCGGATGTTGACCTCTTAAACGCAGACGAAGATAGAGAGGGAGTGAGACTACCAAGGCAAAGGGTTAGCATAATCCAGCTACTGGCATGTACAATGAAGCCTTGGAGATTTGCTGCGAGGGTGTTCGTCTAGCGCTGGCTGACTCGTGGCTTAATGGCTTCAACATCTTCACCAGCTGAGATGGGTGGGTCGGCGTTGTTAAAAAAAAAAAAAAAAATCATCATTAGCATTTCAAGAAGATGATCACAGAAGCGAGCTTTGAGATATTGGCAGGCGTACTGTGGCACTGGGAGCTTGGAGCCGCTGCCGCTGCATCAAAACACATGCATGCATGCCAACAAAAACAGTAAATGTACTGTAGCTTCTAACTGTATAACACGCAACAATAAATGATCCAAGACTGTGTGTTAAAAAAAAGAAAAACAAACAAAAAAAAAAACATGGAGACAGGAAAGAAAAATGATAGTGATTTCTCCGTTTTCATGCATCATGCCACCGGGTTTCAGCTGTTGCTAGGGACAACCCAGGAAGGCTCGGAAATAGAGAGAGATGTGGGGAAGCCACAAGAGGAAGTTTGTCCTCCGGTGATGACACAGTCCTCTACACTGTCACGTTTGGCTTCACAACTCCCTCTTCAATTCCACGACAGAAATATGAGGTAGCACCTAGGTGTGGCTCAAAGGCCTGGTCCATAAATGATGCATGAAGAAGAAAAATGAGAGTGGGAGAAAAAAAAGAAGCAGAAAGACGTGAAAGAGAGAGAGAATACAAACACCATTTACATGGTGTGCAATGATCCTGACACTGGCTTCTTTTCAATAAGTTAGTTTACACAGATTTCTTGCAGGGCGGGGCTTCCGACAGTGATGCTTATTCAATACAGACTTATTACTGAATGAATTGTGTTTGTAATGGTGTGGCTTGGAAACCATCAACAACCGACATTTTTGGATGATAGTCAACCACAGTAAACTATTCCTGAACGACACAGAACACAGCCTGATTCATAATTAAGGTCACTTCCCTTTACGTCACATTATCCCAGAGTTTCCCTCAAGTTTGCCTCTGTTTTCTGAGGACGGACTACATTATGATTAAAAGTCTGACCAAACTGAAAACAAAGTCGAAGACTTCAACACACTGAGCTTCAATGACTTGTCAGTCACAAAGTGGCTAACTTGAGATCAAGGCCTTGGGAGCAGTTACAGGCAAATCAGCCGTCTCACAATCATAGAGAGTTACACAACATTTCCCAGCAGTCCCTTCATGAAATTATTGACAATATCTTACTAAAAGCAGCAAAACTTCAACAAGAACTGAACATTAAAGGCAGTATTTGTTGGAGGGCTTTATTTTAAATTAGACCACAATATAATGTGCAGGCGTCTCAGTTATTGTGTCCACTGTAAAATATTCAAAGCTTATGTTTACTGTCAGTGTAGTTGCAAATGTTAACTAGCAATATTATTTGAGTCTGCACAGAGGGGCAACAGACAGAGTGCATAACTCTGCTGCTGAACTAAAGATAACATTTCATGAAACGGCCATGTTTATAGCATACTAATTTGGAATATTTGACCACTCAAGATTTGAAATGCTGTGAGTCAGCAGCCGAAAATTTAGAGCAGATAGAGTTTGACATAACCTTTGGTCCTGTCGCCCTCTCTCTCCATCGATCCTCTCATCTGTCCCTTCACACACAGACACAAGGCGCAGTGCTAAGCCACCTTTTCCCTTGGGCGGTCCAGCAGTGGGGTTGACTCAGATGCCAACACTCACGCAGGAGTGTTATGACTCCTCTGTGTGTGTGTGTCTGTGTGTCTGTGTGTGTGTGTGTGTGTGTGTGTGTGTGTGTGTGTTTGGCATGCACATACACGTGTAACTGCCTCTAATGGTACAAAAGGGTCGGGTAGGAAACACCTTGTTACAATCAGCAGCTGTTCCACCCTCCTATCAGCCAGCTCACACACATACATATGCGCAAACACACACACACACACACACACACACACACACACACACACACACACACACACACACACACACACACTTGTTTCGTGACAATGGGGAGGAGGTGCATGGCCACCTAATGGCATGGTCTGGGGCTAAATAGGAGCTGTAGGCAAAGGGTAATCACTTAATGGGGCTTTATGCACACATCTCCTCTGCTACACCAACACATACACAGTTTCATTACAGTGGGAGCACTGTCCTGTCTGTGCTGTGAACCACCAACAGTGTCCAGATTAGACCCCTGCAATGAGGAGAGCAACTTAAGAGTTCAACACCTCTGCTGTGTATCTACACTTACTCAGCCTTGAGTAGCCTCAGTGTAGTTAGAGCTGCAATAACAACAACCACATTAAGGCCATACCACAAAAGGACCATGCAGACCATGTTACCACTGTTTCTCCCTATTGTCTGTGAGTGTAGCTGTCCTGATATTGTTTATTGTTCAAATTCACCATTAAGCAGCTGTTACTGCCCTTTCTTTGTTCTCTAAATGTTCCTCGTTCTTTGTTCCGAAACAGAGACATTTAAGCATTAACACATCCGAAACAGATACCTAATGCCACTTTCACACTGACCATAGCTCTATGGCAAAGCAACTCAAGACACTACATTGTTGTGGGTGTTTTGCTAAAGGCTACATGTAAAAAAATAAATAAAAATCAACCAGGAAGTTTAGTTTGAAGGCCTATCAAACATCAAAACATGCTGCTTTCAGTTATACTCCTTTCAGGCTAAAATTGCCATATTTAGAGAAATTATCATGGCAGTAATCTGACTGGTCCATGAACAACACTTAATCTTTGACACCATCTTGAAACATCTGAACAACAAAGGACACCAGGATGTTACTCGGTGACTTAAGCTCATCTTTTAATACTATCATTGCCTGGAAGCTTTCCCAGATAGGTCTCAACAGTCCAATAAGACTTTTAACTTTAGCTTGAAAATCCACAGTGTAGTCAGGTTCAGCAACAACACCTCCAGTTCTCTCAAACTGAGCAGAGCCCATCACTATTTATGCTGCGACTGGCTTCATCAGCAGTGGAATACGGGCAGGGACTTTTCTCTCAAGGTTATTAAAACAAAAAAAAGATGACAATGGACTTCAACAAGGCTAATCCTGACCACACCCTATTGGATGGCTGCCCCTCTACTGTTGAATGAGTAAGGAATATCAATTATCTGAGTGTGAACCGTACTGAAGGTCTTACAAAGCATCCTCCCTGGCTAAAAAAAGCTCAGCTGCTCCACTTCCTGCAGCAACTGAGGCAAAACTCCTCCAACCAAAATCCTGTCAACATTCAACACCATATAAAATGTACCGAGTCATTTCCTCAGTATCAAGTAAGGGGGGGGGGGGCTCAAGTCCTCAAGTCACTCCAGCACATAAAGAAAAGAAGACAACAGAAAATATCACTCGCACCTCTCTTCTCTCCATTCAGGAAATTCAGCATCTACAAAGCTTTCCACTATTTATCCATTACTCTACCATCAGGTAGGAGCCCACCCCCCCAAATCAAAACCCTTGTTGTTTTACTTGGGTGGATATATGTTGTTTTGAACTGTCCTATGGCTTTTTAAATATCTCTCTGTGCACCATGGCCTCGTTCCACACTGATGCATCCTCATTTTTCTTATGCAGATCTAATCTGTTCCAGCCAGTATCACTGGGAGAGAAATACTTAAGGTTTGTGTGACTAAATGGAGACAGTGATGCAATCAGCAAAAACAGAGAGGCTGACGGTTTAAACAGAAATGTACACAAAGAAATATTTGATTTCACCGCTTCTGTTCTCATTATTTCGGCTCCATTTGTGTCCTCGTTTGAAGCCACAATATGGCAGCGAAAGTGAAAAAAAAAAGTTCTTTTGTGGTGGTTGCTTTGTTACTGAAACAGAGGCATCTTCATCGCAGTGCATCCAGCCAAAAAATTCATAGGTGTGCTGTGGTGTGTGTTTAAGTATTATCTGTATTAGTATTGTGTATCTTTTGTGTGTAAATGACCTGCAAAGTGAGGGCATATCAAAAATTTGTTTTTAGCTAGTGGCAACATGCATTAATGCCATAACTGTGCACAGACCTCAACAAACAAACAAACAGACATTAAAAGATGCAGAAATAACACTTAGAACAAAACTCTAATTCCTTTAACTCCTCAGCGTCGCCCCTGAAACAAACTATTTCCCATGACATCTTCTTGTACAGTGGAGAAAAATGTGTATTCTTGACTTTAAAAAAAAAGGCTAAAACATTGTTGTCAGCCCTGTTTATCTGAATCTCTCTCTGTGAAGCCTGCTGCTGAAGAGCAAAAGTAAACACTGACTGTGACTGAATTCTTTCTGTAACTTATTTCACAAAGCATTATATTTGAAGAATTTGTCATTAGCCACTTGGAACCCTATCTATCTATCCATGAGACCGAAGCATCATGTTGCTTTATATGACTGACATCAATATATATTTGCACAAACTCCAAGCTCCATTCAGTGATATTATCAACATTCAAACAGATACCTTCCTGTGTTGTGAATTGTGCTGCCAGAACTCATGATCCCAATGAAAATCAACACACAGCCCTGGAGCTCCTCACAGCTCATTGTTTTGTTTACTGGGTCAGTATTTAGACTGCATGGTTTCCTCCTCCACTTTCTGTGCACACAACCTGTCCAATGTGAAACAGCAGAGAGCCAAAGTAAACCAGTCATTACTGAAGAGAGTCAAATATCCTGAAAGCTCAAGAAGAGACATATTTTTTTTCAGGATGAGGTGGATTAAACCAGAGCGAGTTGAGTATTGAGTAAAAGATTCGGATGGGATGCTAATATTGGCGTCTTTAGGATGTTTAAGACTATTTTGATCATCCTTTTTATTCAGAAACTGGTTGAAACTGCAATTATAAACAGGTATTATTCACTATTTTCTGATTTTATAGAACAAGTAATGAATAAAATAATAGCTGGATTCATTGGTAATGAAATGAATCATTAGTTGCGGCCCTAAACTGTTTGCTAACACTTTAGCCTTAACTACTTATGAAGCAGATTATATTCTTCGAGGAGTCATCAAAAATTGATTAATGGACTCTTAAACATAATAAATGGATAGTATGTATACCGGTCAGAGTCTACTTAATTCAAATGTTAAATTCAATTTTTTTTTTTTTTTAAACATGTGGCTATTTTTTTTTTTTTTTTTTTTACAATTTCTATCGTTCACCGTGGCCTCGGTACTGCCAGTCCACACAATACTTCAGGATTGGGCTTAGAGAGCATCCAGTTACACCATAATGTCTTTCAAACCACAATCAATACATGACAGCAACTGGTTACAACCCTCGCTGTGACCTTGGCCTGCCCAGTTTGTCTACACCGTCAGTCTGTTTACAGAGGATCAATATCAGATCGTCTCCTTTCTGACATCTTCTCATCATCTCCACTGAACTGACTGAACTGCGTACATGGTTCATATCTTGATTC
The DNA here is from genome assembly GCF_002814215.2 of Seriola lalandi dorsalis. Taxonomy (NCBI): domain Eukaryota; kingdom Metazoa; phylum Chordata; class Actinopteri; order Carangiformes; family Carangidae; genus Seriola; species Seriola lalandi. Next base: position 1,505,461 of record NW_019525417.1, on the reverse strand, counting down.
AAGGGCAACATATTTTCATTTGTGTTGCAATATTGAATGCCACTTGCAAGCATTAACAACACATACCTGCTTCCAGGTTGTTACTTAACAAGATGACTACTAATAACAAATATATGTAAAAAAAAAAAAATATATAGATATATATAAATATTATCTATAACTAGCTCTTCTAGAAAGTGTCCATCTCAGACGTTACCTAAAAGAACACACACTCATTTCTTTCTTTGACTGTATATTGTATTCACAGGTCGTCTCCTCCGCTAGTGTCGAACAGTCAGGGGCCTCTTACTCTACCTTTATGGGAATAAATTAGAGATAAAAGTGTTTGGATGTCTCACAATGAACAAACCATTCACTCATGCAAAACCTGAAACAGACAAATGCTGTACAACAAAATGGATCATTCTAATGTACTTAATATATGGAAGATCTTCACCTCTTCAAGCACAACTAACACTCACTGGCAGACAAATCCAAGCACCTCATCTATATTTAATTGATGACTGACTATTTCAAGGGAGCATTTGCCCTTCTAATGTCGTGGTAGACTCAGACTAAGGTTGCTGACATTTGTGAAGGCAGAGGATGACACTATGATTAGATCTCAGTACAATGACAGTATAAGAAGGACCAAAATGAATACATTATTCACTTCATTGAAACATCTTCCACAACACCATGAAAAACTGAGAAGTAAATTCTGATCAGTTCAGCCGTGCTAGACCATGTAGGAGGATGGGACAGAAATGCCTGCCTGGCAATGGAGAGAAAAACAGCTCAGTTAGAACGACAGAAGAAAACACATGGAATTAAAATTAGACACCTTTTTTTTTTTTTTTTTTTAACACAATGGCATCAAACACACATGACAAATGTGAAAAGGAGGCTGTACAGGCATGCATGCAGCCACAACCTAGCTTCTAAAAATAACAGTGTGTGAAAAATCTGTTTATTTCCTACGCTTGCGTCCCCCCAGAGCAATAGAGCACCCCAGGCCCACATATCCCCCAGGCCTGGCCTCGCATTTCAGCTGTGACCTACATTTAATTCCCTCCACAAGGACAATGTTGGGCTTGACTCCTTGGACGACTTTGGATTCAGGGCTGATTGCCGAGGAGGGGTTTTGTTTGACATCTTCATTAGCTCCGGTTTGGTCGTGTGTTATGGCATTTGGCAGGAGCGTGGCTTCATCTTGCTTAAATCTCACCGTTCCCTTGCGTTTAAAAGATGCAAGTGACCCAGACTTAAACACCTCTTTCATATTGGTGCCAGGTTTTCTTCTCCTTTTGCGGACTCCAAAACACCCACAAAGCCTCAGAGAAAAAAGAGTGAACATGACTTATATGCTGGTGCTACCAAATGAAAAAGAGATCCAGGTGAATGTGTCCAAATATCCACTGTTCAAACTGTGAAAACTGGTTCCACAACAGCAAGCTGTAGCAACCAAATTACCAGTATATAGTATATTTACTGGTACAAATTAAAAGACATCTTGATTTAAACTGTCCAAATTGTTTGTCTTCCTTCTCTCTCTGAGGTGACAAAAACATTAAGTTGAGTAATAGGTACCGGCGCACTGTGTGGTGAAAACAATAACACATTCGTTGACTTTTTGTATTTGCTGGACAAACTTGGAGGAGGATCTCACTGTGACCCCAGGCCACCCAAGACTTTCAGTCTTCTTGTCAATATCCATAAAAAAAAAAACAAAAGAGCAGACAGACGGATGTTGAGATTTGCCTGTGCAGGTTGGATGAGGGGCTGATAATATCAAAGAGAATGGCGAGAATGGTGAGATGAGTGTGAGAGGTACGGTTTGATTTACGTAAGATCTTGTTGATGAAACTAACAGTAATCGATGTTCATCTTCTTTCCAAAAGTCACACTCACACTTCTCACACTGATGACATAACAGCACCAGTTAGAAAACTAGGGTTAATGCACATCTACCCTGGATGTCACGCTGTATGGTTATACAGTATTTAGCAACAGCGAGCACACCGCGGGTATTTCTGTGCACTGAATCGGGAGGTTTTGCAGGAGCCTGCATCCAGTACAGTAATGTTTATGAAAGGTTACATGTCATCCCAAAATCCTAAAAGGAGCCATTTAAAATAACTGTGAATCATCATGAAATACCGAAGATTAAATACTTTTGTCAGTTAAACTTTGATATACTTAGCATACACTGAACGAGGAAAGTGACCTGACCAAACAAGTCAGTCAGGATCTAAAGAAAACACACCTACCCAAACACTGTGACATTTAGGATGTGCCGAACGCACTGTTTGTTTACATAAGTTGACAAAGTAAGATAATGTGTATTCTGGTCATTTCAAACCTCAAACATCAAATGATTTGACTCTAGACAAAAACACCAAATGATCAACACACTCATTTTTTCCATCACGACCTATGTTTCCAAGCCTTTAGAGTGGGCCCACACTACACCGACAGATACACAGACTTCAGTATGACCTAGATACAACTTGTCTTCAAAAGTCAGAGGGTTCAGAGAAACGACATGCACGGTAAGGTGGAAAACACCTATAATTCAGAGCTTTGTGGGTTCATTTCATGGGCAATTCAAAATGCAGGAATGAAAATAACACAAAAAACAAAACACGGAAGAAAAAAAGAAAAAAAGATGATGCGTTTCTACGTATTGCTCGTGGCGAACTGATCAGTGCCATGAGTGAAAAGTAGGCCATCATAAATGTGTTTGGCAATGATTCATTATCATAATTGTTCTATTAATAGGCCCAGCTATTCTTATTCGGCTTGTGTTCTGGCATTCAGGTCATTCAGGACAGGAGTTATTTGAAAGAGTGCATTTTAAGTAGTTTGCGACTGACATGGAAACAATGGCAGCACTCACACACTCACCGTGTTTTGGGGAAATCATTTTTTTTCTAAAATGAATAAGACACATGCATCCCTCACAAAACATTGTTGTATGTGCTAGGTTAGAGAAGAAGCTGTTATCTGCAAAGCCTGATTACAATTTTCATGAGCGTGACCCGGTGGATAGCACAGGAGCCTTGTGGTATACATTCCCTCTGCTGCCCTCCCCTCCATCGCTCCTTTCTGCTTCTCTGACTCCTCCACTTCATTCTTTCCTTTCTGCTCATGTTTTGTTTATTCCCTCTTTTACTGCTCCTCTCATTTGTTCCAGCGCTTCAAATCTATAACTCTAGCAACTCCCCTCCTTTAATCTTTAAGCCACTATTCATCTATTCTTCCTTTCATACAAAGAATATTAAGAAACTTAATACCCCAGACTCCTCCACCCATCCTCTGATCTGCTCATTTGTGTTTTCTCTGTCTCCAGTACATTTGGCACATGTGATAACTGCCTGTGTGGCCGTGCAAAACTCTTCCTGCTTTTGGGTTTGACTGGAGGACAACTGTGGTTTTTCTCAAGCCGCTGACTGAGTCCTGCCAAAAGCCCAAACTCCATTTTCCCGCTCTGATGTTGATGATGTCATGTAATACAAAAGTACACTAAATAACTACTGTGACCAGTGATCCCACAAACCACATGTGAAGGATCATAAATATTCTCTATTATTCTACATGCAGTGAAACAGGAGACAAATCTTTAGGGCGGGAATAACACTGAATATATGCTACTGAGAATATTAATGAATGCGATCGTCATGAATGTGCCATCAAAGTGTACACCAATTTAATACTGCACTACTAAAACACTGTCAGACTCATGATGGACAGTAAAAAAAAAAAAAAAGGGGGGCAAAATCGATCCAGCACAACCAGAGATGACGTCTTTTTTATTCCACCTATTTGTTTGTTTTATGTTAGTTGCAGCTAACGCAGCCTCAAGTCGCTAGCCTCAAGCAGAGATGAGGGACGGGCTACAGAGGTTTGGTAAGCTCACTTTTTCAAACTTGTAGTTTTCAGCACCAGCAGACACTGACTCAATTGACTTCACACAGCTCCCTCTGAGGCCACAAAAGGCTTTATACAACTTCAGTTGTACTCCCCAACACCTGTAGACAGACTTTGATGTGTAAACTAAATCATCTTAAACATGAAATGGTGGCAATGTGGTATAAAACAAATCTATAGATTTGATACAAATGCCTAAGTTAAGTCAGGATAGTCAGGATACAGTCTGGTGTATTCTGCTTTAGCCTAAGCCTGAGGTATGATGTGTACACCTCTCCATAGTCTGTGCACGTCTCACGTGAGAGAGTGAAGCAAAGAGGTGAAGCAGTGAGCCAGTGTGATATGCAGCTCTGGCTTCCTCTCTAATAGAGATAGGTGCCTCAATATATAGCAATCAAATGCTTTCCCTTAGTCTTGCCTGTACTCAACTGCAAAAGAAACTGACCCGTGCACTGAATCATGCTGCTTTGAAATGAAATGTGATGACTGTGTTACATTAAAGGCAGGCCCAGTAGTGGATTGAATTAGCCTGCTGTATGTCTTTCAGAGTCCAGTCATTTCACTTTCAAGTCAAACTCATTGCACATGTGTCATCTACTAGATTTCCTTCACTGAGAGCATGCCACAGAACTGTGCAGAACCACAATGTGCCATATTTTCTCAGTAAATCATGCATAAACACTTCTACTCTGCAAGGTATTTATGGTTTGTGACACTAATGGAGGTAACACCAATTAAGTAAATAGCCATATCTGGTGAAATCTGTCAGACGTGGTTTTTCAGACTGACCACAGTTTGTTGATTATGTTGGGTTCACTGTAGCATCTGCCTTGAAATAAGTGGCCATATCAGTATATTATATGTGCTGTAGCTGAGGGATGATCATAGAGAAGCAACGTGGATAATGGCCCTGCTCTGAAAATCTGGCAACATTCATAGACCCAACTGTTGTGCAGAAGCTATTACAGAAGCATTTCTCTAAATCTCCACAATAAACATGCTCTCATGTCAAGCTAGCCAGCTAGTCCACATTTTCCAAGAAGATTCTGAGGCATGTCCTCGTGGATAATTTTCAAGACACACGCTGCAGCATGCACATGCACACACACAAACACAAGGGGAGGGCTAGCAGACTGCCGTCAGATTCCAAAACCAAAACAGATCCATCCACCATCTTGCCCATAGCTGGCCTGCCAGTGCTTCTTTTTTTTTTTTTTTTTTTGGTGTAA
>NW_019525417.1:1421267-1500303 GCF_002814215.2 Seriola lalandi dorsalis | reverse complement strand
TGCTGGCTGCTCCACTGAGTGGGTCAGACACACATATACACACACACCGTTCCATGGTGTAACACACACACACACACACACACACACACACACACACACACAAAATGCAGGAGGGGTGACAAGCTGACAGGGGTTTGTTTGCTCGGCAGGGGGATGGAGCCATCTGTCTCAGTAAAGGGTTAATCCAACCAAAAGCACAGGCCGCAGATTCCAGCATTTTCCAGTCTTCAAATTCCTGGCTACGTTCTGGCTACATACATTTTTTTTTGTTTTCCTTTTTAGTTTTGTGAGGAGGAGGGGTTACAATTTTCCCGACCATCCCACCTGATTCTTCAAACCCCCAAAAATCTCAAGAGTCCTCCCCATGTGGCTATGGCAGGGATATTTTAAAGGGGCAGTTTGCTGCTGTGGCTTTGCAGTGATTGGTACGGACGCCTTTCATTAGAGATGTGTTTTGAGTCTGGGGTGGGGGGGTTGTTACTGCTCTGACTGGCTGAAAGAGGCTTGCAATGAAAAGACAGCACACACACACACACCAAACCACAATGAGATCAAAACAGGCCTTTTTCTGGACCTGTGACATGCTCCATTTTTTTCTTCACAAGCAATTCTTTTAGCTTTAAATAATTCCCATACACAAGAAAGTGTGTGTGTGTGTGTGTGTGTCTGTCTGTATGTCGGGGGGGGGCATCTGAGGACCGGGGAAAGGGATGAGGGAGAGAGAGATATAAGAATAAGAAACAAAAAAACCTGAAGGGCCAGTAGTGCTGTGTGAAGCTAAATCAGCCAGAAATCTGCCTGAAAATGCCCCCCGCACACACTCACAGCCAGCCTTTGTCTTTTTATTCCACCCAGAAAAAAGCACCATGGGCTTGCGTCTACCTACAGCAACATGGAAATGGAAAAGAAAGGCTTTAAAACGATCCATTTAAAGGGGCAGGGAGGGAGTGGGGATGGGGGGGATACAGATTGGGGGTGGCAGGAGGGAGGGGGGGGGGTCATCCAGACATGAGAACGATTGATAAAGGAGAGAAAGAAGAAGGGAGAGAAAGAAAGAGGGGATGATGAAGGAGAGGGAGAGCTGCTAACCTTAGCATCCTGGAAGCTCCAGACAGACAAACAGGCAGACGGCAGTTTGCAGCTGGAGGTAATGGCTTCCAATATGATCAAGCATGTCAACAGATCACATAGCCTTAACACAGCCATCGCAGAGCTGGAGTGCTTCCACCAGAAACACACATACACACTGTACATACACACAGGGGAAGTGACACTTTGCGCCCACACACACACACACACACACACACACACACACACACACACACTGACACACACAGGCATCAAAGCAGGGCACAGACAAACACACACAGACGCACGTATACCTGAGACAGACAGACACAGACACACACAGCTTCCTTTTGACCAAAACACATCAGCCTCCATTACTGCCAGCGATGTGCCTCCGTCTCCCTCGCTCCGCTCCTGATGCCTTCCGCCTGATGCACAGCCATCCTCGCCGCCTGCCTCTCCATCTCTCTCTATCCCAACCCCCAACCATTAAATCACGGCAAAACCCTCAGCGTCCCTTCTCCAAATGAAACACACACAAAAACAAAATACCTCAGTCAGGGAGCCTGTGAGGGGCTTCTTCTCCTTCCCCCTACAGTCCACAGAACAACACCACGTCGACAGGAGAGAGAGGGAAGAAAAAAATCCAATCAGGTGTGAATGAGTTGAAGAAAAACCAGTGCAGATTTACAGTTCCTTCTCCTTTTCACCCTCCCCTTCCTCCTCCCATACGTCTGTCCTCTGTCCAGCTTTGGCTTTGTGATGCTAAGCTAATGGGAGCTAAGCTAAGCAGCATCCACACGTTGGCTTATAATGCGCTCCGTCTCATACCCACACACACCAATGCTAGGCTTCTGTCTGTCTCTCCCTCTCTCACTCACTGACTGAGCCCCGCTGTCTCCCATCTCACAGGCACCCACACGCACCCGCCCACCTCCCCCTCTTGCTCCCTCTCTCTCTCTCTCACTCACTCCCTTTCCTTTTCTTGGTTGTTCACCCCTATTCTTCCACAGAGCCCATCAGTTTTTTCCTCTCCCCCTACACATCTCTTTCTTTTCTCTTCCCCAGACACTGATGTCCTTCCACACACAAACTCATACACATGCTCTGGGCGTTTAACAAGTTTCAAACAAGTCATCCTTGACCAACATGGAAAGAGGACACAAGTCAGGGGAAGAACTTTGAAAAAAAAAAAAAAAAAAAAGGATGGGAGCTGGGACAATAGCAGGGGCAGGGAGGCATGGACCGGAGTGAGGCTAGAGCTGTGCGCATTTACATGTCAAACTCAAGAGTTAAGCACAATTATCACCAATAATTAAAGGTGTGACACAAGTACACAAGGGATATTAGCACAAAGCCACCAGGATGTCAATAGGAATGAGCAAAATACAAAACAATCCCAAATGAAGCAAATCAAATCTTAGGATTGACACAAGATTCATCTAAAATATGGAAAATGTGAACAAGAGAAAAAAAGTGAGTCACACTGGCACAGATTAAGAGGGGGAAAGAAATGCAGCCCTGCATGTATAGGATGCATCTTTTCTGCTCTATGGTCAAAGGAGGGGGTTGGGAACCGCAGTGAGAAGATGTAAAAGGGAGGTGGGGTCAAAGGTCGTGACATGTGCCATTCTATTTCAGATACCCCTTAAATGTGTCCTAAATCCACACTATAGAGTAACACTATGCTGGTAGTCACACAGGAAAAGACACAAAGCACACATTTAAGAATATCCAAAGATGTAATCATGCATACCAAATTCTCTCGGTTTGTGAGTGTGGTTTTGACGGACGCTATTGTTCCACTACGCAATGCACAAAAGAAATAAAGGAACAACCCACAGCTGGAAAAAGTTAGTGAACAATGGTGAGGCATCTCCAGAGACAGTTTGCAAAACTAAAATATTAAGTGTTAAACCTTTGGATTTCACTTGGCAAGGGCAACACATGTTACTGTGCATGTGAATACTACATACGAATTCCCAAAACAGCATGTTCTTAGTTTTATGTATAGTTTATTAGAATATTGTTCACTTGGGACACAGCTCTTTTCATAGGTAGCAGTGACATCCTGTTGCTTGATGTTCTCAGTACCTGCAGAGTCAGGGTTTATAGAAGGTCCTCAAAAAAGATTTGTCAGCATCTTAACACATAAACAGGCCTCATCTGCGAGTTATAGCAGCAGTTCAGCCAGGCTTTTAATGTTAAACAACAATATTCTGCTTTATAGTTAGTTACCAGTTTATCACATTATAGTAAGACCTGTTGAAAATAAAGGTGTAGGTAGAGTAAATATTAGAAGCATCTCACAGTCTAACACAATATATACTGGTACCAAGAACATAATCCTTCTAAAGCTTGGATTTATTGCAGGGCTGTTGTATTAGATCACATTAGATCTAGCTTGGTGTCCCTAATAATCTCACAATGTATATTGTGATTCAATTGCTAATCAAAATGATCTGTTTTGATCATTTCAGTAAAAGTATTAAGTTTTAGTGTTTTGATATCGCCATATTGATTGGTAAAACTGTTAAATATCTGCAATATGTATAAAAATGTAAGAAAATTAGATCATACATAGTTAATTGGGCCATTGTCAGGCTGATAGGCATCATTATCTTCAAACTCCTTTAACAGATTAGGAAACACAGCATGAGCTGATTTCCACAAATGGAAATTTCCCATATGTCAAAACAGACTTGGTACCAGAGAAGCACAAATAAGCCTCCACATGTAGAAATACATCCTACAGTACCTGTATTGGTGCAACGGCATTATTCACCTCTATGCCTCCACCTGGTATGTGTGTGCAACAGTGTCAGTGATCGAGTGTGTGCATACAATACACGCACATCAGCGGGTGGGGCAGTTGGGGGCCATGAATCTGGGGGACTCCTCCCATCACTCTCTGTCTGACAACATTCCTTTGAATCCTGCAAATGGTGTTAGCCAAACAAAAAAAACTTCCCCACCAGCATCAATTCAACTCCTATTGTTTCCCTCAAAACCTTTGTCTGATCTACCTGCTGCATGCTGGGAGCCCCTGTTTCAAATGTAATCAAACTGATGTGGGTGTGAAAAAATATAAACACATTTATAGCAGAAAGAAAAAGAGGAGGAAAATTGTCAATGTTTATCAGAATATAATTCATAAACATAGTCTATTTAAAATCATCAGGAGACATAACTATTCTAAAGGGAAACCAAATCCAACTTGTACAAAATTATACAAGACTCTTGAAGGACAGTTTAGTATTAGAAATACAATTATTCACTTTTTTTTTTTAACCAAGCTTTAGATGAGAATTTCAATACCATTCTCATTTCTGTACAATGAATATAAAGCTAGCACCAGAAGGTGCTTAGCTTAGCACAAAGACCACTATAGGCTCCAGCTTCTAGAGTGTTATCAGTCTTCTCATCTGTCTCACAGCATGAAAGCGATTTCTAACGCAAAATATAAATATAGAATCCATATATGTCTGCTTGTATTATATGGTAATCATATACGCTTAACCATTAATGAAGGAAAACAGGTCCGTGCCAGTACACATCAGTAGCCTAACAACAGTAAGTGAGAGACCAATGAAGTTTCTTTACTGATAGTGCCTCCTCTCTACAGTGTCCACTCAGCTTAACAAACAATGAATTTAATAACTATTGCCAAGTCTCGAGTCACAGTTTTAAAACACAAGTTGTATCCAGCTGCAGCTGCATGGTGGAGTCCAATGTGGGGCAAAGCAATCTTTGTGATCGTGTAAGTCGACTGAGAACTGGTATAACAGCAAGGATTTGTCATCGGAAAGACTTTTCCAAATGTGTTTATCTAGCCTTGACAAAAAAAACATCCCTTATGTAATACATGTCAAACCGTGGACACACACAGTATTTGACTGACATACAGTACATCCTCTCCCCCGCCAACAAAGCCAAAGAGTTTAAAGTTCACTTCTAAATCTTCCTCTTGCCGTCGTTTGTCTTACTTGATGTACTACCTTTTGCTTTTTAGGAATGGCACAGTCATTGTCACAGTGAGAGCGTTTCTTTTGTTCAGGTGACACGCTGTGATTGCATCTGTAGATGCAATCCGTAACCTCACCAAACCAACAGCAGAATGTCTGCTTACGTACATATTGTAGACGCACTCACAGGCTGACACACGCATCTCAGACCACGCAGTGACACAACCACAACTCACATGTGTACATATGTTTCAGGTATGTTAGCTTGACTGGCTAGCTATAGCCAGCATTGATTTAGATGTGCGAGAGTGATTTTGCATCTCTCCATCCGCTCTCTCTCTCTCTCTCTCTCTCTCTCCTCTCCGCCCATCCCCCCTTCTTGCCCCCCTTCTCTCCCACACCCAAACTCCACCCCACCCCCATCTCCAGCCCCGCGGCTTCAGCCCCCACCTCCCTCTGAGCCGTCCTCTTAGCCTATATACAGGTCGTCCAATCGTCTGTGCTGCTAGCCTTGCAATTCATCACACACACTCACATGAACACGAGCCTCTTCAAATCTCGCTCATTTGAGAGGCGAAGACCAAGTCATCAGCATCACAACAACCACAGCAGACAACACTGCTACTTGCCTTGATGCAGGAGAGACCAGGGCTCCCTTTTCAAGGCTCGAATGCACAGAAAGCCGAGCTTTAAATCAGGTATAAACCAAACACAGAAATCCCCTCTTCTTATTCTTCTTCTTCTTCTTCCTCTTGCTACTGCACTGGAAAAATGAGAGAGGAAGCGCGATACAGATGAGGAAAGGGAGCAGCAGTGGCAGCGAGAGGACGAGAGACAGCGGTGTCATGAGTTGGGGGGTTCAGGAATGAGAGTGGGATAGAGGGGGTGGAGGGCAGGCGGGGATAATGGGAGATTGGGAATGCCGAACGTGCGGATGGGGTGACCACAAGGGAAGCCGACGGACGCCTCGGCAGATGGGGGAGGGTGGGAGTCCTATGGCTTCAAATTTTTTTAACAGGGTTATGGGAACATGAGTAGGGAGAGGGTAGTTTATGTTTAGAATTAATTTCATGAAATGTGTACATTTTAATGAATGAGGAGTGTTGCATGAGTTATAAAGACTTAAATATTTTGCATCTGTTTTATTTATATTTCATGTCGATTTTGGAAAGAAATGGCCGATCGCCAATGAATGTGAATGAGCATACTGACTCTGTATTAGAAACTAGCCAAAGGTAAACTTGCTTTAGAATTTAGCGACTGCTTCTCTACATGAAAATCATAACTGGGTTTTTGGTTTGCAGAGATATTGGAATGGTGGTGTGCACGTCTGGCACAGAGTAAACACTCACTCACCATCACAGTATGAGGAAAACAGCATGCCACCCCAGCAAACACAGTTGGCAGTGCTCATCGGCAGTGCCAGTGAGGGATCGGGCCCTTATTACTTCCCTTCTGACTCCTACTAGTTGTTTAGGACAGCAATGTGAAGGGGGTTGGAATATCATTGGGGGGTAGCACACACCTCCACAAGTGCTAGTGAAGCTACTTGCTGACAGGTAAAATCTAAGCTAAAAACATGATGTATTGTATTAGAGTCAACACATGGCAATCTACACCCTCCCCTGGCCAGCACAGTGAGTTGGCAGTGAAAATGACTGTATTACATAGGGAATATCCATTCCAATACCACACAGATGGTTATATTAATGACATATTATTGAAACACTTTAAAGACACCAGCTTTAATTATGGAAAAATGCCATTTAACATAATAAATTGAATATATTTGACTATTATTGTACAATAGCTTCCTACAGCAGCTGCTCCATGGCAGCAATAAAACAGACTTATTTCGGTTTGATAAACACATGAAATGCTTTCCATCATTACGACCAACTCCTCATTACACATGCTCATCTAATCTGAAAAAAAAATAAAACTGCAAACGGACTCAGACAAAATGTTAACTTACTGTAATAATTGATGTTGATAATTGTTGATAATTGTGTTACATGTGCATTTTACAGTGAGTGAAGAAAACTCCACAACTTTTAGGCATAACAGGCACTAAAAGTTGTGTGACAAAACCAAACTGCAGCAGTGAGTCTCTCATAAGTCTGCAGGCAGCAGGAATCAGAATAATATCCACAGTTAGCAGGCACTTTGGTACATGAACAAATCTGGCGAGCCCTGAAGCTCCCAGACAGTCTCTTCTGCATGGGCTGCAGTTCAGCATGTATGGGAAGTGTCGAGGGCAGTGAGTATGTACGAGAGCTGGTATAAGCATCAGCTGAGTTGAGTCGAGTTTGTACGGTTTGTGCAGCTTTGTAGTAGTGAATGGTCTCAGCGGCGAGTGCACACAGCTACAGTAAGCCCAGAGGGTAAAACATGTATCAGTCAGTCACCACCTGCACCGCTTAAAGCAAGGTAAACTTTGTCACACAGTACTTAGGTGAGCATGTAACACTATTTAAGGTTGTAATGCTTTGATTTAAACGGCTGGCAGTTAGTTTAGTAACATATAAAAGGCGAGCAGCAAGGAGAGGGCAAATGTTTTTGTCAGACTAGAGTGCAAGCATACATCTATTTCCTGGAAGCGGTGCATACAAATGTAGACTCATATCAAATTCATAAAAATACATGGAAAAGATTAGTTCATTCACTTTGTGCCAGCACTAATATGGACTACAAGAGGATACAAGGATGTGCAGAAATGTTGGTAACCTGAGTTACCATTACACCCTCATTTAGAGGCATGAGAAGCTCCAGCATCCACAGAGACACTTCTCCATCTGTTTCTCCACCTGCTTGCTGTGCATTAATCACACCTACACCTACACATACACTTGGACAGTGCTTTGAACAACCTTTGGACATACGTCAACATGGACACACACTGAGCTCTCACAATCACAGGCCAAAGCAGTCCAGGCTATTTCATACACTAAGAGCTGTATTTGCTTTCCTATACAACTGCTATGTTAGTCTAGTGTTATTCTGAGTGTGAAGGGGCATATGGGGGTATTTATTCATGGACTGTGCCCACTGTAACATGCCCTCCCATAATACAAGAAAAAAAATTAAGCTGTGGCAAAGGATTTGTAAATTTTATGTTCTGATGAGAGTCTCATGCTCCTCTACAAGTGCATGACAGCAAAACGTTACAATCCTATAAAACATATGGCCTGGGGAACACCTTCATGCTTTGTTTACTGCCAATAACACCAGGATTCTTTACTGGTGTGCCACTGACCACTCAGTGATTAAAATGGCCATTATAGCCAGACCCCCACCCTCCACCAGTGTCTGGCTGACATATGGCAGTGGAGGTAATGCAGATAAAGTCGGTTAAACAAGCCTGAATACAGAGAGTAATTTGCGTGAGAGGGCCATGAATAAACTAATTGGAAAAAAAAAACAATGGATGAGAACCATTATGGGAAAAGCATGGGGGAAATGAGAGGTGCTCTCAAGTCCAAAATTAACTGCAAAACAAAAAATAAAAATCCAATATGCTAGAGTTTTGGAAAATATGTGTTGATGGTGGAAGTGAAAATTTGTGAAAATAATTACCAAGAAAAAAGCTGTATAGTTTGAATACTCCAAATTACATTGCAGTATTCCAGAAATGTCTTTGCAGTAGAAAGTGACACAAGTAGGAAATGTGGGGCTGCAAAAATGGTGCAATTTATTACTTAGTTGATCAAAAGAAAACTAATCAGCAACTATCTTAATAATTGACTAAATATTTATGTGATGTTTCAAACAAAATGCTCAACATTTAAAGGTTACAGGTTCTCAATTGTGAGAATTTGCAGGCAGGGGATAGCTGGTTAGCAAGCTAACTTTAGGAGGAACACAATACATAGATGTCTTTGACAAAATTGTTATTCCTTCACAGTCTGTTGATAATTCTAGTTCATTTCTGAATGTTTAAACTTAAATATTTACATATAGCACATTTTCACAACTAATGATTCATTGATCAATCGATAAAATAATCTGAACAATAACCTGTATGAAAATAATGGTTTGTTGAATGATATCAGGTGACATGGCAGACATGGCCTTGTTGAAACTATTGCTGTCAGAATGATATGAGCCTACTGCATCCCAGCTCATTTCACTGTAAATATAGAAGATAATAAACATAGAACCTGCACACAGCCTATTCTGCAACTTCTACTTGTTATCTCTCTTTCCTACTCTTGCCTCTCTTCCTCCATCCTCATATGTGAGGCATGCTGTGTCCAAAGTCAGTGGGGAATTCCAACTCCAGTGTTATAACAGTGATGAGCCTGGCTCTGATTGGTCCACGCAGCTGATTTCACTGTTATAAGCAAATGAGGGAAAACACAAAATTGGCAACATGCAGCATGGTTCATCAATCTAACTGTCTTTCTAGGTGTTTTATCTGCTGCCTCAACAGAGGGAGTTGCACAGTTAACCTTCATTCATTACTCTGTTATTGTGGTGCTAACGCTACAATTCCACGTCCTTTGCTCCAATGCTGTCTTCAGGGGCTGGTTTTCACAGCAGGGAGGACTGCAATACTTCAAATATGTGCTTCCATTTTAAAAGAGCAGCAGTTACAGGGGAGATATCCGGCATCAAAAAACAAATGTCCTTTAGATCTTTGCTATATCGACAGGGGGAAAAAGTCAAAGACAGGCTTTATTCCTGGATTACACAGCCAGGTCTGGGAGAGGAGAAACCAGTTAGTGACAGAGTGTGAGGGACTAGGATGAAGCCACAACGTCTATAATTACTGGTGCTATTGATCCTGTGGACATGAGATAATACTAGCCTACTCACTGTGGAGTCACCAACTTTTCCTCTCACTGATCTTCCCCATATTAGTAAAGCACACACTGTGCTGACTGAACGGATGAAAGGGTGATGAAAGGGTGATGACTTTACATGAACTCACTGCTTGTTGTCATCTTGGGAGGCAGGTGGAAAAGTCCATCTTGCGAGGAAGATGTATAATGTGTGATACAACAGATCAGCCCACACTGTGAGGGTAGTTCCAAGGAGGATATGAAGTAATCAGCCTCGCTAACTGGAAGGCCAATGTTGGTCAAAAGGCAACTGGAGCCATGCTTGGATTAGACTGAAATAATGAGGCTTAATTAGATAATACAAAGTGTCTGTGTGAGGCAGCTACATGGATCTAACATTGATCATGCCTGGAGCTAAGACAGTGACTCACACTGAACTAACCCAAGGATTTTTATTTGTCTCTTTTATCTGGATGCACACAAAATAAATGACAGTCTTTGGAGTTACAGCAATGTTATGTGTTTACTCATATAAACAAAGTATTATCTGGATTTGGAAGAAGAAGCTCATATAAATGTGAGGACACGAAGAAGACGGCAGAGCAGAGCAGGAGAAACGTGAGGAAACTGAGGACATGACAGAACGAGGGGTTAACATGATCATGGACTCACAAGGCACGGCGTGTCGGTAGAGGTTGTCTCGGATGGTCTGCTGCAGTTCGTGGTCAGCCGAAGACTTCTGGAAGCGCTGGCTCAGATAATGCTTCAGGTCCTTGTTAAGCTTGCTTCCTGTCATTGTGTACACAAACAGGAAAAATATGGTAACTGCATCAAAACTACTGAAGCAAAAACAAGGCTAGCAGACATAAGAGCATCACATGGCAGTTATAATTCACAGTGGAGTGTCAAATAGTCACACAGTTTGGCTCCCATGAAAAGAAAAATACAAGTTTATCCTGCGACCACAGCAAAGCTAGATGCTGAGTGCATAGCTGTGAATTGTACACTTGCCATTGTCACTTAGAGGGGTAACTGGCTGCAGGCTCTCCCTCTCCAACCAGCCAGGGCTAGCCAATTCTGAGACTGCTAGCGCTGTGGCTAGCACCGCAAACCAGCCCTCCTACTGCTACGCCATCTGGACCTCAGACACACATTAGGCTACTGAAGGGCAGCACGGCTGGAAAGTGTCCGAGTGAGTGTGTGTGTGTGTGTGTGTGTGTGTGTGTGTGTGTGTCTGTGTGTGTGTGTGTGCGTATGTGTTTTTTTCTGAGTGTGTGTCTGTGTCTGTGTGTGGCCACTACAGCGAGTGTCAACATTACATGCATGTGAAAACACAGCACAAACAGTAGGATGACATGAGTAACAGAGCAGAGATGTAAAACACATCCTGTCTGCTGTCACACAAAAGGAAAAGAATCGATAATTTACCTAATGAATATGACAATGGCTTGGTCTAAATTCAATAACAATATTCCTTCAGGCAACAATAAATATCTTATCACGTTCTATAATAGTACATGTCCCATTATTTATTAAACAAACCATTTATCTCCCATCTTTGCTTAGCTGCTGAGACCATTTTTGGTTGTCTTGGGCACACAACCAGTCATAAAAGGCCCTGGATCCTGTTTCCATGGAAACTGTGTGTATGTATGTGTGCGCCTGTATGTGCATGTGTGTGTGTTTAATAAGATGATTGAGATTGCTAGCATAGTACAGAGGAGCATTCTGTACGGTTGGCAGAATAATTGTAGGTTCATATGGTAAAAGATACAATTGAAACACAACAGACACATCCCACAGACATGATATGACTGCTTTTTGTTTTAATGTGTGACCCAACATTTTGTCTGTCATTCATATCAACATGCGTGACAAGAGTGTGGAATGCTAACACCGAATTATGGTCACATTGCTGCTCATCAGATTGTCAAAGTGTGGGTTTGAAGTTGTCAGACTTACACTGAAATATAAAAATGTTAATACAGAACCCGGGTAAAAATCTGTAAAAAGAAATCATGTCAAATTAAAGATAAGTGTTTCTGTTTCTTTATAAAAAATAATTTATGGGATTTTTAATATGATAAAAGGCTTCTCAGAAACTCTTCTAAAAAAATATTTAAGTTTCCTTTTTAGGGATTCATTAAATCCAGACCTTTGAAATTATAGTGATTAATTAGACTCTTTGATCATGGCTATTTATTCAACCATAATAAGCCTCATAGGTGATAGTGAATGTGGCAGTTTAGTCAACAGTCTGAGAAGAAAGGTCGAGTCTTCTCCCTGCTGCCTAAGCTCTTCCTGGGAGGAAACTCTGCTCCTGGCCCCGTCCCATCCAGACATATCAGTGTGTTGTAATCCTCACAACAGGTCACAAGCCAACGCTCAGGCCAACAGAGAGCCTAATACACACCCTGATGTGCTCTGGTACACACCAATTACTGGAGAGCAATGGGCATTCCTCGCTAGCAGACCCCCGACTGACCATGTGACCCTGTCTGGGTGCGGGGCTTGAGAAATCTGTAACATGACAAAACTAAAAAAACATCTACCAACATACCTATACTCTCTCTTTATTTCTGCTTATTTTGATGAAAACGGTGCAAAACAATGCATTAATGAAAATGAACAGACATCTGTCAAAGGCAGGACAGTGCAAATGATTGAAAAGGTTATCTCTCTCTCCCCTCTGTTTCTGGACACTTTGCAGTAATGGCTGGCTGACATGGGATATTGGGACATCTACTGATCACCACCTGGTGTTAAGAGATTGTATTTGCTGTAATAGTGTAATACAGCGTCTGAAAATTTGGACCCCATGTCCACTGCTCACATAGACCAGGTTGGGACCAACGGCTGACATTCAAAGGACGACTTTGACGCAATAGAAAGTAGTAGCTAATCTGACAATATGTGGATTATGTAGATGATTCTGTCTTCAGGTCAGCCATAAGGGACAGTTTAAGTGTGTAGCCATCCCCACTTTCCTCTCACCTGAACACTGTCATAATCTAAATTCTTGACCCTTTTTTTTTCAATGCATGTTGATGCAAAATAAAGAAAAAAAAGAACACAGCACTTTTGATTGGCCTGCACTTAAGCGTTGGCTCGACCAAAGAATGCATGAGCTTCACGAGTTAACTCACGTTGTGGCTACCCAACATAATGTGTTGTTGCTGGTCTGAGGTCAAATACCATTCCACCACATTTTCTTTCTCTTTTTCCTCGTTCCTGTCTACGACTTAAAACAACAGCAGACTACTTCGAAACCACTCTCCTTAAGTGGAGCCACAGTGTGTGGATTTCAGTCTTTTGGTTGGATGCAAAAGTCTAGATTGGTCCAACCATAGCACAAATACAGTTGACTGTGTTGTCTTAGAGATCAATATTCTGTGAAAGCGCAACCTGCAATCTGTCATCCATCTTATAGACAAGAAGGTCAAAAAGATCACGACTCACCTCCGTTTAACCCTTTAAGGCAGCTAGTTAGCCCCTTCCAACCAGTGCAGAGCATGCTAACACCATAAGCCCATTAACTAAACCCATTAATGTTGCCTTGCACTGTTGTGGTACTGTGTATATAATGATAATTATATCATAGCATGTTAGCTCTGAAACAAAGAAAGGAGACTACTGAGGCTGAAGACTTGGATGTGGACCGACTTGATTAGACCAACTTAAAATACAATATAGACCTGAGATTCACAGCTGAGATTGATTGGCTAAGTTCTGATTCCGGTGCCTCGTCTTGGTCTCATTTACTCCCTTATTTTTTTATCAATATTATTCAAATAACAAATAGTACATTTTTGACACTAAACTGATGACTAAGTCCAGGTGTCTGATCACGTTTGTAGTCCGTTGTTTCATTAACCGATTAGCTGATTTCAATGATTCATAGGCAACAAATAGCAGACATGCAGGCAGCAGGACTGGGTTGGGAGAACATTTGGCCCAGCGGCCACCCACACAAATCCCTCTGCAAACAGATAATTAGAAAAGACATATCCTTCAAACACAGCCCACCTGTTATAGATTTTCTATAAGCCCCCTAAAACAAGCAAGATTTTTGGGAAGGAGACACACAATCCATGACAGAAGGGAAGTGGGGGTGAAGGGGTTTATGCAAGAGAGAGAGAGAGGCAGAGTCTGTTACATAGAGAGAGAACATCAGAGTAAGCCAGACAAAACATCAAAAGAGTTTTAGACAAAGCTGAAATGTGAAAAGCCCCACTACTTTCCAGGCATCGCCCATTGAGCCCACCCCTGCACCCCTCAGCTCTGATCAGCCAGCCAAGGCCCTGCTCAGACATGCAGAGCCAGACATGGCACCAGCCAGACCCTCCGCTGGCAGTTGACATCTGTATTCACAGCATGGAAAAACCAAACTTCACTGAAACTCGATCCTCCTGCTCACTGGGCCACCGTAGTGGGAAAGGAAAGGTTTGACCGATTTCTGCTGACTTGGATGTGGCAGGAGTCGTGGTCTTGTATGGGTCCTTCACGCTCCAGATGAGCAATGTCATTGCATAGTGGAGAGCCCTGGTTAGTTGCTTGATATTCAAAAGCTACAGCTATGTTTATGCTACATAGATGTCTCTGTATGACCTGACTGTTCCAGAAATGAATCTTACTTGTGTGCACAGTTGAAAGGTAGCCGAGGCTGTCAATCCAAGACCTGGGCTAAGGCCAAACTCGAAACTTACTTATGCTTGATTACATTACATTACAGGAAGCACTGTAATGGAAGTTTATATACTGTATGTATGATTCCAGAGGACTATTCACATGAGAAGTTTCTGCTCCTAACGTGTAAGGAAAATATTATCATTTACAATTTTCTTACATGTTCACACAGGACAGAGGTTCAATTCACTCGCTTGCTATTTCCAATTTTTAGTCATGCCAGGCGTCAGTCTTAAGGGATGACAATGTCTGTCCATTCATCTGTCCATCTGTCCACATACTTTGGCCTGGACTGAAGTATCTACTTTGGATAGATTCCCATGAAAGTCCCTTCACATATTCATAGTCTGCAGAGGATGAAACATACTTAAATTTGTGATGTCCTGACCTCTCCCATATGCCACCATGAAATCATGGTCTCCAAAAGATATTTTGTACAGACATTCATGACTTCCAGGGGATCTATTCCGAGGTGTTTGATCATCACATCAATGAAACATCTCCAAAACTACTGGATGGATTGACATGAAATTGTGTAAAGATATTCATGTCCCCTACAGAATTAATTCTGGTAACTCTGGTGATTCCTTAACTTTTTATCTACCATCATCAGCCATTCGTGCAATACTATACAGTATTTGGTTCATCGCCAAATGACATTCTGATCAGCCTCACCTCACTCAGTGTTTAATGATAGTAAGTGTTAGCATGCTAATACACAAAACGAAGACGCTTTTAGCATGCTGTTAAATATCAGCATGCTGCCATTGTCATTGTGAGCATTTTAAAATGCTGACTTTAGCATTTAGCTAAAAAAAATGCCTAAGTAAAGCTTCACAAATGTTGCAGGTCCAAAAGTTGGAACCACTGATGTGAGTGTGTACGGGAGAGAAAACATGAGCAAGTCAGCCACAGTGATGCAAGTACATTTATAAAAAGCAAGCAAAACCGTTCTGTCAGCTCTGTCAACCATGACTGCTTCCCAACAGAAATGACCTCAACTTCCGCTACATAACGTTCTTCTTCTTCCTCTTTTGAGGTTTATTGGCAAACAATGAATTGGTGCAGACTACATAATGTTCCAAATGCAGGCCAGTTCTCAGAGGGCACTGAGGACGGACTGGCTGCGCACAGGTACCGTCCAGGTGGAAAAGTGACAACAGAGCCACTAACATGACTGTAGCCTCTCACTGTTGTTTAGTTATATTTGAGACAGAAAATAAAACTCTTTGTATTTCGGGTTGTAGGTAACAAAGGGGGCAGTGGTGTGTACTGGATACTATCTACAGGTAGCACTGGTAATAATTACAATGCATGGCATGCCCAGAAAAAAATATCCCTATTGGGAAAGGTCTTCTGCAGAGGCATCTGAGTGATGCTCTGACTTCAATCAGCACACTGGGCAATGGGCGATATGATCACCCTCTTAACACAAAGCAACAGACTAAGTAACAAAGCAGAAAACACAGTCATATTCCAGGCTGCCAGCCTGTTTGACAGCCAAGTCAGATTTGGCAGTGTCACCATGTTTGGCTGGGCACTGAATGTTGTATCAATGTAGAATACACAAACAGTCTGGCATACAAGGTAACAAATAACTTTTTTTCCCCCTCCTCTGTTCAATAGTCTTTTTAACATCAAGGGACACATTTCCTAGCAGAAGCTATGATTAGAACTAAAGCCTTCTTTCAGTGGGCTGTTTATTGTTAAATTTAGTTTCTCCAAAGTGGGACATAGTAAAGAAATCGGGCTTTAAAGTCAAATGGATTTGTGCCATTCAAACCTGACCTACTTCAAGTTAAATTTAGCAATGAGACACACACAGGTTGTCCAAAGTCATGTCTCAAGTAATCAACTCTTAAGCGAGCAGTCCATCCATGGCTCTAGTTAATCAGATAATAAGGGCTAATCACCATTTAATTGATTCAAGCGGCAGCAGCGACAACATACAGTTAACATTTTCATCACCACTTATCAGAGCTTAACTATATGTCATAATGATTAGAGGATGATCAGAGGCGACAGAGAGAGCTCTATCTGACCCTTGATCAGTGATTAGGGATCTGATTCGCTATGGAGCTTATTTAGTGTAGGTTCGGTGCAGCCAGCTGGAGGTCGATTCTAAAGAAAATGTAGATGGCAGGAATGTTTTTCCTTTTCCTCCTAAGGCAGTTGGCATAAAGACACTATGGTATAGTGCACTAATAAGGACAGTGAAAAACCAAAACCATACTGTAGAGGGCCAATCTTTCGTATTCACAGAGCAGACAGGTGTGTGTGTGTGTGTGTGTGTGTGTGTGTGTGTGTGTGTGTGTGTGTGTACATCCCTGTCTCTGAGCTCGACACTACTCCTATGTTCCTCTATTAGATGTGGCTTGCATCACAGCAATGGCCGGGCTCTGTATCCATAGCAACAGCTGCCAGATGAGCACTGGCTGTGCTGAAGGTGTTGATGGTCACAGCCAGGCATAGTCTGCTGCCCCCCTCTGGACTAACGGGGTATTACAAAAACAAAGGGAAGATCTTACTATGAGAATTAGACAATGAGCAACAGTATAGGTATCAAATTATTTGTAGTTTTCAGTGTGGATGCCATCCTCAGGGCAATACGGTGCATTGTACTTAGGATGCATGAACACCACTTTAAAAATAGGGATGAAAAGCCCAACAAACAAGGAAAATATCCCATAAACAAAAGGCTTAAACGTCAAACCTAAAAGTTATAGTCATTTAAAGTGAGTCTGAGCAACTCCACTTCATAGTTTTCAAAGCAACATCAGGCACCTACACGTTACACACAGAGACAAATACACTAGTCAATGTCTGTATTTCACATGCATTAAGTTAAATTAATCAGGGGCTGTAAGGTTGTGAGGTGAAAAGCCTCAGAAGCGATCAGGTTTCTGTGATGGTTTCTTTATACAGCAGCAGAATTTCTGCTGGCCTCAAATCACCAGTAACACATATTTGCTAGAAGCTGTAATGTAGATACGGCATTAATCATAATTTTTGCCAATACACATGTGAGTGAGAGTGTTTTCTCCTAGCCTCTAGTAGCAAGAACGAGTGGCTTTCCAATCAATGCCTGTATGAGGCAGTGAAGCTCTAAACTGAGGAGGAAATGCACTCAGATGCTCTAACAATGTATCTGGAAATGGCTTTCATGACATGAGCCACAACTATCTATTTTCTCAGAGCATACCTCTTTTGTAACCAGCTGTTATTTCGCCAATGCAAGGCCATAAGCTCTCCTAATCATATCATAAACAGAACATCATAAAATATGAATTGGAGCTTTTTGTGAAATTGTTCCAGACGTTGCTCCAGAAATAACTAACCACCAAAAGAAAGAAGAAATACAAGAAGGATTCACTGTCTTAGCTGTTCAACAACATGTTATTTTAAACTCCCCAAAGCTGCTGATATGTGTGTATCTCAAATCAGGCACATGAGCGATGGCAATCACTATGGTTCAATCTGCAGTTAAGGCTGGGGAAAAGCACAAAGCACAGAACCAGGTACAGTCGAACCAGTGCATCTATGGAGCAACAAAAACTAATTCTTATCCTCTGACATCTGTTCCTTGTTGAGTCAAGAGAGAAAAACACCAGTTCCAACGCAGTCAGGGTTAAATCTCTGATGCATTTTCAGCCCTGTCTATATGGTTGTGTGTCCTGGAGCTGCTTGCCTGTTTGCTATGTTCCAGATTGCTTTCATTGATCGTCGCTCTCCACACAGGGAAAAGAAATCCTCTGAGGATTCATTTCAGCACGTACAAGGGGCTGCAGGAGACGCGTCAATTTCCCTGCTGCAATCTGACAGTGGATTGAGAGGAGCACATACATATGACTTTTTATGGAACCGTATCTGTTTGTATGTGTGTGTGTGTGTGTGTGTGTGTGTGTGTGTGTGTGTGTGTGTGTGACATTTAAAGTTGGTATGTTTTTCTCTTTTTTAAGAGGCCATTATTTACACAACACGAGCACTTGTCCAATTAGACCAACATCGGCACGTGCCAGCCAAGGACTAGGAAGCTATAAACAACAATACAGTGCCTGCATCATGATTTATGTGGGTGCTAAACACACCGCTGTAAGTTCTGTGTTATTAATATTCTTGTGATGATACCTATATACAGTATGAGCTTCTACGACTACAGCTCCCTCCTGAGAGGCATGTGAATGAGAAAATCCATCATCCAGTGACACGTGGGATGGCTTTGCATTTACTGTCAACAGGTGTTATAGAACAGCATCTGTGGATTTTACTGCTTAAACTTAAAAGACCTAAAATGTGAAAGACAAAAAGGTATAAATGAACCATTATAGGGTCATTCACATTCAGCTGCAACATCTTCACAGAACAAGAAAAAACAAAGTGAAATGTCATTAACATAAACCAATAAATTAGAGGTTTCCTCGATGCAAACTTTCTCTAAGGCCGGGATCTGCCCAGCTAATGATGTGATTATTGACTGACTGATGCATAAGCCAGTGGGACACGAGTATTTTGGAAGTAATTACCTCTCCATCATGGCCTCTCCTCATTGACAGGCACAGGCACAGGCGGCATTTCAAGACCAATGGGAGTATTAGTCTCCTGTGGCAGGCCAGCTGATTGGCTCCAAGATTTAAAACAGGTCCCCCGGCTAAGAGGGTAGATCAGCACTTTTATACAAAGAGAGGCTGAGAATGGGAGCATAAGATTGTCAGAAAGATAGAAGGAGAGAAGGAAAGAGCAACAAAAAAGTGGAGGATGACAGGAAATTGTATAAAGACAGACTCTTTAAAGGCTCATATGACCAGAAAGTAATGTGTTTACAGTTGCTGAGAAATGTGACGGGGACACTGCAAGCTTAAACCTTCACACACTTCAACTGTCATTTAGCAAAGTGCTTTTCATGTTCAAACAGACAAAGTGTTTTTGAAGACAGCAAAGGGAAGAGCCGGTCTTTAAAACAAAGTCTTTTCATAAGGCAGCTTTCCTTTATAAATGTGATTAAAGCATCAAATGCGTCCAGAAAACAGAATCATTCAATACTCGATTTAATTAATGGCTTATGGAAAGTACTGAATAATTCAAATATGAACAATAAGTTATGAAAGAAGCAAAGCAAGACCTGCTGTCTTTGTTGAAACATGACTATAGTCCACCTATAATTATTACCGCTGCAATTTCAAACATACCAAGACATAATTTTGTCAAATTCTAGTTAGTTATGTTTGAAATATGTATTATTCAAATATAAGAAAGAGCAAGCAACACACTGACAAATGAAAGGCAACTAATTATTTAAAATACCCACTTATGCTAGAGAAAATGCTTTTACATCAACACAATGTAGTTGACTTAAATGGCTATTCCACCTATTTACATTTCATATATTTGGGGGACTTGTGAGAGACACATTACATGTAATACAATACAATTTTATATCCTTTTAACTCTAGTATGGGTCAGGCTCCAAAAACACTGGATCCTAAACTTTCAAGTCTAATATTATCTTTCATTGAACCCAGCAAACCTGGAAATGTTCACTTCTTTTAAACTTCACATCCCCAGTTTGTAAACCTGGAAGTCTCATGGCCAATCTTACAAAACCCAGATGACATCATCAGGGTTTTTTTTTTTGTTTTTGTTTTTGTTTTTTAAATCTCCTCCAGAGGCACAAAAGACATAATGCAACTGTTTTCATCAGCTGAGTAAAATTCCTTGTGACAAATAAACTGATATTCACATGTGAAATTGGTGAAATTCCCCTTTCACATAACATCATGTATAAATTTAAATGTCATATCCTAATTTCATTTATACAACAAGACGCCAACAGACACAGGCGCCATCCACAGAAACTCAAAGACTAAGAACCCAGTAAAAGAAGCCTATCCTCAGTGAAGCCGTGAAACAAGGCAATCCAAAGCAACAATGTCCCACTAAAATAAAAATCAAACAAAGATCATCTGCAAGTTACCACCAAAGCTAAAAATATAAACTGAAGACTGACTATTACAAACATACCACTAAGCTCAAAATTTCCCTGTTTATTAGGCCTTTACAGTAGTGAGATGTATTACCATAATATCTACTGGCCTCTCTCCACCCCTATTCCATTTCACGGCAAGATAAATGGGCAACTGCTGGGGTGTAATCAGAAGCAGTGTGCTACGTCACCCCAGGCCCACAGCGGGGGAACACAACACTGACAGACCAACCACTGGTCACAGACAGGGGAGGGAGGGCAGGAGAGAGTGAAGGAGGAGGGGAAAAACATAAACAACGGGAGGAAAGATGGAGAAATTAAATCCAGCGGAGATGTGGATGTTAGAAGCAAGGGGGTGCTGGCTGAACAGAGATTCCACAGGTATCAAACAAACAAAGGCGAAAGGCAGGAAAGACATGGACAGAAGGTAACAATGAATGAATGACAGATTAAAGAGAGAAGGTCAATCAGGGGCTGATGAGGAGGGTTAAGTGTAAGTGAGTTCATATTTGAGACAGCATGTTCCTTCTGTCCGTCTACAACTGCATAAGCGGCTGTTGGGACTCAATGTCTTTATCAGAGATTTTCTGCGCTGGCCACATGGGGAAGAGACCCTTCTTCTCTATGATTAGAGTGGGGTCTGTCACAGCCCGCTTCACCTCGGGGCCCAGGGCAAGCTCATTAACTCTGCCACCAGGGGGCATATGTCACTCAGGATCATTAAGTGTGAGGGACAGTGTGTACTGCGTGTGTGTATGTGCACTTATAATGATTACATAAATGAAGTTAACATTGATTTCCATAGCAGCTTTCACAGTCTCGTCAATTCAGTCGTTTGAGCTGATCTGAGCTGGCGGCACGCTGAACTCAAAGAGGTGAAGCAACTTCAAGTCATTTAAATCGTTTGGTCTATAAAATGTCACACAGGAGAGGGGCCCATCTCGATTTCACAGAGCTCTCCGTCTCTCTCAGCCCGACTGGTCCACTCAAACGGCCGCACATGATGAGCCGGGTTCTGTTCAGCGTTTCTACGTGTTAGGAGGAAAATTTCCCTCTGTCACAAAGTGCTTGCTCATGGTGGAATGTTGGGTCTCTAAATAATATTTATCCAGTACAGTCTAGACCTGCGCAAATGCCCCGTCGTACCTTCGGTTATGATTTTTTATAAATAACACTGACGTCTGTGGCAACAGGAGACAGAGCTGGTCGTCTACCAAACAGAAGGTTAGTAGTTTGATCCCTGGCTCCTCCAGTCCACATGTTGAAGTGTCCTTGGGCAAGATACTGAACACCAAATTGCCCACGATGTATCATAAGTGTGTGAGTGTGTGTGTGTGATAGAAAAGTGCTAAATGTATAGAAAAAGTGCCGTGTGAATGGGTGAATGTGGTTTGTAGTGTAAAGCGCTTTGAGTGGTCGACAAGCTTAGAAAAGGGCTACATCTGCATTTACCCTTGACTTGATGTATCACATTTATTATGAGTTGACATTATGAAAACTCATGTCAGGCTTGAAATGTGGCTAATGTCAGTTTAAGGTTTTCTCTCATTTTCATCCCATCTGTTTCTCATTCTCTCTCATCCTTTTCTTTTTACCTACTTCTCCTCTAACGTAATTCCTTACTTAACCCCCTTTCCATTCTTAAATCCTTATTTCCTTCCCTCAGCCACACCCTTCAGAGCTGTCAACATCCAACTCTAGTCATCTACTACCATCCATCCATCTATCTCTCCATCCATCACTCCATTCGTCTCCCTTCATGCCTTGAGAGGGCATGACTGACCCACTTTCTCTGCCCCCGTCACCCTGTCACCCTGCTGACTCAAGATGCGCTCAAGATGTGTGAACGCACAAATACAGACATGCAGCCGTGCTCATGCGGATGAATACATTTGGCAACACATGCATACAAAAGGGACACTCAAACACACTACATCTGCTCACTGATCTAATTTTAGAAACAGAATGGGAACACACACACAAACACACACACACACACACACACACACAGACACACACACACAGACACACACAAACACAAACCAACATAAACAGACATAGAGGGAAGAAAACACTTAAATGTGCATCTTTTCCTCTTGTATGACAGAACTTAATGAACAGAAAATGAACACAAATGCGTCACGGTGTCCGCTCCTTGCCACCAACCTTGTGTGTCAATCTTTAATCCATAGTCATAATGTTTTATCAGGATAGGAGGTATTGCCTCCTCTGGACACATACAACCAAAGTTAAATCAAGCCAACAAAACGCAAAGATCCAATTCAAATCTACATCCACATGTACACTGTACAGAAGCTGTGTGTGTGTGTTTCAGGGTTGTGGGCTAACGGGGCAGCAGTCACCACTGGTTACGTCTACAGTCGTTTCTGGGTCAGCATCAGACAACACTCATCCAGCACTGCATCCCTTAACAGCTGACTCCAGGCCAGACATGGAGGCACACGCACACACACACACACACACACACACGCATGCATGCATGCACGCACGCACACACAAACAAACACACACACACACACACACACACACCTACACACACGATACCACAATTGTAACACTAAATTACAACCAGCAGGGGCAGATGAGTATGAAGGGTGCACTTGGTATTAACAAGACATTTACTGAAAACTCAATGTAACTCATTTACATAGCAAAGTAATGTAAACGAATACATGAATTAATTCAAATATGAGGAACTATCTTAATCTGAAAGAAAAACCCAACACACTGAGACATACCTTTGACCTATGAATAAATTGCATGCACCGAGACACCCACAAGTCATATGGCAAGCAAACCTCTTAACACATAAACACACACACACTTGATGAGCCTGGAAAAAAGATTTCATGCATCAATTACTCCACATTGTACTTCTGTCTTTACATTCATGTCTTGCAAGTGCATATGTCTATATGAGGCTGTATGCGTGTGTTGTGCCATGTGCTGTGCGTGAGTGTGTCCACTGCCATGTGAACAGGAGCACACACGTATTTTAATATCGGCTATAGTTAACTACAGTGTCCTAACACCATAGCATGATGAGCGAGATGAAGCCCAGTGAACCATGGGAAGAGCTCTGTACGTGTTAGAGAGTTAGAGGGCGAAAATATTGTGTGTAAATAGGTTTTTCTGCTCCTTCTGATAAAGTGAACACACTCGTTCACACACAGGCAAGAGAATGTGCAGAATCAGCTTGCACGCATGCACACGCACACACACAGACATGTTCATCACTCTCTCAAACTCCAGAGTATTACAACAGCGGCTCAGGTTGGAGCGGGCCCAGGTCCGAGGACCAGGCTGCCAGTTCAAGGCCTTAATCTACGGGGTGGTGACGGCACACTGACGGGCAGACACACCTCCCTCTCTGCTTTCACACAGCCGCTGCCTCGACTGTGTCACAGCATGCAAAGCAATGCTTCTTAAGAAGGCAAACATCTGCTTTGTGTGTGTGACTGACGCTGGGGGACACAAAATCGTTACATAATTCAAATTCAAATGTGGAAGCTCTGTTTGCATTTTCATTAAAAAGGAATAGTTCAACATTTTGGGAAGTATGCCTATTCACTTTCTTTAGCCAAGAGGTGGATGAGAAGATTGGTACCACCCTCATATCTCTATGAATTGCAGTCAGCAGCCCGTTAGCTACCTGAGAGCTGGCCTGCACAGCAGCCCACTAATCAAGATGTGATATCTTATTTGTGTAGCAATGACAAGCTGCAGGTTTAGGTGGAGAGGTGGTGGGTGATACAGTGAACCATTTCTTGGCCTAAGAAGCCCCCCAACCCTCATTGTCACTCATAATACTAAGCAAATGAAAGGCTTCAGCTTTATGTTTATTGGATATGAGAACAATATCAATCTTCTCAGTTAACTCTCTACGAGAAAGTGAACAAGCATATTTCCCAAAATATTGCTTTAAATTTTTTCAGTTTGAATATGAAAATGCAAAGTCTGTTTCACATTGATTATTTTCTTTCACGTCTCTCTTTTAGTACTCTTTCTTTCTCTTTCTGTCTTTCTTTATCTCTTTCTTTCTTATTGGTTATACTTTTTTGGCAATAATGATATGTTGAAAATGAAAATGAATGTTGACAGGTTTCATTTTAATTTTGTTGTAAATGATATGAACAAAAGTGGTAAATTAATCCAAATTTGATATAATGATTTTAATATTGGTGATTGTGAACTTTCACACATTTTTGTTTCTTGACTTGGATGCCTTCTATTTATTCTACTATGGAAGATTTGAAATAATATAGTGAAATACAATACAATTAGTTATGTATGTGTTTCCTTTTTCTGCCTTCTTAATAGCAGAGTGTGCTTTTGTCACTAGTTTGCAGGAAATCAGAACAGAGAAGTGAAGCAAACGATCTACCATAGACACACGGATGTGTATTTTCTCATTAACCTGGTACTATTATAGTAAGCTAGCAAGTAAAGCTGAGTGAATGCCACTGAATTTTTTCTGAACCACAAAAATAAATTAATTTAATGTATTTTGGGGAGAAGGACACATCGGCCTCACTCAGCCTGGTAAGAGCAGAGAGGAGCACAGAGCAGTGTGTCACTGAGCCATGGGAGAATGTCAGCCAAAGATGAGGATGAAGCTGAGTGTGGAGCACGGCAGGCCTACACTCCAGACAGACAGACAGACGGACAGACGGACAGGCAGACAGGGGATCAGCTGGCTAGGAACTGGCAGCCAATAATCACTGTCAGCAGCCCGCATTGTACCAATCACGTGCCTGAACGTAGCCATGCAAATGTACACAAACTCCAGGTTCCTCAGTCACACGCCACCACCATTTCAGTTCACTGACATAAAAGTGCAGCGAGGCTTACTGACCAACTTACTCCTAAATAGTTTTAAACACAGGCAAACTGTGTAAAAAGCTCCATGTTTGGGAGTCTGATTAAATGCCACCCTTCAGGACGCCATTTAAAAATAAAGGGAAACTGAAGTGAGCCAAAGGCAGAACCATACATGCCAAGCAGTCACCACTTCTGATGTGTCAAGAGCAGGTCTGGAAAAAGCTGAGGATGCTGAACTACAGGGCAGCTATTTTCTGTCAGCCATTCATCTGTAATCAAGAGGAGGAGTAATTCTAGATATCTGGGAAATGACAACTAAAGGAAGGCGTGGTGGTTGAGGCCTAAACTGCAACTTTCATAAGCACAAGTTTCAGGTCTGATTTTCCTTTGTGGAGTGTAATGAGTGGAAGAGAGACTGTCAGGGGGACGTTCCAAACTGGATCTGATGAGGCAGAAGAGCTCAGTTGGAGGTGGATAGAGGCAGGTGAGGGTGAGAAAGAAGCAAGGTGAGTGAGAATGGTAAAAGAAGAAAAGCTGTAGGAGCACAAAAGCAAGGGAGGAATATTGTATATGAGGATCTACAGGTTTAAATGAGACAAATTTGAGCGGGTAAAACTGCAGGGAGGGGCACACGAAAAGAGGGGAAGGGGAAAAGGAGGGAGTGAGGGCAGTAGGAAGGCATGGAGGCCTGGCAGAGTGCCACAGGGAGTGTGCCACAGATGTGCCCCCACCACCCCGGGTGGGAATGTGCTGAGTGGACAGGAACGCCCTTTTCTCACACACACACACACACACACACACACACACACACACACACACACACACACACACACACACACACAAGCTCCACCAGCTCAGCTCTCATTTAGCCAAAGTCACCAAATACACCGGACCACCCAAGCAACTGCACAGTTTACAGAGACCCTTTACAATCACGGTGTAAAGTGTTTCTCAGGCTTTATTGGCTCGTCGTAGGCAGATCTGTCGGGTTTGATTCAAACTCATTCATTCTGAGTATGGGCTCAGCTTTTTGCCTCCAAAACTCTTGGTAAACTTTTCATTATTCATTTCATCTCCCTCTACTGAGCATACTGGATCATCAAAGATCAATGGTATAGATTTTTCCCTTTTTACTGAGTTGCATAAGAAATGGCCTCAAACATTTAACTGTTCTGTCACCTGTTGATCCTGTGCAGCAAAGCACAACCGACACTGTGGTTAAATCCTCAGCAGAGCCAGCAACTGAGATATGTATCAACTTTACAAGCATGAAAATGTATATGCCTTCAAATGAAGTGCTCAGCAGATGTCAGGATAACAAGTCTATCACCATCTATGGGTAAATATGACAGGTAGCTCACTGTACTCTTCCATGCGCTTAAGGTACGAAAAACGTGTCCACAAGTCATATATCCATGAGTGAAAATTGCTTTGCAAAACTGCTCTTTTCCTTCAGAAGACCCCCCCACCCCCACTCCCCCGTGAGCTTTATCATGCTGCCGCTTCACGTTAGATTTATCCACGGTCCCTTTGGTGAGCAGTGAAAGCTGGGTCCTTACTGTGGCTCTGGATTTTTGGGAGATCAGAGGAGCGGAATGGAAAATGTACTAAACGTCAGTAATGGTGACACAGCGAGCTTGGTTGCGGTGAGCGCTCAGGGCTCAAGGGATTGTGGGCTGTTAAATGGGGTGAGGGGAAAAAAGATGTCGTCATTTTCACAAGGAAAAAAAAAAATCCATCTGGCTTCCACCTCAGTGTTTTTCTATGTGTATGACAAGACTCTGCACCTGTCCACCTCTCAGTCGCCCCCGACACCTTGTTGTATCACTGTATTATCACCATTGTCAGGCTTCTGGTATGCAGACAGACACAGTTCTCTACTGTTTAAATATTATTGTAAACCCCCACTGAACAGACAGCAGTGCGGAAATATCTGCCTCATTCCTCATCTTCATGACTTCCTCTACTCTTCGTCGACAATTTGTGGAATAATGGAAATTCCACGTTTTTATTCCTGTCATGGCAGGTGGGTGAAGGGACGTACACTTTGCTGAAAAACAATCTTCTTGCAGAGGGAGAAAAGGGCAGATATTCATTATAGTATATGTGCACAAAATGCAGAGAGAAGGGACTACTTTTCTTACCTGATCGAAGAAAGGGCATCATCATCATCATCGAGCAGCATCAAGAAAACCAGGATCATGAAAGAGAGAGAGACAGAGAGAGACGAAAATGTTAGAAACACTGCAGTCAGGATTTGCTCAGTTTACATAAAGACTAAATTTCTAACTGAGCCCGGGAGCAAATCAAGAAATGGACAAATTGGACCCGAGACAAAGAGAGAAATGAGATACGTTCTAAGCCTCTGGATCAATACACTCCACATTCTACATGCATTTTGCCTAAACACGCCTCCTCAACTGACTGATGTGCTGACTCTGATGCTTGGCACCCAATAATCGCTTTCACAGACAACACATCAACTCAGGCTGCTTCCATATCAATAAGCTCTAGTAAAATCCATTGAAAAGGCCAGCTTCAGCAAAACTGCTTTGCTAAACAAAGGGTACAGAGAAAGTTCTAAACTGAGATGACACACACGGGCACAGCTAAAGCTTGCTCTGTGTTCTGGCATAACCAATATCTGAAAAGCGAAATTATAAGAGGAGAATAGGTGATTAAGATCCCATTACAAATCTAGCGAGAATCTAGCCAAAGTAACCCAAGACGAATACTTCAATACAGGTTTTGAGTTTAACACCGTCACGACGTGCCTTCACCACAGATCCTGGCAAGCCTGAGGAGCCACAGATGAAAATGTGGGTCGTGGTGGAAAATGACTTTGTTTTAATTAGTTGGTGGAGGCTTATGGTGTTGGTGTTAGAGCTCATGCTAAGTCCTGGGCGCAGTCTGAAGCCTTAACGATAACTCGGGCAATGTGCGGGAGCCAGACCCAAAGCTAACATTACACAGAGCAGAGGCTGCTGAGGCTTACAGGCGTGTTTACCTTGGAGGCTGACTGGGCAAATGGAGAGGTGTAACTCAGTACTACTCTGCACTCATAAAAGCTCAAGAAAGACTCACCAGCACTGATAAAACACAGCAACACACACCTTGGCATGAACATGTCCACCCAAAACAAAAAAAAAAAACAAAAATAGACCTAAATATCAAGTTGCACAGAGCAGATGCATCACACACACACACACACACAAATGCCAGCTGCCATTTACTTTATAAAATCAAAACTTGAAGACAAGGTTTCTTTCTCACACATCTCTCCTCTTGAATATTCAACCATTGTCAAACTCAGACAGAAATAAATCACAATTGTTCTAAGGTTCACTGAAGTCCTGCTTTGCTTTTCAGAGGTGTTAACAAGACATACGTTTGTGTGTTTGTGTGATTATTTCAACCAAAAGCACCTGCTTGAAACTAGTACGTTTCTATTTATGTGGCTCTACAATCTGTTCGGGTCAGAGAGCAGTCTGTGCGCGCATGTGTGTAAACATGAGATACTGATAAACAATACATCACTGTACTATTCCCCTCGTTAATTCATCACAAAGTCATTTGATGCTAAAACAAATATAAAAAGTGAGAGAAGAAACGGAGCCAGAAGCAGTTGGTTTGGAGTGAAAGTGGATTTTAAAAACACATCACAGCATGTGTGCCGAACTCCACTACCTCTAAAAACAAAAGCGCACATGCCAGGGAAAGAAAGAAGATGTCAAATATATTTAAACTCGGTGGCTATTTTGTAAAAATTATTTTACGAAAACCTTCTGTGCTTCTTCCTTTCCTTCTAATGTATACCATGGCAGGTTTAATCTGTCAACATGAATCTGCTGATAAAGCTGACAGCTGACACCTCTCACATCCACTTAGAAGGGGTAAACAAAAAAAAAAGACCAAACGCAGGAGGACGGAGAAACATCTGATCTGGAAAGGTAAGATCCATGTTGATGAGAGGACATAATGAGCGTTTGTGAGTGAACGCTTGTTGGTGCAATTAATAATCTTCAAAACTTGGGCGTGCTTGCCATTTCTGCCTGCTCTGAAATGGTGCATCATTTATCATTGATTCGGAGGGGAAAGCAATCTTCCATCGCAGGAGAAATAAATCCCCCAGCAACTGTGGGTGGGCAGGTAAGCCCAAATGATGATGCTGACTTGTAATGAGAAAGACACAATGAGAGAGAGAGAGAGCGAGAGAGACAGAGATGAGACGTCAGATGTAAGTCTGAACTAGTCAGTGGTTTGAAATCTTATCAAAATGCTGCATTACAATTTAAGTGAAGGGTTTCACACAGACGACAACAGAACACAAATGATCAATAAAACAAACTACAGTCCTCCGCTCGGCTTCCATCTAAACAGTCAGGGCAGCCCTCCACTCACAGGGAGGGAGAAACAACAACCTCCCCCCACACACACACACGCACACGCACACGCACACACACACACACACACACACACACACACACACACACACACACACACACACACACACCCCTCCATCCCTCCATCCCCCCACCCTCTCTCTCTCTCTCTCTCTCTCAAATACTTACACATACATTTTCTCGATCATTTCTTCGGTCTTGCTGATGCAGTAGAAAATTTGGTAATGAGAAGTTGTGAGATTGTAAGTGTGTGTGTGTGTGTGTGCACAAGAGGGAGAGAGAGGGAGAGAGAGGCTCTGTTGTTGGTACCAGTGTCAGCTCCAGCTGCTAACTGACAGGACGGGGCAGAGTGAGTGTTCAGCCTTTAAGCAACTCGGTTATTATCACGTTTAAATAAAATGTTATTTAATAATGATCAAAACTGGGAAGATTTTAAATTACATTCATATTCAATTCTGTTTAGATTAAAAATGACCAAGTAATGTTGGTTAAGTGGCAGAATCACATATGTCCAACTCATTCTGAACTACATGAATACTACTGACTCTGAAACACAAATTTCTACCTGTATGCATGTATAAATAAATCATAATTATGCCTGCATTTAGAAAACATTGGCAGTTCAGTTTCCGCTGAAGTTCATCAGTTTCTGTTTACACTGATGATTGCCTAGCAACTGATTTACACTTTAATTTGAAACTAGTAGTAGTAGTAACTAACTTTGCACACAAACTAGGTTTAAGCCAGGTTCATGAACAGCTGGCGCAGCCCAATCCAGGAGCAGTGGGGGGCAGACACTATAAAAACTGCTTATAAGCTACTGGACATGTACATTTACATCATAACCAACCATAAACAACCATCACAACATTTCACCGAGTTGATTTAAACCCAAACCAAACAACGCAGAATCAGTTCTACAGTGTAAAAAGTGGAAGGCATGATGAATGGCTGATGTGTTTAGCTCAACACAATGAAGCTTTTCACAACCTTTTGTATCATCTGACATAGTTTGCACCCAAAAAAACAGGAGATATTTGGAGCATGACTTGTTTGAAATGTTTGGAAAATAGTCAAGTGAGCATATGGCAATCTGGTGACAAACGGCCTCTGTAATAACATGTAAGGGCAGTACTTAAAACTCTGTTTACAAGAACCGAAACAAAAATAGTTTGGATGAGGAAAGACACAAAGAAACAGACCCAGAGGATATTGGGTGAGGAACAAGAGGAGGAAAGAGGAGCAGGAACGCAGAGAGGATATGAGTCAGAGAGGAGGGGAGGAGAGAGAGGATGTCAGGAAAGGGGGGAGGGGTGCAGACAATGGGAGAAGAGATGATAAGAGAAGAGAAGAGAAGAGAAGAGAAGAGAAGAGAAGACTCACGGTTCCTCCCCTTCACCAGCCTCCATTTACCCCTTGCCCCCTCCTCCTGCTTTTAATGGATAGCTCAGAGATAAGGACCAAAGTAGAAACTGTCTAGAGAGAGAAAAAGAGAGATTCATCTGTCCCTAAATGAGATCTTTGCTGTGCACTCTGAAAGAGAGAGCAAGAGAAACACAGAAAGAGGCAAGAGAGGAAAACACAGAGATAGCATGGCAAACCAGCGCAGCTAGTCCTGGTTCACTTCCATTACTGCAATCACATTATCTGCTCCATCGACTGTCGATGCAAACACAAGAACAACATCTTTCCCGAGTGCTTTTAAGTCTGTATTGGGAAAAAAGAGGTTGAAAAAAACTGGAAAAACTAAAAACTTTGCAAAAGCTGTTTTCTTTTGTGTTGAAATCTTTCAACCAAGCACCATTAAGGATGAGAGAATTAGTTTCCATTTATATGCAAATGAGCTTCAATCAGTGACAGCTCATTGAAAGGGGTGAATGCAGCGAGGTGTGGCTAACCTCAAAATCCACTAGAGAACTGTTTTACTGTGGACGGCTGCAGCTTGTGTGAGTGATGGGAGATGAAGCTGAGCGCACGGTGAGGGAGTGTGCTCTCTTTCATCAGAGAGAATGTGTGATCCAGACCAACTTGGTTTATAATCTTCCCCGTGGTGGACGAAGACAAAGGGTAAGGCAAAAGCGTAACGTATGGCTACAGTTGAGTGAATGCAGGGTCAATGAGGAAGGTGCATCATTTGCTGATGTTTTGTAGTTGGACAACAAGGTTCAATTAGTGACAGTTGCATAATCCACCCATATGTTGAAGAAAATTTTAAATGTATATTTCAAGGCTATAAATATTAATTTATAACCAATTAATCAACACTTAATACAAACATAGTATTTAGTATACGTCTAATTTTTATAAAAATCTCAATGAGATGAAGCCTTTCAAACACAACATCGGTTTATAATCCACCTAAACAAACCAGCCACTTAACCTTTCTGATATAATCGTGCCAAGATAATGTTCACCAACGGGGCGCACCGGGTGGAGCGCGTGCCACATGGACTTGGTCCTGACCGCAGCAGCCATGGGTTTGAGTCCGGCCCACGGCCCTTCGCTGCATGTCATCCCCTCTCTCTCTCCCTGACCTTCCTGTCTATCTCTCACTGTACTATCAAAAATAAAGACAAAAATATAAAAAAATATAACAAAGATAATGTGATGACAGCTTATGTTCCACTAGAGGAAGTGTCAGTGGAAAATAGAGAGCACGTAACTGCACTTGAGCTGAGAGAACAGATGAAAATGCAATTAGTGAATCAACAGAGAATGAATCAGCCACTGTTTGGACAATCGGCTGATTGTTTAAGTGTTTTTTTTGTTTGTTTTTTTGTTTTTTTTTTAAAGGGAACTCCCTGCTTCAGTTTTCAAATCGTCAAAATTGTAGAGTAAACTGAATATATTTGGGTTCTGGACAGTTTGTCAGAGAAAACAAGTATTCTGAAGGAAATAACTGGCAGAATAATCAATAATGAAAATAATGGTCAGCTGAAGAACCAAACTCCACCAAGGCTGGACAAACCTCTAAACTTGTTATTTTATCACACCACATTTAGACGTTTTAATCTTAACATCATGCATCTGGATTCACATCTGCATCAAAATACACACAGTGAGAGGCAGTCACAAGATACATATGTCATGTCCAAACTTTCCAAAGTTGTGTTTTGAAAAAATAGACTGAAAACTTCCCCCTCCTTAGTATAGGAAAAAACAACATGGTTATATAATACACTTTTGCAGATTGTGTTATTTTGAGTTTTCTCTCTACTTTTCACAATGAAGCTTCTACTGTTTTATAAAAAAAAAAAAAAAAAGGCAACCCTGCAATGATATGGAGATCTGGGCTTTCTGAAGTTGATCATATTTGTATAAAAAAAAAAAAAAAAAAGGCAAAACTTTCTATAGCGTCCATTAGATAGAAAAAACTTGGCCGAGCTGAAAGGAAAGCCTTGTTTAAATGAATATGGAGATTGTATTGTATTGCTTTGTGACCCTCTATAACAGCACTCTAATCAATCACACTGCTCTTCATTTCCCTAGCAAACGAGCATTTGCATAACCCTAGCGTACAAGATTTAATTGCTGATTTATTGATGACCCACAGCACTAACACAAGTCATCATTGATTCTTTATGAACCCCAAACTATCAAAAACATAAAAGCACAAATCTTCATTAGCTAATTGCACCTAATTTAAGTACTCGGGGTGGTTTTAGCATAACTTAGGAAAAGACATGATCAGACCTACATGATTTGTATTTGTAGACACAGATATCTACTGTAACATATCTGTAGAAATGTCTAGTGAAACTGATCTTTACTCAGCAAAATGAGCATCGCTCTCAGCCAGTGATTCCTGTTCCATCAAGTGACGTATGTGAATGATGTGACTAATGAAAAACAGATTAATCACTTCCTTGAAGTATGCAGACTGCTATCGCTTATGAAGCACCAGCTACATGTTTTCTGCTTAGTCACACACTGAGTTTCCAGTAAAACCTGCTGGACAAAAAGTTTTCAGCCAACAGCCAATTAAAGCTGTACCTCAGAGGGCACACAGTAGGCACACAATACTATATACATTAAGAGATACCGGTGTTCTTACTGCACAATACATTGTCAAATATTCCTGGGAATACAAAATTGCAAAGCCAGCACACTGCAAACAAATGGCATGAAAGTCTTCCTTTTTTTTTTTTTTTTTTTTTTTTTTACTGCGAGTGGCCAAGAGAGACTCAACCTCTGTAACCATGACAAAAGGTTCTCACCATTTCTTTTTAGTGAGCCATTCAGGACCACAGGACACGCAGAGGATTTCATAACATCACAGCATGCAATCCCCCATTACAGCTAACCAGAGCTGAAGTCAATAGCAGCACTTTACGGCGGAAGACTGCAGGGAACTCTGAGGGGAAATTGTGCCTGATGACATAAATGTAGGAAAAACAAACACAGAGAAGGAGTGGGTAAACTTAATGATCTGGGTTTGACTCCCCCAGGAGGTAAAAGAGGTGTGGGTATACTATGTGTTTGTGTGTGTGTGTGTGAGTGTGTGACGATCAGTCCTTCTGCAGCGTCTCATTTGTGCATGCGTGCATGATAAAGTGTGCATTCCAGACGACTGAGGAGAGAAGCACTCTGAGGCAAGTTGACGCACAATGACAGAGATGGAGCGAGTTTGAGTCGTACACCGTTAAACCACATTACAACAATTAGTCAGCAGCACCCCACCCCTAAGCCACCTCCCATAATACCCCCCACCCCTCCCTTCCCCCTTCTCACTCCCCCTGCAGCAGAGTCTGTACGCAAGGCTGCTGAACTAGAAACAGTTCTCCAAACTCAATGTCCAGATTAACCCCTCGCCTACTTCAGCTAACAATGGTCAGACGATCATGCGCCGCTATCCTGTAGTCTCGTACTTGCTTTAGCATCATCGCTGCAACATCTGTCCTTGCCTCTTCCAAATATGCTCAGATACTCCTTATTGGTTCTATTAACTGTGGAGCAAAATGTGCCCTGAAAAAGCAGAGAACCGCTGCCCTAACACACCACAGTAGAGCTTTCAAGGATTTAACTTCAAAGAAAGGAACAATGTGATGATTAAAAAAAAAAAAAAATCTGTTCAGCCCTTAGGAGGAATTTCAATAAGCCACTCCCCTACAGAGTCATAAGGACTGAGAGCTTTTCATGGAATATGCGGGAGTGTTCCTGGCACATCATGTGAGGAAAGTTCATCATTTTGAGGGGCAGTATTTGTTTGACTTTGTTCAACTGAAACAGTGGATGAAGTCGAGGAACTCACTCCTCACACGTACCTGAAAATCTACACATTATGTGCCCTTTATGGCATTCCTCACAAGTTCACAGTTCAACTTAGTGTCATTAAAAACCCATTGGGCCTATTAATGATCATTTAGCTATAACCCTGTACAGTGTGTGTAATGATGTTAATGAGCTTTTGAACTGGCAGCTCCAGAGCCCGGAGCAGCAGCGGCTCAATAACTCAAAGATAGACTGATAAATGAATCAACAAGTCGCGGCGGACACAGCGTGGGGGCGTGCAGGAATCTGTGAGTGATTAATCGGGCAGCATTAGCAAGACATCAGCACGATGGCCTCGGTGCCTGCTCCCCACCTCCTGAACCTCTGGATTCCTGTGAAAGCTACTGAGCTGGAAGAACTGAAGATGGAGTTGTTGTTGTGGAGGACGGGTGTGCTGGTGGGTGGAGGGGGGGAAGACGGAGTAGATTAGACGAAAGACAGAAGCAAGCAAAAGGATAGTCTCTGGGTATCAAAGCAGGGAAACTTTGAAACTTTTGAGTTCCTATATAACTCCATGAGAACATTAACCAGTGACAAATTGACCAGGTCACCAAAAGGTCTAGACCAGGCTGCAGTTTCCTTCACATTTTCAAGTCAACAGCCAAATCCATTAAAGTGTCTCTTTGACCTGGGCCTGAGATCATTTCAAAATCACTGAAATAAGAAAAAAATAAGAACAGGGAGAAACCACTGGAATAGGCTTTCATGGGTCAAGGAGTAAGGATACTCATTGAAAACACACAAAAAAAAGCTATCATACAAACCGATAGAGACGGTCATAAT
The DNA here is from genome assembly GCF_002814215.2 of Seriola lalandi dorsalis. NCBI lineage: Eukaryota > Metazoa > Chordata > Actinopteri > Carangiformes > Carangidae > Seriola > Seriola lalandi. The sequence goes on along the minus strand of NW_019525417.1, from coordinate 1,464,521 downwards.
GTTACCCTGAACTACTGCTGTTTATTCTCCACATTAAGAAAAGAATAAAGATCAGGTTTTCTACCAAGAGCTCTGTTCACCTGTCGCACAGTTTCCTTATTCATGCATTCATAAGTTACCACTGCAGGAACTTTCCCCACTGAACAGGGACCTTTTTCAGGAACTCGATTCTCCTACCTGCATTTCCGCTGGAGGACCCAGGAACTGAATTAAGTTCCAGGGACATAATTTTACCCTAAAAAATGTCCCTGCTCTGGGAGGGTGGTAGTATTCTTATGAGGGTTCAAGAACGTTCGGAGGTGAGGTTTGCAGCGCTGAACGTTGCTGATTGGTCAAGTCCACTAGCATTCTCCACAGCAGTGAAATCTACTAAAGTAACAAAGCTTGACTTACAGTAGTTAGTTACCTTTGATTACATTCTATGAAAGAACCAACCACAAGCCTTAACCACTGTGACACATAAACCAGTCATGACTGCTTTTGGAAGGCAGCTCCAAAATTATGTCATTTTCACATCTCCAGGCTTTTGGGGGAGGTTTTATTAAAAGAGACAAGTTAGCAGCTAACATTTTTATTCACAACACATGCAGAGAAAAAGATTTTGGCAAAAGGACACACGGCTCATGTACATGTTCATGTTCATTGTTCACAGACCCCTCATTCAGCAAAGGAAGCACTTATAGTGCTAAATGGCCATAATGTAGTCTAATGGTTTAATATCAAAGTCTGTTTTAAAATGACCCACTCACTGGTGCTAAAATGAATAGTGGAATATGTGAGACACCATAAAAGGCAGAGTATGGGCAGGGTTTTTACTGTACTTCCCATACAAAGTGTAAAAGTGTCATTTGTAGCATGGTGTGATTTATTCGCCTCAATACTATGTCTGAATGAAGGCTTACGAAAGCTGGGACGATTCTTGAGCTTAGGAAAGGTGAATATCCTTAAGATGAACAAGACATATTGTTGTAATTCAAAAATTGCACACAACTGCTTTTAATCAACAATCGGGTAAAAGTAAAATCATATAATGTATACAACGGAAGGTCAGAGCATGTGGTCATAATTTGCTTGTGTATTGTATGAGCACATAACAATGCATACCAACAGAGCTACGTTACACTCTCTCTCTGCCTTTTCTCCTTTGACAAATCTCCAACCCTATGACATCAACAAATGGCAATGTTTAAAATTAAGTAAATGTCATTTTAAATCAGCCTTTAATAATCTAGGGATGTAATGCTTAAGACCCTCTTTTTTTATTTGGTTATTAGGTTTTTTCTTCTCTTTGGCTTCACCATCGGCCTTCACTGTTCGCACTAGTTTCCTAGAAAACTAAATACCAAATTCTTCTTACTTTAAAGAACTAAATTTGTGCGTTTTTTTAATCATTTAAAATGACACTTTCATCACCAGCTGACCAGAAGGTGGGTATGAATTATGAGGTAAAACCTAAGGAAATGAAGTAGCTCACTTGTTGTACGTAGGCCTCAGCATGGAAAAAACACTGGTATGGTCCTTTAAATTACAGCTGGGAGAATAAAACCCTGGGCCCTGCGAGCCCCATCAATGTTCCACTCCAAAGAAAAAAATGCAGCACACAGGTCTTAATGTTAGTCATCACTCAGCGCCGACCACATTAGGCCATGAGCCTCATACTTGGATAGCAGATCTATGCTAACAATGTAGCTGCAGGGGCCTCGCTGAAGTAAAAAGGTCATCAAAAAACATAAATTAGGCCAGAACCAACAGATGTGCAGTGAAAGAAAAAAAATCAATGACTAATTGAGATGTATAGGGAGAGAGGCTGTGGTGGAGGGAGGTCAGGGTGGTTTGCTGAAGGAGCTTGACCGAGGGAAGAAATTACTATGAAAAGAGATGACAGATAGACTAGAGCATGGAAGACGGAGAAATCATAATGTTCAAGAAAGAGCCCTGTTACATTTAAACATCAGACGTCCAAAGAGATTAGGACAAAGTAGGAGAAAGCAATATGGGTGGTCACTGTCATGGAGAGTCAAGGGAGGAAAGCCAAAGAAAAGAGAGGAAAGATGAGGCATATTTGAACATGAATGAATGGAATACCAAGCTGGTCTCAATCAGCTGCTGCTCCCTTCTCAAAAAGTCGCCCAACGGGCTATTTAATGGTAGAGCTGAGAGAGAGAGAGAGAGAGAGAGAGAGAGAGAGAGAGAGGGGAGAAAAACCAAATTGTACTGTCCATAAAAGTCGACCTTCAAATAGCAAAGCACGTCATTTAAAAAGCAGACGTCACACTGCATTATATTAGGATCCAGAAAAATGCATGCGTGGTTTTTCTCACCTCTGAGACTCACAACCATGAAATAGTGTGAATCCGAGCATCATAATCTGGCCACAGTGAAACTGCATACTGGAGAATACACAATACATAGGCCTATGGAGCCTCGTTGATGCTCAGGCTGACCAATGAAATGCTTCAGTCGGCCCATAAAGCTGACTATTGCCTGGTTGAGCCAATGCAAATATCTTTTGCCTTCTCCTCTAACTCCTACTGATGGACCAGTCTATGCTGAAACATTTATTCCTCTTTTGGCTTGGTGCCACATTCTGGGTCTGCCCCCATGAAATGTCATTTCCACAATAAGACTTTTCGGTTCCTGTTCCACTACATTTCTTGGCGACCTGTGGCCCCACTAAAGTCAAGTTTACTCAAGTAAACCAGGCTCCTTTGTGATACAAACACAGTTACTGCTCTACTCGCTGTAAAGTTATTTAATTAATGAACTGGGATAAATGTGGGTAGGCTGGGAACCCCTGGCTATTTATTAAGTATTCTGAACTCGCTATCAGTGCTATCACACCCTATTATTTAGGATGCTCAAAGAGGTCTACCAAGGCAAACACCGGCATCGTTTGCAATTAAGAAAACAATAATGACAAAGGCGGTGATAACGCTCTCCATTACAGTCCGTGCCGGAGGAATCTGTCTCCTGATAACCTCCATTTGATTGGACACTTTAATCAAAAGGACCAAATGTCTTTGTTCCAATCTCATTATGCGACAGAGCAGAGGAGAACACACTATTGAATTAGCTTCAAAGTCAGCCTGGAGCCTCCGAGCCCTCGCACAACATTCTGCCTGCATCCACAGAGCTGCACTGCAATGCCTCTTGCTTCTTGGTGAGTAATATCTGGCACAAAAGCAAAGGAGACTAAACTCATCTGGGGAACTGTAGTCCAGATGCATTCTTGTTCTGGGTCACTCACTGTTGCTTCTGCTCCTTAGCCTTCCTTTTCCAACTATGTTGTATAATCCACTTGCTTCCATTGCAAATTCCTCCTCTTTGTCAAATGATTGCCTCTTCTATGCCAACCACAACACTTGAATGACTACAAACAACTGAGATGAAAAAAAAAAAAAAAAGTTGCATCTCCTGAGGAGGAGCATCAGGCAATAAAGCATGACTCTTAATTGCCAGGTTCTAGGTGCTGGTGTTATCATAAAAACACCTCAAGGCGTCTGGAACACTCTGCAGCCATAAACACAAAACTGATTGAAAGCCGAGGCGGTGGGAAAACGCTGTGAGGACAAAAAATGTTGCTGTCAAAGTTGGAGAGCTGGGCAGTAAATAAAGTTAGATTTGATTTCTGTCCACCGTGCCAGGAGGCTGAACTGCAAACAGAGATAGATTTGTGAACTAAAAAGTTGGGAAATCAATACAGGGTGAGTGCTAACTCAGGTGCTGCTTGAACAACATTTGTCACTCTGATGTCTCACTCTGGATGTGTTCTCCATCTTATAAGAACAGATTGTTTCATGAAAATTAATAAAAACTCAACGTCTCCATATTAAAGATAAGGGTGATAAAGAGCTGTTGCTTGTGCTCTGTGCAGCTCTGCATGCTAACATCATCTCAGTAACAGACCTGTTTATTATCAACCTTATTGCTTATTTGCATAAATCACAAATGTGAGGAGGCAGTGAGCACGGCTGGCAACTGACCAATCACATCCCATGGTCCTGCGGCAACACAAAAAAGCCCACGGCAACACAATTGAGCGTGCGCCCGTGTCGTTGCTCCGTGACCTCTGTGTATTACTTTTGCAACCTACTGAACACAGCCTTATTACTTCGTCTGAAATATTAGTTTCTTCTGCCACAGCATACAAAAGAGGTCTCCTGATACTGTAACACTAATATAACAAAGAGCATGAAAAGTAATAAAAGATTTTTTAAGTCAGTGCATTTGAAATGATTTCATGTTTTTCTGTGTAAATGTCACAGAATATGCTGAGCTATGTGATCAGATGAGGTCCTATAAACAAATCATTACTGTCCCTGTCCCTTAATGATGTGAGAAGCTGCTTCCCTGTTTGGCAATCTCAAAGACATCTTAATACACTGAACGCGGGGGGGATCCAAACAAAAATACATGTAACAACAACAGTTTGTCAGGAATCGGGAGCTGAGGGAGATCAACAACATTCAACGGGTGCATTAAGGGGGAATAATTCATGTCAAGATGAGAGATGACAAGCTCGGCTGATGTTCACTCTCCCAGCAAATGCATGTAAAAAATTCAAGATTACTTGGGGGGGCTGGGTGTCTCACTTTTTCATGACTGCATGAGGCGCAGCTCACAAATGACTGTAATTCATTATAAGTTTGTAAACACACAGGCATAAACACAGAGGGCAGATCTTCTGTGTTTCTGTTAGTTAACCTGCTGCTGACCACAGAGTCCTCCATGCCAGCTGCAGACATGCTTACTGGCCTCTACACAAAACCCATCGCATCCCACAAATGTGTGCAGAGCTCCGCTGTGGGCCGGATGACCGGGGCTGGACCATCTCTGCCCTGCAGATAATCGGCCCCCGCCCTCCTAATGAGACCCTTTAATTAGTTGTTAAACATGGGGACTGGCCAGTGCTTTTTTGCCCCTCGCACTCTCTGATCAATAGCGATGACATTTCTGCTCTCGACTCCTCTAATTACATTTTGGGGGGAGGAGAGGTGGAGTTTTCACTCTGCTGCTGTTCCGGTTTAGCTGCTGATTAAATATCACACATAAAAACAAACAGCATAAAAAACTTACCGACCAGAAAAATGAAACACTGGGCAACAAAAAGCTAAGCAATATGACCTTTGTGAAGTTGCACTTTTGGTGTTGGAACAAGCCTAATTTGTCCTCGTATGAGATCGCGTTATATTTAAATGTGTTTCTAATACTTTTTGTTCATGGCCACTCACACATGGAAAATGTTCCATCTTAAAACAAGGTTATCCAACACAACAAACTGGAAACAACAGCACAAATCAACATTCTGCTCTTAAAGTTTTTTCTGGTGACTGAATGTATACAGAGAGATAGATGGAGACAAACCTGGACACAGACATAGGTGAAAGGGGAAGGACTAGCTATTGATTTGTGTTTGTAAATACTGCAGCATCCTTTCCTATAGAGTTCCCCGTGTACGAACATGTGTGTGTTGACAGCGTGCTGAGCTCCCCTGGTGATCAATTAAACACGGAGCCACCACCAAGATCAGTAACCTCCATCCTGGCTCACGCTCCGCCTCTCTGACAGTGAATCATAGCAACCAGAACTCTGGGGGACACAGCTGTGGGGCGGGCCTTTGGCCTCGTGGCACGATCGCATGGGTATAGGTGTAAATGATCCATCTGTGATGTGTAGTAGGATTATGGACTCGCACTCATTCATCAGTACATGTAGAAACAAACCCATTTACTACCGCACAAATGAGACATGTTTGTGAAGCATTTATATCATGATAACTAACTCAGACCTTTCCTTATTGCTTCTGACACTGTGCACACAGAGTGACCACATCTCTCTTTGCATGACATCACTCCCCTCATGAGCCTCTGAAGTAATCACGTCTCCATAAAGCAAAGAGGAGTGGGATCAATTACAGTATCATCTTACAGCGGGACACACACCACACCGCCTCTTCAGTTTTCGACATGGTGGTTGGTAACCTACTCCTGACCTCAGTCTGACTAAATGTACTGAGCTGCTGCCAGCGCTGCGGCTGAAGCACAGCTGGAATAATAAGCCATGTTTAATGGCAATGACACAGTCGTCAGAAAGAATGCATGGAAGCACAGCAAAGCAAAGGAGAGTTCAATGTGTGGTGACAAAAAAAATTATGTGCACAGACTAAAGTGTTCAAAATGTGATTTGGAGCTGACAGAAACATTACACCGACATGTCCACTGACTCTTTCTCACCAGACCTCACATTCACTCCATCCTCTTCCTCATCTCTTCCACTGGTCCAGTGATTCCAGAAATGCTGAGGCACCATATGGCAGCATGCTGCTGCTACTGCTACCACTGGGACGAAACAGCTGGCCAGCCTCTCCTTCCCCCAACGTACAGAGAAGAGGAGCAAGAAGTCTGTTGCAACTTTATACTTCATACATCCGACAATTTAACATTGAATTGTTACATGGAGACATTAGAAAGATTACCAAACAGAAGAAAGAGTGTTTGCAAAACACTTGGCAGACTATTACTAACCTTTGAGGGGCATTTAATATTCTGTGCTCCTGCTCTCCAGTCTGGATTGTGTTATCAAACATAGTTATATGTGACAGTTATTTTATGTGACATGATAGGTCACAAGTAGGGATACACTTCGTTTGACGGGTCCAATCCAGCGCTGATACTGACCTAATAAAGCGGAAATGGTATCGGCCACGATGTGAACAATCCACTTTACTGTAAATACAGTTCCTCCGCCAACGTCATCATAAACCTCAGTGTTTGCACCACTAATTTGATTAACTCAGTCAAAACAGACTGCCAACTCACTTTTAGTTCCACAGCGGATCGGTACTTCTAATCTCAAAGGAAAAATGTGCGGAAAAAGTAAGTACTTCTTGCTGTTAAACAACAGAAATCACATGGCAGAGAGAAAGGTGTGGGGCAAGTAGCAACATCCTCTGTGCAAGAAAAAGCAACTGGCTTTATGGGGAATGTGGTCTAACTTTATAGGCACAACAAAATACCACTGCTATGAGATAAAGGCTGCCAATCATCCCAGCAATAGTTTACGTGTCTTTGTTTTTTTCCCTCTCTTTCAGTTTTTTGTTTTTTTTTCCCCCAAAAGGTCAGGACAAAGTGGACTGAGAAACATCAGGTGGAGCTGCTAGACTCATATACTGTAGGACGTCCAGAAAGGATTACACTGCTTTTTAGCGAGGAGGGGAATCAGAGAGAAGGGAAAGGATAAAGTAAATTCCCTCCATCTTGTTTGATTTCTCTTTCTAGCAGTACTGACATTTGTGCTGGAAACATGAGATCAAAACGATGATACAGGCTGTGGGGCAAAACCAGGAGAGGCTGTACTCACCTTTCCTGTATTTGGACATTTACAATTCAAGGCTGCAGAGGCACAAATGCAAAGTGCAACAAGCTTACTAACCAGAGGTACAGTAACAGCCCTTACAATACCAACATCGCAAAACAACATAACCATCATTCTTATCATAAATATAGGCAGGTGAAGCGAGCATTTCTCTACCTTTAAGCACTTTCTATCGCCCACCTCAACAATTACATCAACTTCAGCAATATGACTCACAATAAAGCTCTCATAAAGAATATATTACAGTGAGGCTTTTATTTCTAGCGTAACGATTGCTCTTAGCAGAGTAGTTCTTGCTCCTGCACAATCCTTAAAATAAACAAGAAATAAGAAGCAAGTGAAAACAAATCCCACCTGAGAGCCTATTAAAAGTCTGATTGTTTGGGGATGACAAGCACAACTTCCTCATAGTTCTTATTCAGCGGAGAAGGAATTTTCCTGGGAAAAGAGCCAAAGCTCTGATCTTACCTTCATCCGATCTTTCCCAAAAGACATTGCTTGTTTCTGTGCCGTGTGGGAATTTAGGCAGAGATCAGGAGGTTTTTCCTGTCTTCTCAGCAAGTCTATTGTGACTCGACCTGTATGGGACACAGTTGCTGGTGGCTGTACAAGCATGTCCACACATGCACATGCACGCTCATTTGTCACTGTGTGACAGTGGGAAGGGCTGTAGGCATAATCCCATCACTACACCTCTCAAAAAAAAAAAATCAAAACACCAGGACTGAAGGAGCGATTTAGGAAGTTAAGTTTTCAACAACACACCGACACCTGAAGGTGGGCTGGCGTTTCACAGCCTGAACTAAAGACCACCAATGTTCTGTCAGGATGCCTCCTTTGTTAAGTTATGTCAAGGGGTTGGGAACATGCCATTCTTTGAAAATGTGGAGGCCTGGGACCAGAGTGCACATCTGTTGTTTGTACAGCTACCCCCCCCCCCATCCTGAGGGGTGGAAGAGAAAAGGGGCCTTGAAGGCGCTCTCCAAGTGCCTTAACAGTAGATGTGATGGGAGATCAAAGAACAAACAGATAGGGAATTGAAACACGTGTACGTGCACTGAAACTGAAGCTGGGCCGTGCAGCACGAAGGCAGAAACTGGCCGCATGTGTGAATGATGACATCAGGCCACCCGCAATCCGACTGAGCAGGTCCAACCACATATGCATAGAGAAAACACATTCTTGTTTTTCTCTTCTTCATCCTGTCTGTTCCACTCTGCCAAACTGGACCGAACTGGCCTCTTTTTTACATCAAAGCTAATAAAATCGCTTCTTGTTTTATTCCCCAGTGATCATACATGAAATACAAAGCCCCAGGTCATGCTTGTCTCCTAGAGAAATCAAACACATAAGAACATTTGGGCCCCTCTGCTCCTTATCTAGGCTTTTTATTTAGGTTACATGGTTGTCCAGAGCAAAACAAAACCTAGTTTATTGATAGAGGGGAAAAAAAAAAAAAAATCATGTTTGTCAAATTATTCAGCAGGATTGATAAATGCAACGCTATTAGCCCAGTAAGAGCAATCCATCACCGCCTCAGAAGACAAAGCAGGGGAAAAGTGTGAAACGTCAGACAGACATGAGCGATTGCGCGTGAGTGAATGGACGACAGGAGAAGACCAACTGGGGAACTCGGGTAGATAAAACGAGAGTGGACAGGAAGGGAGGGAGTGAGGGAGGAAGGGAAGAAGTGACAAAGCATGAGACACAAGTAGTGTCAAATGAGACAAACACACACCAAGTCACCATCTGCCTGCCGCAGTGGTGTGTTGCCGTTGCGTCCTCAGATAACCTCCCGCGCTAACGGAGCGGGGAGATAGGGCCTTATGGGGCAGCAATTTATCAGCCAATCAGCCCCACATAAAACAACACAGTAAGCTTTTCCCACATTCAATGAGTCACACTAAAGAGGAACACAGGGGCTGAAGTACTCAGAGCTTTCATTACTTTAAAGATGTAACGGCCAGGGAGATTCACTATTACTCAGCAATGCTTAGAAGGAAGTGGCCCTGTGTCAAATATGATCCGGTTTGAGATGTAGCTTCTAAGATGCTGTTTTTCTTTTGCTCCTTGTGTTAACTAGCATATCATTATTTGGAGCTTTTATCAGCCACCATAGCAGTGTGGCTGCTGGCATACTCTTGGTCACTACCTCTGCTAGTGAATAAGGTGCGATGATCATTTCAAGAAATTGTAAATCAGCTTTCTTCCTTTTAATGGGTGTTCTATACAAAAATCAGCACTGAAAAATGGCAGCACGACACGTTTAAAAAAAACAAACCCGCCAACACAGATCAGTCTTAGAAAATCTTTCCTTTCTACAACCTGTTAGTAAGTAAGTTAGAAAGTTAGAAAGTATGGATATCAACACAAAAAATCTGCCCATTCATCTCCCCTGTTTAACCCCAAGTTCCAGCAGCACAGATGAGGGTTAAACGTCTTCCTGGAGGGCACTGCAGCTGTAATGCGAGGGTGCAGGGTCCATTATTCATCTATTTTTCCTGCCGCTCTGACCACAAGGTTGCATTTCCAACTGCTGGGCTCCTGCCTCATCAGGTGTGATATGAACTCCACTGATATATAATATTTAAGAGGCGAGGTCTGCTGATATGAGGTGTTTCAGCCGAGCGAATCAACAACATCGCTAACGGAGTGGCTGTCGTATTACTGGCTGACTGTAGGCAGGAACAGGGTCCAGGTCCCGAGGGGGAGGAATGCAAGGCATATGGTTGTGATTAAAACAGGGGCAGCAGAGCACAGCGTTTACATTAGCATGCTGCCTAAGGGGCTGTGGAGCTTTATGAGGGGCTGTGCCAGTCACGGAGCGCAGTCTGCCATGCTCAGAGTTTACAGAGGCAGAGCTGAGAGCTGAGAGACGAAGCAGGAGTGTGTTTTTCTACCTGTCTGCTGTACCAAGCATGTTTATTCCTTTGCAAGGACTGGCATAAAGTTTGAGGATTTCAACTGTTTTGATGTCTCTTTACTGCTTCCCTGGGTTTCTGCTTCAAAGGTTTGAGATCACCCAGGTTCATCCTAAAACTTCGGAAGAACAGAACAAGACAGTGGAAGAGCAGCGCAGCCTCCACACTTAAACCCCATGCAGCCGGTTCGGGGTGAACCGGACAGAAGGTGAAAGCAAAGCAAACTGTCACATTCGTGGCAACTTCTGCAACAGTGTTGGGACAAACTTTCTCTACAATATCTGGATATATTGTAGAAAGAATGTCACGAGTGTGTTCAGCTGCTAAATGAATAGAAAAATTACACGATTCGTTGTTTTTAAAATCTGCTTCAATTTCAGACACTGAGAAACTGATTCATGTAAATTCTCAGCTGGAAAAATGGGGGTGTTGGAGAGTTGGCAGAGGGGTGTTCATGACAAGATAGAAGAAATCATCAGATCACATAAACTTAATTGGACAAACTTGATTTAATCTCACAGATATGAGTTAGAGAGAGAAAATGGTCGACTGGCTTTCGAACAAAAGGAGGGATAGCATATCACATGAAGCAGTAACAGTAACTCTGTTAGTGCAACAGGGTCAAATACAGGAGGATACCACACTGCGAACAAACTGTGGAGCTCTGACAGAACTGAAGAAGAGATGGATGATAGAGCAGACAGAGAGAAGGATGAGGAGGAGGGTTTGTTTGAGCATGTTTACACTCCTCCTCTTTGAGCAGTGGGAGGGAGTCATTATTACAGACAAGCACCGGCATCTGACACAACTCAGCATGCAGCATTTTCATCACACACACACACAAACACACACTCTCAAAGGGATTAAAGCAAAAAATCCAACCTCAGACACTCTCTCATACTTTATATCATCAATCTGTGATCTTCACTGCATCAACAGATTAAGTTTTTGATGAAGTTTTACTTTATTGCTTTACCAAGTGTCCTGCAACCTGTCACATCTACTTACACTTCAGTTGTGGAGAAAAGGAGCAGTCTGCTGTGTTGTTACACACAGGCAAAGAAAGAGCAGTGAACACTGAGGAAGTGACGCCCAAACCTGACATTTAAAGTTGATCTCCCAGAGTTATTTTATCATTTGGACCCACTCCAAGTCATTTAATACCAAGTACATCCCCCAGTCTTAATTCACATAATAAAGCCTATCAAATATAGTTCTATACTAAATCAATGAAGCCAATCCAATTTAGATGTTTGACAACTGAACAGCTCTGTAGAGAGAAAGGCAGCCTGTACGTCAGCTTTCCTCTCATGGTTTCCAGTGGAGTGAAGCTTCAGCCTCAACTGATATGGCAGGATTCTCCGGCAGAATTTGTACTCATTCTCATTATCCCCAGTATGACCAACATTTCGAGAGCATCCAACCAACAGCTGCACTTTAGAGGCATGATGCACCATTCTTTCAACCCAAGGCAACACTGGATATATTTAATGAAACTGCTGGCTTCTGTTTATCTGCAAGTGCCACTGCACAGCTTATTTGGCTGCAATGTTGCGCATTAGGAAACAGTTGCAGTGTTTAAACAGAGGGCTGTGAAGTATTTCTGACAGATGGCAAAACACAATGAGTTACAATAAACAAATTATCAACATTGGACCAAACTGTTAAATGCAGATACCAATCTCAACTGTTTGCTCAGGATCGCCCTCCTATAGCTTAAAGTTTCTATGCAACCACCTGTAGCCTTGTTAGTGTTTTAGTTGTAAAGACTACGAGGAAAATACAAAAGCCAAAACAGATCCACAAATATACTGCAAGTGAAATCACATATCAACAATGCACACATCATTTCTCTGCCTGCGTACAAAGAATCCACTCGGTCAGTGTCTATCCGCTGTTAGCATACTGCCACAGCCTACACAGCAAGCTGAAGACAAAAAACGACAACGACGACAACACACCTCACCAAAACAGGAAATGAGAGTGATTTGTGCCTGCTGATTATTGGCACAGTCCACTTTGCGTTGATTAGACAGGGGGACCGGCGGGGCACGTCCATTCCTCCAGACATGAAATATGGAGGCAATATCTGTTGCCTTCTGTCGGAGGATCCCGACAGCTTAATGATTCAGCCAGCGATGTCTGACAAACACGCACACACACACACACACACAAAGATTCAAACATGGAATATAAACCACCTCATCCACCCCACCATTAGAGCTGTCAAATAAAAGAAGAAGAAAAAAACAATTTGATGCTTTTTCTAAGTTAATGTGAAGTCATGTTGTCATTTATATGTGGATGGATTTCACAAACACTGAAAATACCTCCACTGATTTTCAAAAATAAACAAATCATTTTCCTCTCACAGTCCAAAAACATCTCTCTAAAGACTCTAAACCTGTCTGTCTGTTTCCTGAACAAATACTTTCAGTTGATTTCATAAAAAAATTTAAATAAAAAAAAATTCCAAACCACCAAATCAAGTTAAAACAAACACTGTGCTGTCAAATGACTCGATCCCCTCCCCCAGTATCACTACTGCCATCACCCACCCATCCATGGCCTTGCTTTGGCCTTGTCCTCCTTCATGCTTCACCTGCTGTGTGTCACAAAAACATGACAGCACTACTAGAACAGTGTCAACACAGCCACTGTTTAGTGTGGGAACGCAAAGAAAGCCAGGCACCCAGGGCCTGGAGAGGAGGGGCCTCGAGGTGACACTGACCCAGGACAGAGTGACACGCCTTAAGGGCAAATGCCCACGGGGTGAGGGATCTTCCTTTACCCGATGGGAGACGAGGTGGAAGAAGAGATGAGAGAGGAATCGGTTTAAGAAGGAAAGGACTGGAGCAGTGCACATTACCCTGGGTTTACTCTCATGTGATGTAATTGGATTCCTGGCAATCTGGGCTTGGGGAAAAAGGATGGAGGACAAGAGGAAGTAACCGAACAGAGAGAGAATGAGGGAGATGAGAGAGGAGGAGGAGGAGGACGAGGAGGAGGGGTTCAGAGCGACACGGTAGAGGATTGATTTCAGTTTGAACGCTGGAATGAGTCTCAGGGGAGGGAAGAGGAGGGAGGGGAGGGAGGGGGCGCTTGGTTGGTGAAAAAGCCTGGCCAGTTTTGGGCTTTGGTCCTAGGGGCTCTTTCAGCTCCATAAGGCCAAGTCAAGGTGACCACGGCCGCTGGAAGAAACTATCCACACCCAGATTTTATGACCACAATGTATTCTGTTCAATCAGTGCGAGAGAGAGAGAGAGCGAGAGCGAGAGCGAGAGAGAGAGAGAGAGAGAGAGAGAGAGACTGAAATCAAGTTATGATGGGTGTGAGCTAAAATGGTAATGAGAGGAGAATGAGGTAATCTCTCCTTGTTCTTTCTGGTTCCCACGACTCAAGGCTCAGAACCGCACAACCGCACAACCGCCGCTTGTAATTTTATTTTATGAAATGTTAAAAAAAATTGTGACTTGACCGCAGAAAGAGAGAGACCGCTGTAGTGTCGGACTGATGAGTGCGTTGCAGCATCCATGGAGTTGGAGCTATGCAATTGCAGCCTGGCATGAAAACACAGACCATAATTCACATCGATTATTTATGTGTATGAGATCCTCCAACCCTTGTTATACTATAGTTAGTTGCCATCTACATGTCATATTAAAAAGGTGAAAGATGTTGTCAGTGTGCACTTGGAACAGATGGAGAAAGCCAACGTTGCCAGGTGAACAGATCATCAAATGTTAAACACCCATGTCAGATGTTTCTCCATCTCAACAGCATTTCTCTGCAAGGAATCTAAAGGGTCAAATTTCAAAATCTCTCATTTTAAGCGAACATGCACATATGAACATACTCTTGTACTACACCTCAATCAAACCTGCATTGTCCTCTGCCTGTCGTTCAGTCTCCTATAAATAGAGTGATGGGCTCTGTGGTTGACCTAGGCTGTGGTGCCGAGCATCAGGTAGACTGAAATACTTTCATGTACAGCTGGCGCTTAGCAGGGCAGAAACAAGTCAGAGAAATGGACCAGATGAGCAAGTACATACACACACACACACCTACACTCACAAACACACACTTATATCTAGCCTCTCTTCCTATGTCTGCTCTAATTAATCTGAGTGTCAGGCAGATGGGAAATGTGTAGTGATGTTAATGTGTGTGTGCTTTCCCCCACGTTTACTGGACCACACCTGAAACTTTTAAACACAAGTTGGTTATATTTCTACCTTGCAGAGGTGATACTATGCGAGATGACTAATGGAGAGGAACTCATCAATAATTAGTCTGTTACAAGCTAACATGGCTAAATCAGTAGAAAGAAAAGAAAATCTTCCATTGAGAACCAAGGCACATGTGTTAATGACAAAAATTGCCTATGGTTGACATTTCATGGGCAAACAGTAGCTGAATGCAGATCTATTGCTGACTCACATCCAACAAAGACACAATCGCCTGTGGAAAATTGGTATCAAAATACAGAGCTGGCCTATGTTTAGAGCAGCAAAACAAGTCACTTTTATGACCTTGTTTGTGCCTTTTGGCGTACGATGATTCAGGCAACAGTAAAGAGCTGTATTTAGACCACACACAAGCATGTACGCCAGGGTACAGTTGCCAGTGCGCGCGCGCACACACACACACACACACACACACACACACACACACACACACACACACACACACACGGCCTGTGGTCAAGAGTCTGGATATTGAGAGAACAAAGCAACACATTTTTCCTCTGCTCTCTTTTACAATGGAGAGCAAAGCTCTGACATCATTTGTTTAAAACTGCATTCAGATATAACTCCCTTCCCAGCAACAGTTTTCCTGTGGAAACATTAATGTTACTTCTCCCATGTTTCCCTGTTGACCTTCCATTCTTTAAAGTGAACTCAGGATTCACTGACATCTTTAGCATACAGTATGCTTTACAGTACAGCCTGTAAATGTTTCACTTCTCTTGGTATTTCCATCTTTGTTGAACTGAGGCGGTTGTAGCTTCAGTGGTGATCACACCTCTTTGCTAAAGCTTGATTAAAATATTTGCACATGTATAATGACTGAGGTAAGTCATCATCAGACATCTGTCATGTTAATCACTCGGCCCTCTCTATTCTGCCATAGATTAGTAGAAGATGGGACTCGAGGGAAGCCAGCCTATAGCTTATCTTCGAGGACAAGCCTGTGAGGAACAAAGGTGCTGGGGAGTGTTGATGAATCCACTTCCTGGAGCTTTCGGGTAAAACTACATATTTCTATTTTCTTGGCTGAGAAGAATGCATTGCACTGCAACCAACACTAATCTTTATTATCAATAGGTCTGCTGATTATTTTCTCAATTAAAACTGGCAGAAAATCCAGATATGTAGCCTATAGCCTACAATTTGGCATACCTGACTTAAATGACCAATTATCAAACTAGCTGTCAACTAAACTCTCATGGAGTTTCTCAAATCCTGTATTAAATAATCCTGTTTTTATAAAATAACACAAGCAGCCGACACACCAGTAAGTGGCAAAGACTCAACTCCAACCAGATGTGCACAACAAGGCTGTTGTACCTCGCTGTCTGTGCAGAGAGATGGCAGGAATGTGGTCTGTCCGTTCTCAGACAGCTAAACAAAGTTATCTGCCTGCAACATCATGAGACTAAAAGCTTCTCCTCTCCCCAGCACTGTTTATCTACCGCTTTCCAAATTAGTGTGTGTGTGTGTGTGTGTGTGTGTGTGTGTGTGTGTGTGTGTGTGTGTGTACGGGAAGATTTTATTTAGTAATCAGCCAAGCCCCTGGAGATGACCGGCGCCTCGGGATTTAGGACCCGGTTGCCATGGCAACCAAAAGGTCACCTGACACCAATCACCTCAGACGTCATGTTTACACTCTCCAGATGAACAGAGGGGATAAGAGTGGAGGGACAGAGAGCACTCAAGTGTGGTATTTAACCAGGGTAAAGACACGTCTGCCCAAACTGTGGTTAGATAATCGATCTCTGTGAAGAAGTGAATACACAGTTCTGACACTTAACACTCGGTGAGGATATTCAAATGTGAAGTCTGCAGAGGTTTGACTGCCCCCGAGGAATTTGCATTCATCAGTGAGGAAGCGAGGATGCAGTAAAAAAAAAAAAAAAAAAAACAGGGGCGTGTGCAGGTGTGATCACATTTCCAGGAAGCACAGCAGACTCTCATCTCTGATCTCTATCCCACCCTCATGATATGTTCTGCTGCCGAGCCCCGCCTAGTGCACCTGCTGACAGGTGTAGTGGAGGTATGCAGCAGTTTCACCCCAACCTGTCTGACTGGTTCAGTTATGAGAGCAGATGCCAATACACACTCACACACCGTTCCAGGAAAGACAGTTTGAGAATAGGGCTGCTTACTCAGGTGATTATTCAATTACTGATCATTCATGTGCCAGACAATTGACTCAGGAAAATGCTCACAAATTGCATCCGTCTTACTAAATAAACCCTTTTGTCAATATAAGTCCACACCTGCAAATCAGGAAATGCTAGTTTTAGTGTATCTGTGGCTGAAACAATTCAGTTTTGAAAGAACTGAACTCAAATGTCTTCCTTTTGTATGTTAATTCATTTTTCCAAATGTCCAGCTCCTGTTGTAATGAACTCACAAAGAATGTTTGACAGTGGTTGCTAACTGATGGCAACACAGACGAGAAACAGCCAAACAGCCCCGACTTGCTGTATCAGATTCCAACCATTCCTACCAAAAGGACAATGAACCGGCTGGGGCCACATGTAGCTAATAAAAACACCAACTCACTGGCAGCACTGCTGGACTCTTTGTAGGTTACCATTTGTCTTACATGCTTTGGAGGACATAATGGAAAGTGTGGGATTGCTCTAGAAAGTTGAAATGACAATGGTAAAAGCCTGTCATGCCCATCACATTAAACCAGTCTGACTGCAGAGTGTCAGTATAAAATACTGATGATGCAAGATGAAACAAGTTCATGTTAATGGATTTTATAACTCCTTTCATTGGACAATCATGTTGTACTTTTGAAACTACATTTCCCATAATTTGGTATATAAACTGGAAGTATAATGTTGCATGTCAGGTGTAGACTACTACGACATGCCTGTTTTTTAAGACTATCTTTGTTTACCATTAAAAGTATGCTGAATTAGCTATTAGCAGTTCCTTTTTATAATTCACTCATGGATATACAGACAACTATCACTGGATTACTGTGATAATGAGGGAAACGTAAAAACATGACAATTTTTAGGCTAGTTCTGGAGTTGAAGGGAGAGTCATTTTTCTATGATTTCTGAGCAGTTATAGTTTATTCAAGATGGACAGCAGAGTTAAATATATCCTCTGAGCGTGTAAGTCACGAGCTCCAAATTTAATCAAATCTGATCTCAGGAATCTGGGTTGTGATTGTTTCTTATGTGTTTATCTTGAATATATATATAAAAAACAACATATATAACATATATAACAGTAAGCAGTTTGCTTGACACAAGATACATTTCACTTGAATCTGACAATAAATTTCATTTTCAACTGATACTAACAATACTACAGCAATGCAGGGAGAAAAGAACACTCACTCTTGGCATGCAGGGGTTTTAGTGTATCTGCACCTTTAAATGAGGAAGAAACAGATATGGAGCAGTGAGGCTCATTGTGGTTTAATGGCAGAGAAGGAGAGGGTAAAAACATGAATGGCTTTTTATTTTACTATAAACAAACCGATGGCATGAGTCAGGTTTCAGGTGATGACCCTGTGATTAGCAGAGCTGGTAGCTTTATGACACTCATCTCATTGACCCATTTGTATTTTAGCACCGAGAATAAAACACACTTCTGCAAACATGTCATTATACTGACAAGTGTCCCAAACATTAACTTCTACCTTCCAGAGCTGGAAATGTCAAGCGTAGCGATGAATATCAACCAAAACAAAGAGCATGGTGCACAGAGGCAACACAATGGCTTGAGTACAAGGAGCAACAGAGAGTTAGTGATAGTGAACATATATCTAAAAAAAGCTGAACAATAACACAAAAAGTCCCATGAAAAGGAGAAAAGAATTCAACAGTGGAGCTTGGAAAACGTATGACAATGCTGAAAATGACTCTGCTTATCACAATCATTCCCACTCTGCTTTTCCAGCTGTTTTCTGTGATAACATTGTTCTGAAGTGTGCGGTGCTTTCTGTGACCCCCGAGAGTCTGGGGACCAACACAATTCAACGCTTGTAATAAACTCCCTCTCACAGCAACGGTATCTGCAGCCGTGAGGAGACAACTCCAAACAGGCCTGTCATGTGCACTGCTACAAAACCCCAGAGTCAGTGTGACAGAAAGAGAGTACTACTTGTCCACGGTGACTCAGCATGCAACTAGGCCACAATCCAGTTCCGACTGTCCCCTTATCAGCCCATTTACATCATGAAGAATAGAAATCAACCACCCCTGAAAAGAAACAGTGTGGCTGTGAGTACTCAGAGCCTAAGAGCCCCACAGGGAAATTAGATTTCTTGTCTAATTTATGAGCTCTGGAGCCCAGTACAGCTCGAGGACATGGAGGGACGTCTGTGTTCGCCAGCAATCTTCTGCCTATTTGCGCCAATGAGTTTTTAAGAAAATAGGTGATTCTCTATGTGTTAAACAGATTGGTGCCATACATCACAGGTACAGGAACTGTCATTTCATTAAAAGGTGCATCGAATAGGAACATCAAAGTGAGGGGAGGATGGTGGGGTGGAGGTGCGAGAGAGGCATTATGGCTGGATGATGCACATAGGTTTACAATGATGCAGGTGGATATAGGGAGCAGGTAGAAAGATGAATTTCAGTCAGTGTGACGTCGTTCGCATCTTACAGTCTAATTTGACAGGCTTTCTGCAGGAGTACAAGGCACAGTTGTATTAACTAGTCCAATCCGATCTCAGCACTGATGAATGATGTCAGATAGGTAAGTATAAGGCTGAAAAAGTCGGAGCGTGCAGGCTGAGTACATGCATTCATCACAGTGGCAACCTTTAAGACATGCTAATAGTAGACAATGTGAAAAAGGTCATTCTTTTTTCAGCAGAGCCAACAACTTTCTCATAAGTACAAAAATAAACTACATTTATTTTGAAGTGCATTTCAGTGAGTCTCTAGGCCATTGTATCCTCATGTAAATCCAGGAGTTGTAGGCAAAGTGTAGAAGTATTTGCAGTACAAGCCAATCCTGGGGCCAATAAAATAACTGTCAGTGACACACAGCAGACACCTGAAAGACTAAAATACTGATCTGGGCCAGCCCCAGCAATGTAAACAGAGCATTCCTGAACAGTACAGAGTGCAGGGAAACAGTGGTGTGAAAGTGTGTGTGTGGGAGAGAGAGAGAGTCAGAGAGAGACAAAGAGTGAGAGAGCAACATCATTGACAACATCCCTGTATGTACTTTGAATCTGCATGCTTCAAGCTTCCATGTTAAATGTGTCTGTGTGTGAATGCGAAGCTGCAGTGATAGTACTTGGGCATTACCAAGAGACAAATACCAATTACAACCCAGCCCACACAGTCCTGCTCAGTTGACCCAACACATATCTATGATGCCCACATAAAAGCCTTGTAAATTGTATCAACAGTGTGTTACGTGTGGTAAACCTCAGATTAACAGAGCCTCCATCAAGAGCGGCGACAGTCAGTCAGTCAGTCAGTCAGTGCGCTGCTCAAAAGTCATTAGATAAAATGAAAATACAGGCATGATGACAAGTCCTGAAGGGTCTGTTTGATATCACAGACTCTCTGTATTGGCAAGAGGTTTTTTTGTAATGTACATTTAAATTTTTATGAGGCCCGTGTTTTGCTTTAATTACAACTACAAAGTCTGGAGTGGCTGGCTCTGGAATTTTTTTACAACATTATATGTGTGAAATGGGCTTTTCCACTTGAAATATTAAAATCTGAGTATAAAGCTAAACTTCTCCATCTCATAACATTAGTTAACTGCGTTTTGTGGTGTCAAGTCTATATAAGATCCGACATGGAAGGAAACCCTAGAGCACCAAAATAGTGCTTATAAAAGATGCATCACCTAATTGAAATTATAAACAATATTGTTGTGAAACCACAAAAGATTAAAATGTGATTGAGAAAAATATAATTCTGACAGAATAAGACTAAGATGAGCTCCATTAGGCCTCTCTGCCATCAGCAGGTTGTAAAATGGTAAAGTCACCATCATTTTTACAGCTACCAGGCGTGAAGAGACAACCTCACCTTTGCTGGACAGACACTGTGTATACATACAGCCTGGTGCTGCATTTGGCAGGTATGTCATGTAGATTAATAGTCGTTCTTGAATTATAGATGCAATTCTCCCGCTCAAATGGCATGTTCTCTTGTAAGTGCAGCTTTTTTCATTTCGTGGCAACTGTTGTGGAGTGAGGGCAAAACTAAAGTGGATTTAACTCAATGTCAAATTCATTCAGGAGAGGGACATGATGACTGTATGGTAAAGAGAGAGGGGGAGAGAGAGCGAGAGAGTCGTGGTGAAAATCCACTTCCTTCCTTTCAAAGGAAGAGGATTATGATAATCATGTGAAAATGTGAAGTCAAGGTGTGAAGATTTACATAAAGAGTAAATTGCAATTATATTAACGATACTTCAGGAACATGTCAGCTCAGATAAAAAAATTCTGCATTAATTTTGCCGCTGTAACTGAACAAACCATCAATTAACACGTCAAAGTGATTTTAAAGCCAAATGTATCTTTTGCTTTGTCTGTTTTTCATGTGACGGACAATAATATGAATAAAAATATGTATATAGGTCATTTATCAGACTGATGGAGCACACATAACTGTTTTGTTTTTTTTCCCTAAAATCTCTCACTCTGCTTTCCACGACAAAAAGTGCTGCCATATTATCTGTCAATTTTCGAAAACCTGAATCCATTTAAGGAACTATTGAAGTTAGAGAGTGAAGGGTGGCTCAGCTGCTGACACTGACGTATAGAAGGTGGCACAGTTGTCACATAAACAGACGTCACTTCAAGACACCAGACATTAACATCTGTGACTGATGCCAGCAGTGGAGAGAGAAGATGGACACCGGTGACCTCTTAATTAAGACACAATTCTTTCTCTGTCTTTGCTAATTAGTCTCTGCTTGTCTAATTAAGATTCTATCAGTAAGCCATCACATTTTACTCACTGTACTGGTTTAATGAGGCCTGTACAGTAAATGATGGGTGTATGGTGCAAAATGAGGACAAAGTCTCTCTATTATAGTTTTCATACAGTATGTGTACTGACCTTTGAGTGCTCATATACTGAGCTTTATGTTCAGCTATCAGACACAACAGAGACAGCGTAACTTTGTGCTGCCATGGTGCTTGGTGCTACCAAGGCTGTCGAAGGAGCCAACTAGTACCAAAGCAGAACTGTGCTTCAAATACTGTGCGCAACTACCTCGACTTAGAACAGGTGGCATTTGCAAATAGTATAATTTTGACTTTTAAGAACTGCGTGCCCAAACTCAGCAGAGGATGAGAGGAATTCCTTAGAGAAACATATTCAGTCCTGTTTGGCCTGCATTAACTGTATGAAACTGTCATTAAGGCGGTGTTGATAAAGGATTAGATCTGCCTCCATCTTCAGTGTTTTGCCCCTACAGCTTGATATAATCAGGACCGCACACGCTCGAGAGTTACTCAGGTTTTCACCTTGTAATATTTTCTTTGTTTCTTAAATGGCAAATTACAGAGAGAAGTCAACAAGTCAAAATTATACCAAAAGCTCTTCCAAAAATCTGTTTAACTTTACCCAAACTGAGGCCTCTTTTCACTCTTGGAGACAAACTGAGTAAATCTGGACCTACTCTGCATGCAGCTTTCAATTAAATTCACTGGGTTTGACCAGGTCAGAGATGCAGTTTGAATACTTCTTAGAATGGTTAGCAACAAAAGCAGATAGCTAAAAGACTTATCATTAGTTAAAAGATCTCAGTGGTTGCTAATAAAAGAAATATCCCCTTGAGAATCCTAAATATGTAGCATGAACATTAAGTAATGCACAGAACCATTCTCCTCTTACTTTGGCATCTAGCTCTCTTCTTTTGTTCTTTTTTGGCACAAATCAGTATAAACCACTCTTCGCTCTCCACTCCCAATTCAGCCCAATCAGTTAAAAACTAAAGTCATGTTTTGCATTTCAGCTGACCAGACAGCACAAGTAAAGCATGTTTTGTGTGTGGTCCCCTGCATAAATTTAATTATTTGTTGTGTATACCACTAAGTTGAAGAGGCATGAAACTACTGGAAACAATAGAGGTTTAATGTGAGTGGTACAAGTGGTGATTGAGTCATGCAGTGAGTACCCAGCTTTAGGGGACAGACAAGAACAGCTGGTGCACAGTCATCACGCAGGGCCACACAGTTCGGCAGTCTGGATATCACATAGTTGTGATAGCAGTTACACACTTGGCCCTTAGCTGCTCACCAGTTATTACTGAACATCTATCAGCACTGGGAGGCCACCTGCGAAGCTTATGACACAGTATCTCCCCTGCCATCATAAGAGATTACCAAGGCCATTTGGTGTCCTGAAGGCTTCCAGCTAACTGCAGGATACGCATGCTTTTTCAATCAAGGCTGCTTAAACGATGGTCACCATCACACAGGCTGATATTTCCAGATGGGAGAACTGCAGGCATCTTCTTAATTGTGCTCACTCCACGCACACAGAAATGCAAAATGCATTTTTGGATTTTACAAACAACTCTTACCAACTAACTTTTGATGATAGCAATTTCCTAAACAAACAACAATTTCAGACACATTACTGTCATTTTCTCAGAGGGATCAAGTGCAGTAATGTTTGATTGACTACATATGCATCGACTGACCTTAGCTACAGTAACTTGGCATGGCAGTCCTGTGAAGCTTTGGACTTCTCCACATGTTGAAGCGGTGTGCATCGGACTAGAAACAGTAATGCTCCTTATGTAAAAAGCGTGGTGTCTTTTTGTATTCCCCAAAACAAAATAAAATTTATTAGGAACTAATTAAACAGTGTGTCTGCTCAAGCATTAACTGCAAACGCTAGCATGTACAGCTAACTAGCTTACCGCAGTAGTAACCTAACCCATCATTACCTCTGAGGCCGAGAAGCATTTCATTGTCAGCAGGATTACACAAAACGTGGTAAACCAATTTGCACCAAACTTGGTGGAGGGATGGGGCATAGACCAGAGAAGAACCCATTACATTTTGGTGCAGCTCCAGTTAAAGGGGCAGATCCAGGAATTTTTCATCACTTTCATCAATATTGCGAGATACAGCATTTTTTGGAATTTTCATCAATATTTCACCTTGGCACAACTGAGTGCCATTCCAGTACTTCATTATTATCAGCTTGTTGATTTGGGAAAGTTTACGCTCTAGCAACTTCACCAAACTCATTATCCAAGATAGCTTTGTGTGTACCAGACACATTGGCTAGTCCTCATTATGAACAGCCTTTTTTCTTTAATGTTAAAAGTTAAGCATACTCAACAAACAAATACAAACAATAAATCTAACCATTTGTCTTGCTTGGTCAAGTTAAGCAGCCAAACAGTGTTATTTTAGAATGAAATAAAAATATCTTACCTTTTTCCTTATCATACTTAGTGTGATATTGCTGCTTCTTTATTTTCATGTTTTTACACGAATCGTCAGCTGATGAGGAGTTTAAGCCTAGATCTTTTAGCACTATCAAGTATGCAGCAGTCAGGCGCATATTTAAAATATTTTTACACGGTCTCTGTTTCAGAACAAGACAGCATGACATGCTTAAAGTTACCCTGAGGCGATGTTTTCAACTCATGGAGCTAACATTAGCTTAATTAGCTTACTAGCTACACCCAATAAAATCTGCTAGCCTCAACTGTCATTTCAGCAGACAAAAATCAACAGCTAATCACATAAAGTAATTTGTGTGATAAATCTTATGTCATTGCATGTAGCTACCAAGAACAGAATGCTTGATATGCATAGCAACAGTAACTAGTGGCAACTAAGCTTACATGAACTGAAAATGAGTAAAATAGTTCCAAGAAGACACACCAAGAGATACTTCGACACATACATGGATGATCATTTGCTAACCAAACACTAACGCACGTTATCAATCTGTCTTCTCTTATGTCCCATAATTATATTTTACCCATAATCCACCACACTCTTTCTTCACAGTGACTACCATCCCCATAAAGCCATCTTCAATGCTTTGCCACACACTGTTAGCCATAATTGCTGTGAAGTGACCTGTTGAGCGATTCTTTTCATAAAGAGACCTAAGCAGGAAAAAGGACAGGGTGGGGGACTGAGTTAGAACAGGCTGCCCCTTAATAAGAGCCATCACAATTCCTCCCGTATTCAGGCGACAATGAGTGTGGAGAGAATAGATGAAGACTTAAGAGGGTAGAGATAAAGAGAGCAGACAAGATGAATGGAGTGACAACAGATGAGGAGGAGGAGGAGGAGGAGGAGGAATAAGGCAGTGTGGCTCAGCGAGGCATTGTTGTGTGCTGCATAATTGCCACTGCAGGAAGACCCCGGGAGTTTGTAGCATGTGAGTGTGCATGTGTGCGTGTGGCTATGTGGTGTGTGTCTTACTACCGTGGACAAACAGACTAGTGTCTAAATCCTCTTAATCAGGGCTAGACCGCTCTCTAAACCAGTAGATACTCCCTTGTTTTGTCTGCGTGCACACGAAATGTGCGTGAGTAAGCTTCCCAAAGACTTTACATTAATGGGATTTGTGTAAACAGAGCCCAAGGCCTCAACCACAACGCTATTAAAAGGTAAAGAAAAGAAGGAAGCAGACTGGGGAAGAAAGGCATTTATATCTCAAGGAGCCTGAGAGATTAAGTATAGATTTTGTGGATGCAACCACAACTGGAAAGATAACAAGCTGACGATTGCTTTAACAACAACAAATTAACTCCATGTAAGCTTCTAAGTGTCTTTTTACTATCTTGTAACACAGGAAGTCAAATATGCAGCACAGTAATATTACAGAAACATGAGGTTACAAAAGCACAAGCATTTAACTACATTTCTTTGTGCTGTACAGTCCCTGCTGATTTAAAAGGAACTTATAAAACCTTTAACTTTTCAAGACTCTAGCAGCAATTTTGTGAGGCACATTCACTTGCTACTGGGTCTCAGTCATACTAATAATGCCCACAGCCACTACGGATTCCATCATTTTGCTGCCTAGTTGTGCCTGCTGCAGACATAACCACATCTCATCAGGGTTTAACAGCAGCAGAGCTGACAGAAAGACTTGGCCACGTCAGCCTGTCTGGCACGCATACAGGCTCACATACATGCACACACACCGCTACTATCTGCAGGCATGCATATGATCCCATTCCTGACTTCACACAGTATAAAGAACAGAGCTGCTCATGCTCAAGGACTCCATGCACAGTAAAGGCTGCCAGAGAGACTCTGGAGCGTCAGCTGCTTGTGATGAGACTGCAGGTTGGGGTCTTAGCACAAAATTTAATCACTCATCAACTTCACATTTGCAGCATTTATCATTCAAAAAGGTTTTTGTGCAAGTCATTCTGGTTGAACAGGTGTAACTACTCCTTGAATCTGAAAAACTCTTGGTCCTATAAATCTTAAAAAGCATACTTAAAACCGTGTTTTAGCTTGAACACACCCCATTCACAAATTCGAAAAATGCATTCAAAGCCAGACTCAGACTGCACACCCTCTCCCACCTCCCTCACAGATCCATCAATTTGTTGTTCCACATCCTCCTCTCTACTTTCTTCCTTCTACACCGACATGTTTCAGCTGTTTTCCGCCATTTTAATGCCTGAGTAAGACATCTGGCTGTCATTCAAAATTCATAGAAGCATAGTTATATCTGTAACTCTTTTTACTCTGATGTTTTTTTTTTTTTTGTCCCTGCAGACATTTAAAGCAGTGACAGTGACTTCAGCCCCCAAAGTTTATACCTGCTGGTTCAGAGCTGCACTGACGCGATAGGTCAGACTGGTATCAGCCCAGATACTGACCTTATTAAGCAGATCGGGTATTGGCCACAATATGACCACACAATCCACATTAAATACAGTTCATTTGTCTATGTCATCCCTGATGTTATACATGATTCCAATGTTCCACACAGTATGGTACACAGATTTTACACAGAAATCTGGTACCAGATCATCACAATCAGCAGACACCCTGAGCTGAGGTATCAGGAGAGAAAAGGTTGGATTGGTGCATCCCTAGACAGAGCAGGGGATGGGAATGAGTGGTAGCCCCAAACACCATAACACTGATCTACAGTGTAAGCTAATAGTTTACGGGTAGTAATAGTTGCAGTAGTAGCAATGCTACTAGGAGGGGATGATGGAGGGTGTGGTGTCCCATGGAACATCAGATTTTTCACAGATTTCTTGATGGTTTAGAGGAAGAAAACTTCCGCTGCAGAGAACACAGTGGATCACGACCAGAATATTGTAAAAAAAAAAAAAAAATGACTGTACGCAAAATGTACTACCTCAAAAAGTGGTTTTAGCATTAAGTTACTCTTTAAGTGGCTGAAACAACATGAATATTTTCAGAATCTTAATGCTCTACAAAAAAGCCTTTGATTAAGATGTTCAACTCTTGAGGTTGGAGGCTAATTTCTCTAAAACAGAGAATCGCCGTACCTCCCAGGCTGGGGGATTATGCTAACCAGGCAGTCAGACGACCTCATGGGAAGATTTATCAACTCGTCCCACACTTTGACTAGGTTAACAGTTACTTTAGGTAATGAATCACAGCAGTCTGATATTAAGCTTAGGGTTTTGATTTCACTGTGTATTCTGACACACATAAGGGACTCATCATTTCATGGTCGGACAGATGGAAAAAAGCAAAGCACGGTGAAATGACACCATGCTACAAATCCTCAAGAACTGACCACTGAGAAAAGAAAAGAGAATAGTGACATATTTCCTCAGGAAGGGTTCTGAAATATACTGGGAGGGTCTCATGGGGAAACTGTCTGTGATCTCTTCACCTACTTCCTGAGGAATGGCTACAACAGCTATAAAAGCAACAGCTGCCTTTTATGCAGATGCTTTGACTTTATTCATAAAAACAGCAAATCATAACATCATGTGAAAAGTGTGTCTCTTTGGTCCTGATGTTCCTTGCTATTCACTCTCTTCGGCAACTTTTGTCAAATGTCTTAATCCTGACGCGTTCCACAGACGTACACACACCTCTACTGTGCACACCCACCATTTGAAGAGACTGGACAAGAGCAGTCTTCAAAGGAAAGCAAAGGGAACTGCCTGACTGCTTCCCCCGCCTAAACTGAAATCACTATCGTAAATTAGTTGGCCTTTCTCTTCCTCTGACAGAGTGTGTAACTGCAAGTGCCAAGTGTGACCAATTCCCATTCACACTCGATACTACAGCCCACACTTGAGCTAATTAGGAAAAGAAAGACGATTCTTCCGTAAACAAGAGGAAAGACTGCGCACATGTGCATATGCACCTCTTTAGTGGGATTACAAAAAGCGCTGCATTAGTGAGACAGCATTTCATGGTCTATTTAGCTGGTAACTGAGTGTCCCTCCAGTGTATTTAAATGCAGAGCTTAAGCGGAGAACCGACACACATATACACAAATTCAGCTCAAAGTAGCTTATACTGTCCACATGTGACTCCCCCCCCCCACACCCCCACACACACACACGTACATACACACGTACATACACACGTACATACACACACACAGACTTGCACAGATATAAACACACACCCTGAAATTGAAGCCAGAGGTCTTTTTCCTAAAGCCAGGCTATACGGGAGGAAGTGAAGTAGTTCCACCGGCTGTCAGAGAATACAAAGGTGGAAGAATGGTTGGCGCGAGGAGGGGTGTCCAACTTCCTGCTGAGAGAAAGGAAATAAACACTTCCATATGCAATCTCTGCCAGAAACACTCAAACATACACACATGGAGCCTGGAGTTAACGCAGTAACACAGCGTTGTAAATTTGAGCAGGGCCCGTAGTTAGCAACTCACTCTGCCACATGAAAATGAGAATATTTTCTGCTTCTAAAAATTTATAGCTAGCAAGGCCTCATTCATCACACCAGCTCTATAATATAATGCAGCCAGGAAAGAAATACACTCCTCCGAAGCTGTAGCACCCCGATTTCTGATTGGTCAGAGAGAGAGAGCGGTGGTTGGTTTTACGTGAAGAGGATTCAAATTTCTAATGTGTGTGTGTGTGTGTGTGTGTGTGTGTGCGTGCGTGCGTGCGTGCGTGCGTGCGTGCGTGCGTGCGTGCGTGCGTGCGTGCGTGCGTGCGTGAGATAGCATGGTCACATGCAGCAAATCCTGTTGACTCGGGGGACTCACACACAGCACACCTCCTGCCTGGGGAAACCCATGAACTCTTGGCCACTGTGCCATTTTTCATGTCCACATAACACACACAATCATACACACACACATTTGTGTTGCACTGCTTGTAATGACCGTCGCTGGCTTCAATCCCTAGAACCTGACATTACCAATACACACCTTACCCTAAAGCTTAAACTTAAATACAATTCATATCTTAAACTTCGAAACGTAACACTACCTGTGTTTCTGTCTGCATGAAAATATACAGACCTTAAATGCGCGTGCGCACACACACACACACACACACACACACACACACACACACACACACACACACACACACACACACACACACAATCATAGAAATTTCCCTGATTATTAACACAGCCAACATGTGTGCTAACACAGCAGAGAGCATGACACTAATCTGCTCTCAATCTGAAACCTCTCTGTTGCGATTGTGTGTTTGCACAAGCATGTGTTCATGCATGTGTTATCCACCGTGTTAGCCAGCGATCGTTTTGCATATGTGGAGCAGTAGGTCATCGTCTTATGAAGATAATCCATAAAGAAGTTCCGGGGGTTTATCAGATTGACAAGTCTTATCATAATGGGAATTTCTGTTTGCAAACACGGCATACTATCTTTGTCATTATAGCTCATCTTTGTGTATGTATGAGCATTAAACATTAAACTGCATTGGGAGGACCTGCTTGTTTAAAAGTGTGAGGAGTGTGAGTGCATGTCAGTGTTTGTATGTAATGGTCCTTTAAAACATTTTCCCACAGCTTCTGCCCAAACAATTCACACTGAAGTGGACTTCTCCTGGCTTGGGCTAAAAGGTGTGTGTTCTGCAGTGTAAACATGTGTGTGTGTGTGAGTCTGTGTGTTGTTCTTTTTCACTGATATCAAAAGCAAACATTACAATCTCTGCAGTAGCACTGGTTTGAGCGTGTTATCAGCTCCGTCTAGCAATGCCCCTCCGCTAACAGGTCTGAGTTGATTGCTGAAGGTCTTGACCTGACACTTCTCAACACGTCTCCTTATGCTCCGTAAGCCTTCCTGAATATCAGCGAGCCGATCGCAGCAGTACCTCTCTTCACATCTCATTTGATTAAAGTGAGAAAATGACACAAGCTTTGGGTAAAATTAGGTCACTTAGATTTTACAGATGGCCCTTGTTGCCAAGCATATTTTCCCAATTAAGGCTGATTAGAGAGGGAAATTCCCAGACAGCGTGAATTATTAAAAGCTTGAAATGGAATCTGATCATGTGACATTGTATGGCTCTGACACCCGACATCCCCAGATGGGTACTGGGAAAAAAAAGGAAAAAAGGGGGGGGGGGGGCTCGGTGGGAGCCCTGAGATTTATGATTGGCTGAAAGTGGAAGTTGCATCCTTTTGTTTAAAGTCATTTCAAACTGCAGATAGTTTGGGAGGGTGCACAGTCAACTAAGGATAATGATACATGAACTGAATTTCTAGATTCTGAATTTGCACAGGTGTTTCCCTTGAAAGTATTCATAAGACAAGAGTGCTAAAAAAAAATGACCAAATAGTTCCTTGTTTACATTTTCCACAATAAAAAAAGATTCCAGAAAGGTCTCTAAATCCAGCACAGGCAAAAAAATAAGATGTGCACCACTTGGCACTATGATTTATTTACTGCTGTTTTTTCCCCTGTGGCAAGAGTTTCATCAGAAAACACTATCCCTGCAGTTACTGAATAGGAGAAGGTGAGCTACCCAAAGAATCACTTGGAAACAAGCAAATAAATCTGAACTCAAAACACAAAAATTAAAGCTAAAAATTTAAAGTAATCATCAAAAACGTGAGGGTTTAAACAATATTTTTGACCTGCTAAATCAACTAACAACAGTGCTTTATAACTTTAGGCCCCACCGTCGTGACTTACTGGAACACTTGAACAGGGCCGTCCTTAATGTCATTATCAAAACCTGTGCTTTTCCTGCTATGACAAGTCAAAATGTCTGCAGTGAAAAAGCACTATTGAGTTCAGTGGAATCACTTAATGACTGTGCCACTCAACCTGAGCAGAAGTCCAATTAGCGGTTAAGTGAAAACACCTGTGTTCAGGACCTTTACATTCCCTCATTCTTTTTGTGCTTGCACTTAATTAAGGCTGTTAAGATACAAAATATTTCCAACTGCATTACATTTAATTTGCTATAAACAAAATTTGAAGACATATTTCATAAAGTTGTAAGGATTTTGTCCCATGGAGAGATTACAGCGGGTGATTCTACTGGTTAACAAACTTTCAATCAGAAAAGAGGGACTAGTCAGTGCTATATGCTGGTGCGGTGTGAAAAGCTGCACTTCAGAGCACACAACTGCTCAGTATTGTTCTAAACAAATTAGGCAAATGTAGAGACTGTATTTATCTTTTATATACCTCCGGTATTGTCAGAGCTGCACCATGTTTTCCTATGAAGTCCATGAGAAATCATAATACTGGCCTGAAATTAATGTGCTAGTACTTTTGATGTTCAATTCTAAAAAAATAAATAAATAAATAAATGGTGCCTCCTCTAAGCAGGCCCAGTCAATTTTGCTGGAGGCATTCACAGGTTATAAATATGTGAAACTGTCCTTGAAGAGTTGCTGCTCTTTTGTCTGTCTCTACAGGAAGTTAGTGTGGCGCAGGCTGGCTCCGAGCATCCCTTCAGCAGTCTGCTTTACCACGCTGGGAGCCTGTCAGGGTGGCTCAGTGTCAAACTGCCAAGCCCTGCTGAGGCAAGCTGACCATAAACGAGCCAGACCAGCCACACTGGCCTGATGTTCGAGTTTCTGTTAGGTGCCTGATATTCCCAGTCCTGTTAGGTGCGAGACAAATGTCACCAGTCTAGCCTGTTTGAGTACTAGACAGATACCATGTAGAGATAGCAGATACAAAGGCCCAGGCAAAGCCAGAATTTGCTTATCATTTGTATATCTTGCTTATTTGTAATATCATGTGGTATCACCTGGTATTCCTACAGTGGAGTGAAAATGTGCCCTAATTAGGATAGCTATTTAAAGTCATGGGACTGACACCTGTTCAGGATTTGATTATTTCAGGTGTTGACTGTAAACTAAAATGGCTAAGCTAACACATTATTTGGAAAGGGTTTTTAACAGTTGGGCCATTTCAAAGGGTTGGTATGGCGACAGAACAAAAAGGAAAGCTGAATAAACAGTGTGTGTGAGCCTATGTTGTTTCCATCTCCCTGGAACCGACAGGTGGCATTTTCTCTATGTTGAACAGCACAACCCAAATGCCATTCAAAAATCTGTCAATTTAACGTGGGCTTACTCATAGACCTGTATACAATGCCACCACTTCCTGGCGTTTTAGCTACCACTCTCCAGTTCGAAAAAACTATATTAAGCCTGGCGAAGGTTATTTCAGCATTTAACCAACTTCAAGGTTACACCTCACTGGAAGCAAAAGCAATTTAAAAGTTTCTATTTTCATAAATGTTTAAGCTTAATTGTACATGTTATGTGTGCCGACGTGAGAAGTCCCTCCTTCTGTTACGAAAAAAGACTTGGCATAAATTTTTCAATCCCTGCCAACTTTCAGTAAATTGAGACACATTAAAGGACAAAAGTTAAACGTAGTTTTGCGTGTGTCGCTGCCTTTTCCAGTCCTTACCTTGCCTGACAGTTTTCAACCTGACGGGACCTTTGCAGTTCTTAATCACTGTTTGTACGTCGTACAGGGGTAATCCCGAGATGGAGAGGTTCTCCACCTCCAGCAGCAGTTCCCCGTCATTTAATTTTCCACTTTTGTAAACCACGGCATCCTCGTTAAGTTGCCCGATGTAGGCGAACTCTCCGTTTTCCGCGCCGCCGCGCAGTGGCACATTCAAGTCACCACGGGCATCTTTAGAGACGGAGCACTCGTTCACTCTGGAGGTCCAGTGGTTTTTCTTGAGCGCTGGTTTGGACATTGTGAACAGTTAAGAGCCGACACCAAATCGAGCGGGCTCTGCCACCCGAATGAGAAACAGTCACGGCAGTAATGCCTCGCAGAAAGTAGACTTGTATCCGAGTGAAGCGCAGCAAACTTTCTTTCTCTTCCACAGAAACATGAGCGCCTCTGACTGTTTTGTCCCACCGTTATCCCGGGGTGAGAAATCAAGCCATTCCTGTTCACGCTAAAGTCACTCTTTACTGTGTCAATATTGTTTAATCATTTTTTTTTACCATCCCCGCACTTTAATCCTCCTTTATCGTTGGCATCTTACATCTGCCACGGTCCCACTCACGTCTCGTCTCCACTTATTAAATTCTCCCTGCTCTTATAAACTCGCTTTCAGTGGTGTCTCTTTCTTGTGTCCACTTCACGGCGGCCGTACTCTCTCCTCTCCGTGTCCGACTGCTAACTTTATCGACAGCTGTCACTGTCCCTTGCTCCTTTAACCAGGTACGACGCTCTGGTGTATTTAGTTGAATCTCATTCCCACTCTGGGCTCTGCCGTGGCGCTAATGTGTTGCTGTTCGTGCTGCATTCAGGTACTGTCGGAAATATTGAGTTCCAGATGGGGTCACGTATATTACCCATCACCAAAATGGCTATATTGTATGTTATGATATGGAAATATTAGTATAAGTGCAATTTAAATGTTAGTTAATCTCCAACATTTTGAAATATAACGTGTACAGTAGTGTAGGCTGTCATATGATAGCATTTAACTTTGTAATTGTCATTGTTTCAGACCTCAGATCATGTGAATTCATACATTTAATTTTTATGTTTATTGCTGAATGCTGTATGCTAATGAACCATGGTACATTTTTTTTTAACTATTACAGTTGGCCGAAATGGATACATTTACACTGTAAATGCCAAATTTATTAGGTTACATCTTATAGGCTACTTAAAACGGCAACATACATATCATTTTATGAGATGGTACATAGCCCTGGAGTCAAGGAAATGTAAACAATAAATGCATAGGAATACATATGCTAATTGCTAAACTGTGGTCATTTTAAATCAAAGCTATAATGAAGTCTGTCCATGCATGGTTTGCATACTTTCTTGTCAGTCTCTTCTGTTTTTTTCACAGTGATTGTTAAAATGGAGCAATATTTAAAATTTATATATGTATAGTGTATAAATGTATGTCTATAGTTTACACTGTTATTATTTACAGTATCACTGTGGTCTTGAGTTACATAGTAACATTTTTAGGTTTGGAGTTCAGAATACGGAGCCTACAAAGAGCACAGGAAGGCAGCAATATTAACATGAGCGCATGCGTACTGCTTAAAGCAGAAAGGGCTATCTTGGCTGTACCTCTTCAATAAGAGCGTTTGGCTTAACTAAAATTAGAGACCTGTGTGTTTTTGTGTTTGTTTTAATCAAACTATTAAACTGATCTATAGATGTTATTAAAATCCAGTCATTAAATAAATCATGTATTGTAATGTCTTTCTCAGACATTGTCAGTTATTCCTTTTGCAAATATTTACTTCTCTGTGGAAACTTGTCTGAGATTTTGAGCTGATACTCAAATAAAAAGAGTCCTCTCTTCAACAGGCTTGAGATGATGATTGTGACCTAAATGCTAATTTCACCTAGTCAGTCTGGGGATCTGGGTACCTGTGATCCTGCCTGTCAGGATTTTTTGCATTTCAGGTTAGACTGGTGGTACACCATGTTTTCATGTGTGGTAAACCTCACCTCATTGTTCACGCACTCCTAAGTGTGTGTTTTGTGTTTATGCGTGTGTTTGCCCCTGGCACAGAAATTTCTACAGAAACTGTTATATCCCTTACATTATAGTCTTAGTTTGTGAGTCTTATTTTGTGAATCAAAGAAGTTGCCGAAGGCCTTGAACTTTTTTTTTCCAGTGATACAATTTCACAGCGACATGGAGAGAAAACTTCTTGGGAACATTATCAGTCCCATTAGAAATTATACCAATTACTCCCCTCTCTTGCTTTCACTTCTCCTCAAGTGACGGGGGAAAGTCAGAAATAGAATGAGAGAAAAAAGAGAAAAGACCATAACTGGAAAGCATGTTTATAAGCCATAGATACCGAGGAATAATTAAAGCAACACAATAAAGAGAATGTTATAGATGGACAATCAGCTAGACAGACAGTGAGCTAAAACAGCAGGATGAATACTTTGCTTGATCAGATGGGCCAGGCCTCTCACCTAGGGAGCAGCAGATGAGCTTTTCCCAACCTAAAAATAACAGTCAAAGTACTCTTGGTCCCATGGGAAGAAAGAAAACCCATTGGCCTGGATGGGACAGGAAATAGTATAGTGAGCTTTTAAGCCTGAAACCTTACAACTTTTCCTCATCTTCATCTGTTATCAGTGGCTCATACATGAAATGTGTGTTTAATATTTATTCAGCTCAATGCAGTTTCCTCCTAGGGACACTCTCCTTGCAGGCAAGTAACGAACAATAAACATTAATATAGAAAGTACTTAAAACATAACACAAGACACAAGCGTCATAAATTATGAATGTCTTCATTCATCTACAGAGTGCCATTAAACTAAACAGCACTTACACTGCATTTCTAACTATCCTATAAAAAATACATTTACCAGAGGTAAACTATTAAATAGTACAAGACACAAAAGAGCTCTTTACCATGTGGGAGATATACTTCAATGGTGTGAACCTTACGATAAAGGGGAAAACAACTTAGTGAAGATGAAGAGGATGGTGGACATACCTGCCATACATATCTCATGATCTGATGAAGGAGGAAGAATCAGAAGTACGTTTTCCCACAGACCTTAATTAGCTTTTTGTTGTTTTTAGGCATGCTAGCAAGTTTAGACCGAAATATCTTGAGTGTTGGATAGATTGCCATTTTTATATGGAACTTCTGCACTACCATGAAGTGGACAATTTCAGTTTCAAGTCCAATATCTCAACAACTATTTGATGGATTGACATGAAATTTGGTGCAGAAGTTCATGTTCCCATCAGGATGAACTTTAATAACTTGGGTGATCCCCTGACTTTTCAGTATGTAATTTGATTTTGGACTGAATATTTTCAAACCTATAGTGACATTCTCCTCAGCCTCAGCTTTACTTTGTTTTTAGTGCTAATTAGCAAATGTTAGCAGGCTAACATACTATAGTAAGACGGTGAACATGATAAACATTATCTGCTATACATGTTAGCATTGTCATTTTGAGTATGTTACCAGGCTGATGATATCATTGAACTGAAAGCACCAGAGTGCCTAAATGCAGCCTCACAGAACGGGTAGCATGGCTGGAGACTCTTGATTTTAGATTTCTGGAAACTTGGAGTGAGTAAATTCTTCTCTTGCTCTAGGATCACTGATAAATCTGTCAGAACTCCTGTTTTAATTAGACTCACAAAGCATTTGTACTAATTATGTATTTCCAGTTTTTTTCTCTGGTTTAATACACAAGCTTCATTTAAGCTTTTTTAAACCTTTATTTATCAAGGACAGTTTGATTGAAAGGAAACTTCTCTTTTACAGGAAAAAACACAGTCTGACCCTGTGGCCGCTGAGCAGCTGCACTGGAGCAGTTGGGGTTAAGGGGTTCGCTTGAGGGTATCAGTGGTGTTGATGAGGAGCTTTTTCACTTTTCCCACCCAGATTTAATCCTGTTGGTGTGGTGATTGAGCCGGTGACCACAAGCTCTTTTCTTTAACCTCTAGGCCCCCACTGCCCCAGCATTTAGGAATGGTTCACAACAACATTATGCCAGTGTGAAGTCCAGTGTGTAGTGTATTGAGGGCTGATGGTGGATGGGAGGATGGGGAAAAGCTGAGGAAGTTTTTCAGTTGTAGACTGGGTTTGATTTGTGTATGTGTGTGTGTGTGTGTATGTGTATGTGTGTGTGTGTGTGTGTGTCTTTGTTTGAACGTGTATAAGTGCCAGTCTCTTCCATCGTGACCTGCAGTGGGCGGGGGGAGTCTCCCAGCTCCTCTGCCAGCTTCCTGTCACACAGTGTCACCCAAATCAGATCGACAGAGGCAGACCCACAGCCACGGGCCCAAAATTTCCTATTCCCTTTCCATCCATCCATCCATCCATCCATCCATCCATCAGTCTGTATGTGTTTTTGTTGGCGTTTGCTGCCTCGTTGTATTTTTTAATTGTCATGTCCTCTCTGTCTTTCTCTCTCTTGCACAAACAGTGAATATGTACACAGACACAGCTGCAGGTTGTGTTTTATCCACATGAATCAAACCACAATCACGTCAAAATTCGACACTAAATTGCATATAGTAGATTTCACAATGTCAGCGTGGTCCACATACATTATTACTTTTAGAAGATATTGATATTACAATTACAATGCTGTCTTTTTTTTTAGCTTGTATTATAGGTTATATAATATTCATTGTCACACATGTAATATTAGATGGCTCTATAGGATCTACACATTAAACCCAGACCCACAAAACATGTAATAAATGTCAGTGTTGATCTTGGGGAGTTATATAGAAAAGTCAGGACCTTGTCATGGAGAGCTCTCATTAAAGCAGTGCTCTCACATTATCACTTTCTGCCAGTGTGCAGGTGTGTTATGACAACATATGTCATGAGGAAGCCCTGGATGAGAATGGTTTGTTTATCATAAGCTATTATTAGCCAACCATTTCCATTCACTCCGTCTGATATGCCTGGTGGCACCGCTGACAAGTAATGACAGAGTGAACTTAATGGCCAACAGTAATAATGTAGCCTTCAAATGTGACAGCTGAGCTCGGATGACTTTGTGTGCTGCAGTCAGGCAGTCCTCTGCCATTAGAAGCTTTCATGACGTGCACAGTGGCTGACTCGTCCATCAGTTCTCATTCTAAGTTGTTTAATGTGATACATGCATCATTGACACAGGGTCTTTCCCAGTATTCACACCCGCTGTATTTACAAGTGTCTGTTTGCACACATTGCAGGTGGGAGATTTTCAGAACACACTGTGATACATTTTTTAATTAGGATATCTCGTCACAAATAGATGGCTCTGTTGCATAAATTATTTTAAGATGTATTTTTACATTAATTATAATGAAGTGCCTAAAACCAGAAATGATAATAGAGAAGTAATATAAAGTATTGGATGACTGTGTCTAGAGTAATTAGCACTGTAATTAAATTATGATAGATTTTAAATATTCAGTGACAACCATCTTTGGTGGTCCTAACAAATGCTAAATAGTTGTGTGTGAATGAAAGAAGAGGAAATTAAATTACTCAAGAATTAGTCCGCTAGACAGCAAATATGTTGGTGCATCACTTTAACACCAACAAGTGGACTGGTGTGGCAGAGCAGATGAACTGTGGCGCACATCTGGAGTTGAACACCACTCTGTAGCAGTATTAGGGTGCATCATGTTTGGCTATATGTCTGTATCACAGGGGGGTCACATATAATTAATGTAAGAATCTCCAAAATAAAAAGGTGTTATTTTCATTAGGAGGAACAACTAAGGAAACAAAAAAGCTGGTGGAAAACAGGAGAAAAACAAAGAAAGGATTTGAGGCAATGTCGCTTTAAATTAACCATGGCTGTCATAGATGTAAAAACATGGAGGGCTGTATAATGTGATGTGGTGAGACATCTGACCTTTTAACACATCCATCCTCGAAGGAAACCCCTTTCTTTTCCTACAAGTCAGACCTCAAAGCTTCCCTGTGTTTGGAAACTTCCACAGCTTTCCCTCTGACATTTCACATCTCAATCTTTAATGCCTCTGCTATCTTTGCAGACTTTTTGTATATTAAATGACATGAAGTGAACTTTGTATAAATATTTAACTGAACTCCATATTTCTTTTTAATTCTTAGGAACTCTAATGGATCACAGTAGCCACAAAACCAAAAGTGTTTGAAATTTTTTAAGGCTTGTCTATCCCAGCTTATGCCTTGATGAGTGAGATCAGACTGTTGTCAGTTGCCATTTCACCATCCTCTTCATCACGGGATGCAGAATATTTTTTGATGGATGAAGACCTAACAGTGCTGTGTACATGTATCTGTGTAATCCTATACGCAAACCTGCAGGCCACACATGACATCATATTATCTGTGGCGTGACATTGTATTGATGCGGCATTGAGGCAGGATCTGCATCATTCATAAGTCATTAAAACCATATGATCCTTTTATTTCTGAGGCCTGTTGGTGCACCGTAGCATAACTCCCCGGGTGGCCGCCAGCACTGTACAACAAACGGGTTTTGCTCGAGTCGTGTTTGCTGACCCATGACTTATCTATGCTCATCACTTAACACAGGCTGTGTAAATGAGGAGGGTCATTTTTCTGCTTTAGATGTCACTTTAATCTACTTTACCTCTGTGCCCTGATAATGCCTCATTCATCATAATATCCACAAAGGGTTAGAGGGAAATAGAGGGGGAGAACGAGAGAGTAGTAGATTGAGAGAGTGAGAGAAAAAAAAAAGTGAAATCCTTCTTTTAACTAAAGCGCTGCTGTAAAGCTCAATGTTGCCCTGGAAGATTAAGGATGAATGGCTCGGCACAAAACGGCCATCAGATTATGTGACTGTGCTGCGGAGAGCTGTCACATCAGAGCCAATGACAGAGGTGGGGTTCATAACAGGGACTAATGAGGTACTTGGTATAGTGAGGACTATTTTACTGTAAGCTGTACTGTACGAAAATGTCCTCTAAAGAGCTTCATTCAGTTTTTAAATCTGATTCAGGAACGGGCAACAGAGCCCTGAGCCTCTTTAACTAAGGGCCAGGACAGGAGTGGGACATTGAGTGAATTATACACATTATTCAGCATATTTAACTGCCTACATTCACGTCAGCACATTCTCTGAGCTGGCTGGGATCCTACGCAATAAAACATCAGCTGGTTCTGGATGCTGCAAATGTTTGGTTCCCCCTAAACTTTGATATAGCACAGAACAAGCCATCCAATCCCGCCCTTCTTTTTCTCTAGGCTTAAGTAACAAGAAAAGTGAGAATGCACTGCCCATCACTCATAAATACTTGTCATATATATATTCTTGAAGATATAAAGAAATTTAATGTTTATATTTAATTTTATAGGCACGGTTACACATGCATATTTGGAATCCATCTGGAATATACAGTACATCCTATTCTAATACAATTGGGAAGTATGTTTGTGCTGTTGCTATAACAAATACACCTCTACTTGATCACTCAGGTCTACACACTTGAGTTATACCAACAAATGAGCATCTTCTCCTGTGCTCTGAATACAAGAAAGCTCACTCACTGTCACCCTGCAGCACTCAACACATCTCCCAACACTGCTGCTGGCTTTGATGATGCCTTCAGACGTGTGACATATGGGTCATCGTGTCAGGAGTGCTCCCAATTGCCCTCCAAAGCTCCTCCCGTCAGCGCGGGGACCCAGAGAGGATCATCTCCTTTTTTGGACTGGCAGCTGAGCAGAGTTAAGTATCGTTTTTTATCTGCATTTTCAGAGCCTCGGGGAGAGGATTGGCTGTATTTAGATGAAGACTGGTGGACATTTGTCCATTTACATAACATGTGAGAAGTTCCTGATTTTTCTTGCGTCTAGATATAAAGAAACATGCAGATACTTAATCCTTGACAAGCCACATGTGGTTTTATTTCACTCTCAGCTTACACTAAAATGTTTCATTTCATTTTCATTATTCATGTTTCTGTGATCCACACATGGACATTAAATATGGCTAAACATTGATGCTGTATGCAGTTGCATTTAAGTAATAGCATGCAATTACTGTATATACTATGCATATACAGTTAGCCTATCAATTATCAGTCATCGATCATTCAATTCACACGTGCCTTTTAAAAATCTCAAACCAAATGCTACTTTTCAGCCATATTTTTAATATATATTTTTATATTTTTACAATAATTGATCAAATAACTATTTGTAATGCAAAACAGGTTGCTCAGTGGCAAACCCACAGAGATTAATCACCCAGTTTAGCTGTCCCCCCTTGAACTATGGAGCTTTTTAGTTTTCATTTTCTAGCTTGCAACATTACTGTTTTGTTTCACTTACACTTTCATAGTGTAGTTTTCAGTTACAGCAGGCAGGTGTTTAAAGCAAAACACACTTAAAACCCACTGTAAGCTAACTGTCAAGCAACAGACAGTAAAGTTAGTAACTAGCTAGTAGCATTTAGCAGGTGCCAGATGGTACTTGGTGGAGAGCTAAAAGGAAAGTGAATATTCATGTGGTGACCAGAAACATGACTCCAAATGAACGCTATTGTTTCCAGCTATGTCTGCTGGAGAATGTGAAAATATACCATTGTTGGGTTTGTACCTCGTTGACATACATCTATCAAGTGGCCATAAGCACAACCCCAAATGAATGCTACTGTTGTAAATGTGTAAATTCTCAACTGTTTCAGTGTAAGTGGTGCGAATATGTCAGTGCTTTGTTTAACCACTTGTTGCCTCTGCCCTCTAGTTGCCAAAAAAAAGTCAGGTTTTAAAAATTTAAAGCAAAATTAAAACATCATTCAGACCCAGAAAACTGCTTTCCAGAGATTCAAAACATCATAATTTCCATAATTACAGCATTATGAATAAATGTGAACTATTACCTTTTTAGCCTTTCAGTTTTGCTCTCACACCGCACACTATCACCTCACTTATAAATAGTGCTACACTAAAGATTAATGCTTTCATCTCCTGCTTTGAATTTGAACATCTTACTCAAAAAGATGGAAGGAAAGAGTGAAGAAAGAGAGGGGGAGAGAGGACGATGATACATGACGATTAGCTGGGTATGACTGGGTTAGGTCACGTGTGCCATGTTAAAGCATAACTGAATAATTCAAAGCAACACAACACAACATCTGCACAGAGCAGGGTTTTTCTTAGTGCTCTTTCTCCCACGCCAGATCCGCAACCCCACTGCCTGGAATAAAACAGAAGCAAGTCAAGTGGACACTTTAGCGTTATAGTCCATCTGCACAAGCTGACAATGTACTCGATTTGACATACTCCATGTTTTCCTATGTTCGAACAGGGAATATGTGAGAGACAACCTCTAAAGTACCATATACTGCTGTCATTTAAAAGAGATGGTCAGTTCTCACTGCTTTTGCATTGTAACATCTAAGAGTATATTCTGAGCACAACAAAAGACATCACAAGAGTCATGAATTAATAAACACTAAATGAAGGGAGTGCGACAGTGTGCTGCACAGATGGATGGTTCATGTTAGGACCATATGAGCTGCCGGCTCACCCTCTGTCCTCTCCCTCTTGCCTCAAGCAATTCCTTTGCGTTTCTCCTGATTTCAGATGTGATTACTTGAGTATGCTTGGCCAGGCCACATGGGCGATGCCGATCGCTCTCCTCTTCCTCCTTGTTTCTCTGCCTCTTTTGCAATCTTTTCTATGTAGGAGTGTGTTGGCCTATACGTTATCATCACACCAACACATAAACGTATAGATATATAGATTAGCTTAACATCTTATTTGTGCATTAAAATTACATGTTGGACGTTTTAAGATTAAGAACTGTATAGCTATTTGGTACAAAAATTAATAAAAACCTGACCTGTGTAATGTAGATACTTCACCAGTGTCAGTCTTTGACAATAGATGAAGTGGCTCTTGAATAGTGCAGTCAGACTGCTCCCTATTCATTTCTATGAGGGATGGGGCAAGACGGGGAATGTACGAAGAGAAGGAGGGATACTCTGCAGAGTGTAGGGACAGTGAGACAGATTAATGACGGAGATGTGTTTGATAAGAAGCTTTATAATTCACAACTTTGCTACAACTTGTCATGCTAGCGCCCACAGTTTGGGCATATAGTGTTGCTCAC
The DNA here is from genome assembly GCF_002814215.2 of Seriola lalandi dorsalis. NCBI lineage: Eukaryota > Metazoa > Chordata > Actinopteri > Carangiformes > Carangidae > Seriola > Seriola lalandi. The sequence continues at coordinate 1,422,018 of NW_019525417.1, read as the reverse complement.
GCTATTTCCTGCCCCATCTGCTTTTTAAAAATTTATGACTAAACAGACAATAATCCAAAAAGTCAGCTGATCAGCTTAATCAGGACTGTGCGGGTGTGATTCGATCACATTTTATTAATATCAGATGGCAACATAAGCCAACAACAACTCAACTATTATCAGATTTTGATTCAAATGTTGCTGAATTCTTGTTATGTGACATCAACTGTTTTTCCATATGAGCCCCACCCACATTGAACCATGTGAGAAGAACACAGATGGAAACATGTACACAGAAATCTCACACGCCAAATAACTGTTGCAACTTTGGCAGATTATTTTGTGTTCATATACAGCCCTTGTCTCTGCTAATCCCCAGTGAAGCTGAAACTCTCACCTTGCTACAGTGATATATAGTGTACTAAGGGCGTTCTCAATGAACTATTACATTACTGTTTGATGTGGTTACAGGTTCAGCAATCGCACTTCCAACTATACCCATTATCTCCTTTGGGTGTGGCCACTGCGAGAGGCTTTTCAGCTTTGTGTTATTACCTGAAAGATGTAACTGCACTTGTTGTGCATGCCACTGAGAATTAAATGAGTAATGTGCATGTAAAGCAGCTCTCTACCTGCGTGCTCCCAGCATTAGCCCTGAAATACCTGTCATGCTGTGCAGTGGCAAACAAGGTGGCTATTGTGTCCAGGTGCTCCTTTGTTTGCTCGATCTAGCTGGGCTGCTTGGCATGACGAAAGACCAAAGCACACAAGG
>NW_019525417.1:1401852-1421245 GCF_002814215.2 Seriola lalandi dorsalis | reverse complement strand
GTGAGAGGGTGCTGGTGGCCTTGGTGAATTCCTCATCACATCAGGCGTGACTTCATTCCCCTCCGCTGCTCTGTTTAGATTCGGTGGGAAACTTGCCTCAGAGTCCTGGGATTATAATGATTGACATCTTCAAATGTGTTTTGAACATTATACACAGCCCTTTTTGTAGTTAAGAGGTACAGTATCTGCTGTGCTGATTTTTTACATTTCATGATACAGGTTTGTGCTTCATTTTGGTATCAGCTTTCTTGAAAAATATAACAGATATCCTGCTTATGATTATTTTTAAATAAATCTGCAAATGTCACATGTCACGCACACACACACACACATGGCTTTTAGCAGCGTCCCTGAAGACTTCACAGGGAAACCAGTGGAATCTGGATGGAATCCAACGCACATTAGAGATTTTCTTCATACAATATGCCACTAATGGTCATTTCCTATGGGTGGACCAGATGACTTTCAATCAGAACTAAACTAAAGGTAATCTTTACATCAATGTGACTTTGTTGTTTTCTCAAGCAGTGGGAAACACATTTGGGTTTCTTCATAGCACTGGGACTGATTGGCTAGAATATGGTCTCAAAAGAAATCATTTGGTCTGGGTTATGATGATTCCACAAGCTGGCATGATTTCAGCTGGGGAACAAGGCAGGTTTGCTTGAATTAAACTCTAGTGGGGGAAGCATATGGGCCCTCCTGTCAGAGTGCAGGTGGTTCCCCTCTCACTAACTCAAGCAGAATGGACCCGCTCCATCAAACAGCCAACAAAGAGCTTTGTTCCAAAGCAATGGAAACTGATACAGCCACATCCGTTCTGTGCACCATGAAAACCACAGGTTTTATGATTTGTCAAGTGTGCTCCAAGTTGGAGGAGTTGATAACTTGTGTGTGCTTGATGGCTGTATGCATAAAATCTATTTTGAAAGTTATATGTGCATACTGTGAGGATGCTTGTGTAGAAAAAAAGCATCAATGAATATGATGCATTTTGATCATTCATGCACTTACATGCAAAGTTTTTATTTTGCTGCAAACAGGATGCAATGAAATAATTTCATATCTTAGCAAAAAATGCCTGATGTACATGATGTACTCGATTACATGTACTGATGTACTCAGATGCACAAGCAGTATACAAACACACACTTACAAAAACACACATATGCACATGCACACTTTATGGTCCCTAACCATCCAACAGGGAGACTGACAGAAACAGGCAAGCAACACCAGCTACAGATTTGCAAACAAAAATCTACATAGTAAATAATTGATGGGACAGAAAGCATAAACAGAGGCAGGCAGATGAACAAATGCATCAACAGACTGACATGACCCCAGCTCCACTCACAGCCAGCTGACCTGCCTCAGTCTGCAGTGCAGAACACTGCCAGGCTTTGTGCCTGAACCTAACACTGATTAGAGGAAGGTGGAGTCAACATGAAAAAAATTGTTGTCATGGGTTCACTGTCTGGGGCACTGTGTTGTTGTTTATGATGATTATCAAACTATGTACTGCTGTTTGTAAACAAAATGCAATAAGTGGCTGCAATATGCGTAATGTGGTATTTTGATCAAACAAAATGCTGATATTTTTAGCAAACAGTAGCCTATCAGTTTTGAGCGACCTAAAACAATGCTAGAACAGTACACCATTCTGCCATTGTGCAAGCATGCGGAAATTAGCTTAAAGTAGCTATATGGACATTTTGCTAAATTGCTACATAGCCAACGTTAGCATTAACAGGTTTACTTGGTTTACTTACCAGTCTAGAAGAAACATTGTGAATTTAGCATCAAACTTCCTTCCTTTGCTCACCAAGAACTGTCTCCAGCTGTGGAAAGCAACGCCAATGTTGCCAACTTTTAATTGTCTCAATGACATCTTTCCTTCTGCTGAAGCTAGCACGCTAAACAGCTAGCCCCGGCCCGTCTCCTCATGTCACTTTCCGATGTAGCAACTCACTGTAGCCTCCAATCTGCCCCGCAGACGAAGCGCTGCTCCGACGCCATATTATTACCTCTTGTCTTGTAAACGCAACAACGGCCAAAGTTCTTGTCAAGCGACAATCACCACAACCCGCTCCCGGTGGCAGAGGCAACTTACAAATATTCCCTTCAAAGCACTAGATACAATTATGTTTGTGGTGTCTTGATGTCATGTCACTTAATGGGTGAAATATGATTTAATCATTATTTCCTTTTTCTTGAATCACAAATTTTTGCGACATTTAGCGACAGCGTACTAAGTGCAAACAACACTGCACCGCCCAGGTACCGCCTCATACAGTTGTTACGGCAAACGTGTTAGCAAACAGGTTGCTACATATTCTGCAGACACGGAGCAAAATCAGCATTCATCTGGATTCAGGTTTCTGGCCACTAGTCAACTTTCCACTCTCATTATAGCTCTGTTTTATCTGTAGTCTCTTTAGCTGCTAAATACTGTACTCCACTATGTTGACCAGCTCATTGCTAACTTTGTGTGTCATTTAGTGCTAGGAAGGTATAGCAAACACTATATTTATCAGTACTTGAGCAAAGAGCTGATGGACATTACAACACTGTTGATTTACATCAGTAGATGTTTGTCTTTACTTTTTACTTTCATATAGGGAGAGGTAACGTTTTCATCTGGGCCTTATCCCCATGGCGAATGAAGCCTTGGCAGAGGTCCAGGAGATGTAGAGGGAGATTGAGCAAGTCGTCCCTCTGAGAGAGCATCTTTGGGCTCGTTGGGGTGAGGACTACAGGACCCGGGAGTGCCTGGTTGTTACTATGCTCCAGTTATGTATGTCAAGGCTGTATAAGGTTTCACATGGAGAGGCAGGGAACTAGCCTGGGAGAACATTCAACTACAGGGAAGTCAGCAGTCAGGAAGTGAACAATAATTCAAAACAGAACTCCAACAAAAGAGGGCCTTCAAATGTGTTGACTTTAAACCATATCATTTATCCACACATTCATGGTATCCCTGTGGAAAGACACTTGAATAAATATGAAAAGGTCATGAGTGAGGTTTGAGATGGAAACAGTGCATTTAACTATATTTTGGGGAAAATAACACTTTTGGAATATACTGAGTGTGTGGAGTTGAGAAGTGGGTTCTGCTGTAGGAGTGGTTTGATGTGTCTCTACAGACTTTTTGATACTTCTTGTCTCTACTAGGGGAATCCATTGTGAATGAATGCAGGCTGTCCACAGCTGCTGTGCTCCATAAAGAACATTACTACAAATCTTTTAAATCCTCTTTTCAAGCCTATAGGGGGTGAGTAATTGATACTCAAAAGATGGATTATGGGTGCAGTATCACTTTGCTGATTACCGCAATATCACATGCTGTGCTGTTCACCTATAGTGTCTTAACCAACAAATCATTACCTCCAACACGTTTGCATACAGCATCCATCTGACTCTTATATTGATGGATGGTATGGAATCGCTTCCTGCATTGTAACAGTGTAACATTACACCCACCAAGAAACTGATTTTGAATGTGGACCCTCACATTAGAATTAATTAGAACGAGTGTGTGTTGAAGAAAGTGAAAATTTTAAACTTCATCTCTTTTCGGATGGCTCTTGACTTGTTCAATAACACCACAAAGCCATTTATGTCCACTTTGACACAGCAGCATGTGAATATTTTATGTTTTTCTATTTTTGAAAGCGTTAAAGTTTATAGGTCTCTGAAATGCATTCTAACCAGAGACATGCACATGCATGTGCCGGAGGACACACGCACCTGTAATTGTAACATCTGCACACTCACCACACACATACACGCTCAACCTTCCTGTCATGCTTGTTGTATAACTCTGGAAACGAAGTGATACAATTCAGTGCGCAGTCAGTAAAGCGTGAGCTGCTCTATGGGTCGGGAAAACCGAGTTGTTCTCTGTGCTGAGTGGGATCGTCTGCTATTTCACACTCTGCTGTGCTGCGTTTACTGTCCTCAGCAGGAAGCTGCCTCGCTCAGAGGCTGATTCTCTGCCATGGTCTCCAAAGCTGCAGGTCTTCATTGGGTTTTCATTGTGATCCGATGTGGCATTGCTGTTGCACTGACTCAGGCATGTACAGCATGTGTATGTGTGCTTGTGCATTCATATGAAAGGAGAGGAGAGTGTGTAAAGTATCATTTATGGTAGGAGAGATTTGGTTATGGGTTGTGTGTGTCTGTATACTTGTACTTGAATATGAACATGCATGGACAGGATCTGTGAGTGTAGTGTCCTCAAATATTGGTAAGTTGTTTGGGTCAAGGTTCAGCGTGATGACAGTTTGAGAGACTGTATTATCACTGTCAGGCAAGTTGTAATGACTGTGTCATTTCTTGAAGGAACACCACTCTCATTATCAGTTTTGGGATCCTTTGGGAGGCAGCCTGTGCAGACTGGAGCCCTGTCAGCCTCAGTGGCACACTAACCCACAAGACAGTATAGATCCTGGCATTATGCTTTTAAAAGAAAAATCCACACTATGATCCAGACTATTTTAGATGTTAGATACGTTACAATAAGCACTGTAACTTACATTTATACTACTTCCACTTTCCCTCAGTCTGACTTATCTATTTCTATTTCAGCCAGTGATTTCTTGCTTTCCCCAAAATTACCTTCAGCTCGCAGTGAATGGGTGTGAATTTGTTGTATTCATTTGTGGGTTTCTGCATGAAGATGTGATACTGTAATTGGAACATACTAGGGGCAAATGAAGAACTTTTGTTAGGAAAAATTGAGTTACACCCTTTAATCAAACCATACAGTATACTGTGGTCTCTAATGAACTCCACAGGCATCTTTCAGTGAAAGGTTGGTATCTCACCATCTCTTCCTTAGTGGTTTTCTCCCTGTGTGATTGCTGTTTTTCGGTCAGTTGAAAATAATGAGGCCAGCAAAAGTTGTGTTCTTTGACCTTAAGGGAATATCTTATTCTGTTAAAATAAATTTATAGCTGTGGCTAAAAATATTTTGACATAACCTGAGGTCATCTATGTTTGGCCTGTTATCTATGGGAGTAAAAATGCTTTATTCAACAATGCAATGCAAGGTACATAGCTGAAATATCATGTAAATCTCTGAACTTTTGTACATGGTATGCAAGTTATGAAGTTCTCGTGATTAAAATAATTCATGATAGAAACTTTGTACCTGCACTTGTTCATTTGAGAACTCTTCTGATCAGCTTCCAGGGCACATTGTTTCTTAAATGTGCACATTAATGAGAAAATATTCATTTTCTTTCAAGTTGAACTAATCATATTTTATGTAAACTAAAGGATCAAATGACAACAACTAATGTGAAAGCAGTTCACAAAGAGACAAACACAAAGAGAATTATTCAACAACTTTGTTCCCAACTCTACGAAATATTTTAGCGACTAATTATTTTGGTTTTATGGTTCACAGCTTTACTGTCTGGTGCAGTCAGTTATTGCAGCTTTAAAGTACCATAAGGAATAACTTAATTGTTAATGATGCAGATGTTAATAACAGCATGTGGCAGGCTGCAACAATCATGTGGTCATATAATTAAGTAATTAGTATTCTTACTCATGACAAAGTTATCATATGACTTTCAGTAGATTATCCAGCTTTTTGTCATGCTTGGAAAATGTCATTACATGAAAGGCTCCGGCTCCACCTGAACTTTAAAACTTGCTGGATGTAGTGAATAGTAGTTCATTCCAGGCAGAACAAATAAAACCTTTCAACAGCCACACCATGAGGCTGTCGCAGCTGCCTCCAGACAAAACAGCAATCTCACCGATGCCTTTGCACTCGGTCTCCTGCCACTGTAGCTTACACATATTGATCTCCATAAACATGCTCATAAACCACCTTTAACACCTCTTGGCCCAGAGGCTTACATAGTGCCACTGGGGCCGGGACTAGAGATTATGTGGTTTATCTAATAACCTCTTGGCAGCATCCGTCCAGCCTCCGTCCCATATCTCTCTCTCTCTCCCTCTCTCTCTCTTTCTACATATACATATACATATAGGCTACATATGCACATACATACACACACACACACACCTCCTTTTTTCGATTTACTACTTCTATTTCTCCCTCTTTTAGCCCCATCCTCCCATTATCACTATTTAAGTGGCTGCTCAACATATGGGCAAATAAATGCTCTTTGTTGCCATTACTAATATTAATCCCTCTGACACACACACACACACACTCACTCTCACGTGTAGTCTCTGGCACTCCACCCTTGAGTGAACAAGGCAGGGCAGAGGCAGCGGAAGACAAACAACAGACACGTAATGGATGTGTGTGAAAGGCTAGGGTGTATGAGCACTATGTCTTCCATATCATGATGCTGCTAGTGGGTTAAAGAATGGTGTGTGTGTGTGTGTGTGTGTGTGTGTGTGTATGGCTTGAAGGCCACTGTGGGTAGGCATGTCCCATAAATGTATGCAGCTGCTTTTATGTGTTTGCATGTGTCTTGGGTGTATGCGTGTGGTTCCCATTCCCATTAAAAAAAATCTACCCACCACTAATCTAGAGGGGCTTTGCATCCAGGTGTGACTGAGCAAGTAAACACTGCTGTTCTTTGCATTTTTTTATTCATGAAACAGAATTAATTCATATACGCTGGATAGCAGGTACATATATGCGTAAGGGCATGACTGAGGGACAAGGAAGCAATTGATATTCCCAAGGATTAGTGGAAACTCTAGAGAAGTAGAGTAAATGAGATCCCAGAGGACTGAATTTACTGAGATTGGTCATATTTGTGGACATACACACAGAGTAGAGCAATTCCTCTGTGATGTGGAAACAATTACAAGGAGTCGCACAGTGAAAATGTGAGTGGCTACTGGGCCCTTTTCTTTCCATGGACACTGTGCAGCACTGTGTGTTTTTTTACTGCAGCCTACACCTGAGCAGAGATTACACATCACTAAATTCACTAAATGATGCACCACACAGATTAATTTTTGCATATGGATTATCTTTAACAAAATATTTAAATCCAGTGATAGGTCCAACTGATAGGTGTAGCCTAACTGTTGAGTAGATAGCTAACTGACCTGACAAAGCTTATGTTAGCTTGCTTATGACCTTTAGAATGAATAGTGAAAGAGTTACTGGCCTATGTCCAATTGTGTTTTAATACGGAAAATATTGCTAAAATTATATTTCACAAAACAACAACACAATATGTCTCAATTTGCAATGTTATACCAATAAGCTTATAACAAGCAAATATCGCTAGGTTAGCTAACGCCTTTCAAATATTTCCCTCTCATGCTGAACTGTTTGAACTAATTTTTAAGCATATATATTTTACATGTATTCAGATATAATACCTACATTTAAAAATGATTGGGAATTCATAATATTGACCTGCCTAAAACTGCTTATTTTTCAAATTATGTTCATATTGTCATGATACAGAGATTACAAGGATAGGTGCAAGCCAGTGATATACATTACTAAAGTTAACAAGTTGAAGCAATGCCTATGGATGATACAACCTAGTTTTAAATAAACCACTAATTTGAAACTAGTGAGTAGGTATTAAAAACTTGAGGACTATACACACAAACCTAATAGTGGACTTAATTAATGGATTGATGAATAGCTGGTCTAACCTAATCCTACTTGTTAAATCAGTGCAGGAATGAGATTGAATAGCAAAACTTGTGCTGTCTTGAAATTAAAGTGCTGCCATCTGCTGCCATACAATGAAAAATGTGAAAGAGTAATCACATGCTAATATCCCAAAAGAATCATCTCTCGCTGGATAACTCTCCAATCCAGTGGCCATTATGTTGCCTTATTTTGAAGACAACTTATCCCAAATCCGGACAGCGCTCTCTCAAGTGGAAATACATTAGTGGATCTGTCTGGGACAATGCAGCTTGACAGACTGGTGAAAGAGAGGACCACATTCTCCTCTTTGTCCACAGCTCTTTTGATGGGATTACAATGTGAACCAGTTGAGGGAGGATCACTGCATATATTTACTATAGAAGTTGTTTAATAAGATTAACTTTATTGTATCCTATCCCTCTCAGACGTAAAGCATTACTGGCTCATTCTTTGCACAATCTGATTATCCACTGATGCAACCTTAACAAGCCAAAGACCTTGAAATCAAAGGAGTGAACCATACGGCAAGAGAGCATGAGAAAGTTTTTGCTAAAACACTTTTTGCTTTTGAATATTTAAATGAGTTCCTGCAGCATACAAAAATGGATGACCTGTGCAATGAGGTGCTGTCCTCTGTGAGTCCTCCACGTGACAGATGACATTTACAAAAGGCTACCGTAGAGCTCCTCCTTAAATCAGGTCTAGAAAATGCTAGTGGCATGGCTCGTTGGGTGGTTATGTCAGTCTGTCAGTTGGTCCACCACTTTGGTCCAGACTATCTCAACAACCACTGGATGGATTGTCATGAACTTAGGCGTTCACATCTGCCTCAACATGAAATTACTATCACTTTAAGTGATCCCCTAGCTTGCAGCATCACCCAGCGCCATCATCAGGCCAAACTTTCTATTTGTCATGCTAACATGCTAAACTATGAAGGTGAACATGGTAAACAGTATGCCCGCTAAACATCAGCATGTTGGCATTGCCATTGTGAAAATTGTTTGAGTGCCGATATTAGCCTTTAGCCTCACAGAGCTGCTAGCACGTACACTCTTACTCTAGGGTTGGTATGTCTTTCAGTGATGGCTGCCATGAGGTTTAGCCTGTCCTGTCTTACTTTCTTATTATCAAAAGAACACAGATATGAAATATAGCATAGGTATTAAAGGTACTTTCCACTGAGCAGAAAACCTCAGAGGAAAGTGAATTAGAGATCATAATGATTAATATACACTGAAACTTTTCACATGAACCTATTAGATTACTACTTCAGAAAAACATCTCATCAGTAAAACTTTACCTTATTTCATACATCTGGAGTCAGCCCCTCCAGCTCCTCGGCTACTGTAAATAAAGCCTGAGAAAGTAAGGAAGAACACCTACTTTGGCACAACCCACGTGCGACTGAAACATAAAAGCATCATGGATTTCAGACTTTATTTCAGCATGTGAACAGAAACAAACTGACTCTCGAACTCAGGAACAGGCTGGTGACGACTCTGTCATACCATTAAAAAGATCAGCTTTTGGCATATCCATTCATCTCTTCCTCTCGGCCTCTCTTTTACTGTGTCTCTGGGCAGGTAAAAAATAATCCTCATATCCAGGCTATTAGTCACAGAGGATTAGACCCCTGGCAGAGACGGGCAGAGATGGGAGGTGAGCAGAGAAAGAGAGACAGATTAAATACCTACGGTATTATGAAGCAATGCTCAGAAGCCTCAAGGAAAAGTGTCCTCCATGAAACTACTGTAGATGCAGAGATAGTATTTGTTGAATGAAAATATTTCCATCATGATGCTGAATAGCATTGCTCCAATATGTAATGTATTTTCCAATGTAATTGGAAACACATGTAATATACCTGTGGGCAGGCCTGGGCTACATAGTGTACGTTTCTCCCATTTGCATGACTGCTATTCAGCGCATTGTATCTGTGTGTGCGACAGAGAGCATATGTAGTGTTTGTAAACACATCCATCCCAGTCTTGTACGCATTCCCTGGTGAATTGCAGACTCGGGCCAAGTTTATTATCAGCATGGATAGAGATCTCTCCACCTCCAACCCTTTCAGAAGCTCATTTAAAAGTCAAGACTCATTTATCAGCTTTTGATCTAATTAAACAACCTGAAGGGACCAGCCATTATCTGACTCCATTAGCCATGGGCACAGCATAAAAAATTGCTCCCCATTCTTCACAACTTTGAGCCAACTTTCTCACTGTTTCTGCAGCAGCTGTTAAGACATTTGATCTTGTTTTAATGTCACATTTTATTGCACTGTTTTCCTCTTCTTTCTATCTCATATCATAGCTCTCTCTCATGAGACAGGCCAGCTCTGTTGATTGGCTTGCATGGGTAAACATTGACTGACATGGAGATTTATGTCTGGTTTGATGGAAGAAGACAAAGCTAGGATCACAACACACTCATGGATCATGAATTATGTTCTCCTATTCCAAAAGAGCAGAAAGAGCTCCCTGCTTGAATGCTTTCACTCGATGGTCTCAAGTGGATTCGTTGTTTGATATCAATAGCCTGAGGAAAAAACATGTTATCAGTTAAGCTTGAGGTCAATGATCCCCTGTTTCATCATGGGAAGTTTACACATTGGAAAAGAAAGACATGTGCCCTCTCTGCTGGTAACTTTAGGTATTGCATATCACAAGCAGCTTGGGGGGACCTTGAAATATGAAGCAATAAACATTCATTCAGGAAGACATAATGTTAAAGTGAAAATATTGAAAAATATATTTTTTAAAAACCAGTGTTCTTAAAAGGCTCATATGCAAAAACCGTGAGATTTTGAGAAATGTCCCTTACTGATGTCACCAGATGACCTGACTGCAAGCGTGTGTTAATATGGCCATGCATAATTACACTGCCACCAGAAATTTTATATATATCGTTGGCCTCTCATGTTGATTGCTCATATTCCAACCATTTCACAGTCCCTAACATATTCAGTAATCACTGAGCACATCACCAGAGTCATTTTCAGTAGGCCTGCAGGCGTCTAGGAACATTACCATTGGGAAAATTGAATGGCAGCAGTTTCCTAAGATGAGAAATGATGAGGAGTACAATTATATGGGAAGACACATGGCAGTCCCTCAGTGAAATAAGATAACATTGGAGGAAATGTACTGGTGGAGTGTAATTAGCCATGTTTACTGTCCAAGCTATTAACACTAATTTGTGATGCTTGCAAACAGGCTGTTTAAGGTAATGGGGCCTTGTCTTTTTCAATAGAGTTAATGATACCATTGGTTTATAGTTACATGCACGATTCAACAAACTGAATCTTGAACTGACGTCATGGGTTCAGTTTGCGGGAAACAAAAATTAAAATTTAACTTAATTAGCTGTCAGTTTGGCAGATTTTTAGGGCGCAGTGGTGGAGAAATATTCAGATCCTTTACTTAAATAAAAGCACCAATACATCAGTGTAAAAATACTCCAGTACAAGTCCTGCATTTAAAATCCCAGTGCAGACCTACAAGCAGCCAAATGTACTATATTATCAAAAGTAAAGTGGTGGTTGTGCAGTAAAATATCACCTGTGACTGAGATATTGTTATATATGACACTTATACAGTATATTGTTAATAGTAATGGATCAATGTGTAAGCTGCATTTTACTGCGGAGCTTGTCAGGCTGGAGCTTTAGTTACTTCATATACAGTTTAGTCCAGTGGTTCCACAAGGTCCCACAAGATAAATCTGAGGGTCTGTGAGATGATAAATGGGAGAGGAATAAAAATCAGTCTTTGCTTCTTCTTTTTTTTATGAAATATTGAATCACTTTAACAGTTGAAGCCATGTGAGGAGTTTAGAGAGGAAGCGTCTCTTTGGTCGAACTGCTAACAACTGATAGACATTTAAAACAAGACAAGAGGCCAAAATGTCAAAACAGTTGGGAAGCACTGGGAACCATATCTTTAACAATGTGTTGTGTTTTGTAAACTTATGGTTTCTGTTTTTTTTAAATGTAAAATCCTAATCTACAAACCAAAAACCAATAACTGCAGCTGTCAAATAAATGTAGCTGAGTTAAAAGTACAATATTTTCCTCTGAAATGTAGTGGAGTGGAGAGGAAATATAAAGTAGCATTATATGGAAATACTCAATTAAAGCGAAAATCCTTCAAATTTGTGCTTATATACTGTGCTTGATTAAATGTACTTAATTACATCCCACCACTGGTAGGGTATTGCTATAGCTGTGTTCATACTTTTCTACAAGTTTATTCACCATCCACCACATCACCTTCAGGAACCACTATGAACAGAGATGCACTTTTTGTTCTAATACTTTTCCCTAAACATAACAGTTATCAGACACGATTTCTGAGTAGAAAAGTTTTCAAATCTTTTACTTTTATTTGAATAACCCACCAGTGAGAGTTGCTTTATTCAGCTTTTATATAGTATTTTATAGCTGAGCTAAAGTGTGACACTGTGACACTATAGAATACTCTCCATGGTTGATTTTACATGCAAAATGGACTCTGGTGTGCTGATCCCTTCTTTTTTTTTTTTTACTGATTTAAAAATCGGTTATTATGCATTGTGCCAGCCAATTATTTTTCAGTGAATTGGTTTGTCAGCATAATTTGAACAGTGGCTGGATATGAACCTCAAATTGAGCCTGGATGACTGGGTAAATGGAAGCCTTCCCCTTTATCATCATATGTATCCACTTACTAGATGTATCATGTAATATATTGTATGCATATGAATGATCCTGATTTGATGGAGGTGTATTCACTGAAGCTGTAAGTTAGATAAATGTGTGTAGCACACACGCATGCATTCAATCCCTCGCTGTAATAATTTACCAAAAAAATAATTTGCTAAAATAAGTTGCCTTTATTATTCATATCTGCAGGTTAGTTACAGTATGTTGTGGAATTTCATTGTCTTCTTCAAGTACTGTTGACATCCTAGAGCCACATGCACCTAGGTGGAAGCTCAGATCACATGTGTCCTCACATTGTGCTTATTGAGCGGACTACTTCCTCTGAGACCTCAATCCAGTGGATCCCGGATTTCAGAGATGATAAGCTCTTGAGCAGCTCTGGAGCACCCCAGGGAGCTGCTCCTTCAACCTTCCTCTCTGCTCTCATTCTGAGAATTTCCAGCCCAGCGCACAGGCTCTGTATTACTGAGGGTACCAACGCTTGACAAGGATTTTATGATTGGACCTGTAAACTTTTGACTCTCTGAGCTTTGAGAATTTAATTTAGATGGTTACCTCTTTGTTGCTATTTGACAAATATGCTTTACAATGAAGTGAAAACCTCATCTTTTTACACCTTTTTGTTAATCTTCTAATGTATAATTTACTGTATGTATCAAGTCAGTGGTATTTGTGTGGTGATTTCCTTAGTGGATGTATATTTGGCTGTTGGAGCAGCATGGTCACTTGTAGGAGAGCTGCAGCTCAGATTTGAGTCTCTGGGTAATATTTGTTGTTATTGTGACAAGTAAGACCAGAATTTTAAAAAATCTAATAGGACTTGTAGGTGCGATACGATACTACGATGCTATGCTCTCATTAGGTATTGGGAGTTTGATTATTTTGGTTACAGAGCTTTGAAGTTGTGGGATGGTGGCGTTTATTGTCAGCTGTATAGTGCATTGTTGAATTGGTACATTGGCAACAAATGATGTGGATGAGTTGTTTAGTGTCAACAGGATTTTGAGCAGCGATCTCGGAGAATTAAATTTGCTGTGTTCAACACAGCAAATCCCAATGCAAAAAGGCTGTGAGGCTTTACACTTCCATCCATGCATCATCTGTAAGTGCTAGGTCTGTACTTGACCCGATAAGAGAGAGATCAGATAAAATCAAGCTACAAGACAACACAAAGAAGACCAAATTAAGTTAGCCAGGATGGCATTAAAAGAGGAGACGCTGCAACACTCAAAATCCCAGCACAAACATGAAACTCACGTTGACATTAGTAGTTTTTTTATATTAACGCAAAACTTTAATCCCCGTAAAGTGAATGATTTCTTTGATGTATTTGCAAAGATTACCAAATGACTGCAGTTGCCACAGGAAAAAAATGAGACTTTTTACTGACTTGACGAAGTCTTGATGAGGTGACAGGAAGCAGTATTCAACAGCAGGATGGTATCTAATGAGGTGCACTCTGTGCAGAAGCTGCATGAATGTTGATGGAGTCATTTAAAATAATAGAATCACAGTATATTCAGGTTCACCTTAATGATCCCAAGGTCAAAGATCACAGAAAAGCAATCGTGATGGTTTATTCTTATGAGCTCACACGTTGTGACTTGACCTGAAGAGGGAGGTCATGTAAACAAGAAAACAAGGTAGTAGAGGTCAACTAGACTTCCACAGGGGTCACAATCATCCCCACTGGGCTGCCAGGTCATCATCAAAGATGGTTTCCTGGCTGTGTTGGTTCGGTATTATTTACGGTTACATCACTTGCATTTGTAAAGGTTTAAGTTGTAGAAAATGAATCATGTCTTCACTGGCAGGTTTTGCACCACCATGACTTAAAGACTGTATGTAAGGACAATAGATAACAGTAAGATTATCCATTTAATGCTTATGAGGAGAATCCTCCATTGACTCTCTTATATCCAAAACCTAGCCACTACCCCATGTCACCCATTATTAGTCAGGAAGGGCATTTAATGAAAAACCAAAAACAATGTTTCTACAAATGAGGAGTGCACTGTCTCGGTTCTTATTGATGGAGGCAATTATTGTAAAGATAAATTATGAAATTAGCATGCTAATGGGTTATTATCACACAATCACGTACATTGGTCCCCAAAGACTCTCTCGCTATCACTGGCTTGATGGGAACATTTCCCTGTGTTGAAGGGGAGACAGGCACAATACATAATGCTTGACAGCTGATAAATTGTAAAAATATGAATTATACATGTAGGGTTCATGAAGTCTAACAATATTTTGTTTGAGTGGCTGAATCAGATTAGACATGTTCTACTGTAAAAGGTGAATTATTGTTGTGCAATTATTTTTGTATGCATTTGTGTAGTAGCGCATTATTAAATGTTTATTTTCCAGAATGTACATGTTATATGTATTTAGAGTATAAAATAATTGTTCACTTTACCTGAGTAAACATAATCCAAATGAAATATATGGTAGAAGTTCAGCCTACCATTTGGCCACTAGGTGGCACTCTGATACCGTAGTAAAGCAGCCCAAGGTGTCCAGATGTTATTCAAACCTAAAGGTTAGCTTCTCCCTCAGTGCTCACTCTTTGCTATCTGAAAGGTCATCATTTGCAAGCAGAGGACAATCTGATGTAACATTTGTGTTGCTCAATCATAATTATCGTCAGCAACATGGGTTGCGGAGTTGATCACTATCACAGTTTGGATGATACTCTAATTTTGAGACCCTCACAAAGTTCTCCATGTAACATGAAGGTGAATGTGGTGAGAGGAGATGTGCTAATGTTTACAATGCAATCTCTCTTGATAATAAGTCTCCTTTATGAGTTCCCCTGCAGCATGAAAACGTTTTTCACATTGGCTGTAACAATTTGTCAGAGTTCTCCTATGACGAAAAGCGTCACAAAAGTGTCAATGTGTCACACTGATGCCGGGTTGAGGCCAGTGTATCAGCTCATGAAGGGATGAATCAAATGTCAGTGTGACAGGGAGCATAAGAGAGAAGATCCATATTTCCATTAGGCTCCACAGATAGAACAGATAGGACCGGATTGCCAAGCATGTTTGTGCATATTTTACTGTAACGCAGCTCCTCCATCTTCATTGACCTACAGAGGAGGTGATGGAAACGCCCCCACGGAGTTTACACATATATAGACTGGCATACACACATACTCACGCAACACACACTAACCCCGTCCTCCCCTCCCATTTGAAGTGCGTGTCCTGAATCGATCCATACAAAGCGAATATTTCTGTACATGCTTTTGCCACAAGAGCCAATCCAGGACTTCTCATTTTGGCTGTGACAGGGGGCCGCTATTATTGATCCATCTGCAGCTGCCTGAAGGGAATGACTGCCAGTGAAGATGAAATCTACTTGTTCACATCTGGTCCCTCTGCTGCAGAGGCCTGTAGCATGGTGTGGGCTATTGGCAGGCCACAACTCAACTATGAGCTCTCAGACCCAGATGACACTGGTGGATATTGACTGAGATGTGCACTCTGAGGTGCAGTAATAGAAATTACATGTGGTGCACCTCAGGTGAAGTTTCAGCCCTGTGTGGTCAAAAGAAAAATGATAAGCGGAATAAGACTCTTATAGCACCAAAAGATGCCTTTGTCTTTTTCTTTCTCCAATATCCTACATTTGCATCTGGGTGGTTGTAGCATAAAAAATGGGTTGACTGGGGTCGTGTGGTGCGTGCAATCTGTGTGATGGTCCTGTTATAAAGGCCTGAGAGGCGGGGGTTGGAGAGGCCGGTGATTTCGAAGGCAGTTTGTCTGATAGCCTACAGAATGAAACAATTTTCTCTTGGTGGAGACTGCACGGTGAAGAAACAGGAGAGCAAAAGAGTAAGAGTAATATGGACTGAAATATTCTTTTGTAGAAAAACGCTTTGCGGAGCTTAGTTTGAACCTGCAATTTTTTCGGCCACTTGGGGACAATGAAAAACAAGTTTTGAACACAACACTGACATATCATCACCTTTTAATTTGACAAACTTGTTAGCAAACAGCACCTTATTTACACTCTTATATAGAGCAACAATAGCATTCATTTGAAGTGGTGCTTGAGTCCAATATTCAGTCTCTCTTAGCTCTGTCTATGGTCTCTACCGACTTGGCTCTTTCTGTCTGTTATTAGATGCTGAGCAGGTGGATTACAGTGGCAGTGCAGCTGAAAACTATGAGAGCGATGATAATGAACCAAAACAGCAAAGTTGCACGTGATGCAGCATGGACAGGCATTGCAACCCAAACCTGTAAGCAAATGCCTGTGTCTCTTGTTTGTTGTTATCTGTTGTTAGCAACTTTATGATAGCAGAGTTTTCTGCCCTTTGGCCTGAGGAGGCAGAAATGAGTCAGACCAGAGCGAAGGGAAGAAAACCAGAGCGTTTGGGAGCTAAATGAATGACTATGTTGCCGAAACTGAATTTTTATTTTTCGTTATGAATCCAAAGTATTTAAAACTTTCTATTGTCCCAACAAGCAGGCCTTTAGTGTCAACTATTAGCAATCATCAGTTGCTTTAGTTCAAATAACGAAAAATAAATCATGTAGTCACACATAGGGAACAAAAACAGTAAAGAAAGTGAGTGCAAATGTCTGTATGTATGTGTGTATCCGAGACAGAGAGAGAGAGAGAGAGACAGAGGGAGTGAGAGAGACATAAAAGAGACAAAGCCATCCATGAGAAAGCTGTTCACTGTTGCACGAGGTTTTGCAGAGCGTTAAAGTAGCGCTCAGACATCAGCCACTAGAGGGCAATCAGGCTTGGCAGGGATATCTGTCACTGCAGACACAAAGACAGAGCGACATTAGTGGAGTCAACGAGGTGTTGAGCTCACATCACACAAAAATGTTCTCTAATGGGAAAGGAGCACATTATCGCCTACTATAGAAGTCAGAAAAAGTTAAAGAAAATTTAGTGTTTCAGTGTTTGAGCCTTTTGTCCTTTGAATTCTGTTGTTTTAGCAGCCATGCGTATGAATCAATCCCCCATTCTTCTCTATTAGACCATCACCTATTGAATGTGTGTAACCCAATCTATAGAAAAGTGTGTGCATGAGTTATAAACAAGTGAGACTTGGTGAAGCAATTTATCGAAGGGTGCAGGAAGCTGCGAACAAAGCTCACGTGACTCTTTTTGCAGCTCTTTGTGAAACACTGTTCTTTGGGTGCTCTCACCTTCTCCTCCTCATGACAAATGCAAGTGCCGTCTGTGACTAGGAGTCAGAGCAGCGAAAGGCCAGTCAGTTAATACCAGCGGAGGCAGGAAGTCAGCTGCACTAGTTGTGATGAATAGATACCGTATATCCATATGTAAGTTTCCTTCTGTGTGGAGGCTGGCTCCTGCTTTTACACCAGTCAGCACATTTCTTCAGAGAGGCGTCAACCTGTTGAAATGTTTCTGTCTCACTGTTGCTCTCACACACGTTTAAAAACATAATAAGTGACATGTATACTTTTTGTTAAAACCCAGTTGTATTACGCAGTAACTTTTAAAAGCTTAGTTAGTTTTATTTATAACAGGAAAATTCCTCTATAAGGTTTGTATTTATGTATTTATTCTTTTCTTGTAAAAGCTTTCTGCTTACTCTGGTACAGTTCCTCAAATTTCAATATTTATGTTATGTCATACATGACTGTGAAAAGGCCAGCAAATCAACCACAGGCGCAAATTCAACATTTTACCAACCCAAATTTAAATGTTTATGATAAACAAACCCCATTGTGAATGCATTTAACAGTTAACAGGGCAAAGCAATGCTGCAGGTACGAGCACACTGAGATAACTGACCAACAGGAAACACTGAGGCCTCTCTGGCCAGTCAGTTAAGGGGCACAGGATATTATGCATTACATAATATCAGAGATATAACAT
This sequence comes from Seriola lalandi dorsalis, assembly GCF_002814215.2. NCBI lineage: Eukaryota > Metazoa > Chordata > Actinopteri > Carangiformes > Carangidae > Seriola > Seriola lalandi. The sequence continues at coordinate 1,403,051 of NW_019525417.1, read as the reverse complement.
TAGCTGTAGATGGATTCTCAGTATTATTCACAGTACGACTTAGCTCTGCAAGCCTAAGACTCTACAGCTATGTTGAACTAAATGCTAACATCAGCATGATAACATGATGACAATGCTAACATGCTGATGCTAAGTAGGTATAAAGCTCGTACAAGGTACGTTCTCCGTCTTAGTTTAGCATGTTAGTTTACCAACATTTGCTAATTAGCACTATAACACTAAGTACAGTTGAAGCTGCAGTGGCAGTGTAATTAGTTTTGCCAGTTTTAATTAAGTAAAACTCAACCTATGCACCTAAGAGACTTGAGCCTTTACAATGATCAATTGGGAACCAAACAAGTACATAAAGATTATAAAGATTATAATGCAACTAAATAGTTGTGTCCAAATCAGCATTCGACACTTGATACATATATTCAAATCTTTATCTTCAGTAATTTTCTCCACGGTGTGAAAAAGGTTGGACATGTGATGCCTCTATTGTGGCCACTGGACAGCTGTAACACAAGGCTGATTACACATGTCGGGACTGATCCAAGGCCGTCACAGTTCGATTAGTGACAGCTCTTCCCTCAGCTCACCTGCTCTCACTGAGACAACGACAACCAGAGCACAGAATCCATTGTGGTGAAATTGATCACTGCCGTCAATACCAACTAGTGAAGCCATTGGCGCTGCTGCTGCTGCTGCAGAAAGGAAGGCATCAGGAGTGCTTTGCCTTGTCTGTGATCTATCTATCTTTAGGCAAGAGCTAGGCATGGGATCAATATGCTACAGGCAGCTCATATTTCACTGGTGGCCCAGCAGGAATGAGAGGGTGGGGGTGGTGGTGGGGGTGGTGGGGTGGAAGATGGGATGATGCCATGGCTTTGCAAGGCTTTCGGGGGTCAATCCAAAAAGCAGATAGCGTGGAGCAGAAACAGGTGATATGAATGCAACCAAAGGTGAGAAAAGGAAAGAGAAGTTGTGGGTGTGACGTAGGAGTCAATAGTGCAGCAGAGGCTTACACGCTATATGGATGGCAGCGCAGCCTGACAGCTTGTCGATTCAGTGAATTTATAATGAATGTTCTTTTATTCTCCTCTTTCTCTCTAACCTTTCTCTTCTTCTTTATTCCCTTTATCTCACCTCCCTCCTTCCTCTCCTCCTGTCACCTCCCTCCTCTCCATTTGGAGCATCACCCCCCCCCCCCCCCCCCC
>NW_019525417.1:1370093-1401832 GCF_002814215.2 Seriola lalandi dorsalis | reverse complement strand
TCCTCCTGTCCCCCCCCCCCTCTCCATTTGGGGCATCCCCCCCCCCACACACACACACACACACCCCCCCGCTCTCCCTCCCTGTCACAGACTCATGTAACCTATCATCCCGAGAGTAAAAGCAAAGAGTTATATGAAAGGCGCTTAGTCGCATTTCCTCCTACCCCTGCTGTTGCGGTGTCCTAATGATGCAAATGTTAGGCTGGCTAATGAGCAGGAGTTATGTTTCGGCTGAAGTTTACCACCCTGCTCGACTACCCTGTCTCATGAATAATATCACTGTGTCAGAGTCAAGATGTGTGTTCCTCTCAGCTCACAAATAATGACCATTACAGATGGCGCTTACATATAAGAAAAAAATGACAATTATTGGTCCGTTACAACGTCCACAGGAGCTACTGGGCTTCTTAAAGCGAGATCATGAAAATTCATAATAAAGGATTCAAATGTAAGCAATGTGCCGTGTCTGAAAACACACGTACACACTCACACGCAAAGTGCACACACACAAAGCAGGCAGCAGAAGTGTCTTAAAACTTCAGAGGGAACTCTGATTACCCTCTCACCTGTGAGAGTCACATAACCTTTTAACTCGGAGTTCATTCCGGCTGTCACCTAACACACATGCCTCTAAAGGAGAGCGAAGCCAATAGATGTGGGCTCTGTGTTATTACAATAACCCTTATAGCTGCTTGCATTTCGTTCCCTCCCCGCCTCGTGGCTTAATCCTCCATGCTTTTGCCCTTCAGTTTTTCAAAGACAGCCTGCGGGCTAGAATTGCCCTTTGCTGACTTGTGGCTGACAGTGAATAAGTTCCCCTCTCGTCTCCTCCCTTTTATCTCTGAGATCATACTCTGAGTGGGTCAAGATCAATGGTGCTCCCTGCAAATCTGCCCAGACTCTGGGTGCTTCTTATTGACCTTACACAGGGGTAAATGAGCACTCCTACTCTCATCCAGCCAGCTTTTACATTCACTTCTATGGATACATTCACCTACTACTCACGGGGCTCTCATCAAAAAGTCACGGGCCATGTTGGTGCCAACTGGGCTATTTGAATCCTTCTTAAACTCCCTCATTCAGGAAAATTCACATTAGGCGTTAGTAGGCGTTAAAAGGTAAAAGGTGGTTTTCATCACTGCTGAGGAAATAAATGAATGGTTCAGAAGCAAAGAGTCAGCCAAGCCACTTAAGCTTCACAAGAACCTTTCAGAATGAAAAACTGATCCTTGGTGGTCCAGTCTTCTACGATTTATGCAATTTTAATGCCACCTTAAGGTTTGCGAACAGTCCATTGAGACTTACAGGAATACAGCATTTGGAAGACAATGACAGAAATCTCAATAACCAAGGCCATGCTGTGACAGGGTGATAAATGGCTTTACATGATGGAACAGACAGGATTCTGGACACTGCAAACTTCTTGACAACAACACAGAGAAGAAAAAAAAAATCAATTTCAGGTATGGCATAGAATTAATGTGCTGTATAGACTGAGCAGGGGGACAATAACATAAGTCTTTCCTAGCGATTGGCTGTAATGTAGAATCACTGGCACAAAGTCAGCACCACAATAAATAATCATTGCATACAAGTGAGTAAAACACGACTGAATAACATGGCTAAAAGAGACCACGACAAGAAAAAGAAATCCTTAGACATTCTTCCTTTGAACTCTGTCTTCTGGGGTGCTGCACCAAGACAATGAAAGCTTGAAAAGTAGAGTGTAAGTGATGCTATTGCCATCCTCAGGCCTAATACAGATCGAGACAGCAGAGACAGCAGCCCAGTCGAGATCCAGCTGGGGCTCACATCCAATGGGATCCCTGTGAGACCCACTTCAACAAGATGGATGACGGGCACCGAGCTTCAAACTGGGCGCACTCAGCCCAGACATCATTGGGTCCGGGCTGAATAAAGAGGTGATGGTCCCTCGCCTGCTCTTTCCTAATAGGAAGAGCTGCCTGGCTGATAGCAGCCCATAAATAACCCAGTCGGCGTGTCACTGGAAAAGAACACACTCACCTGAGCACACTTAGTCCATGGCATCACGAGGGAGAGGTGAGACGCAAGAATATAAGGCCCTACAGTTATGAAATGGCAACACAAGTGTGTGGTCATAGAAACACATTTTTGACTTTTATACATTTTCTGACATTTAATTTTAACAACAATGACTACATACAGTATTACTTGATGATAATAATAAAGTAAAACTTTATTACATGACTCAAAATTTTATATTTGTGGTAAAATAACAGAAATCCCAAATTAAATTTATTTTAGACCAAATTAGTTTAAGACTGTACTGATATAATCTTCAACTTTTTTATAAACCTCTGGCTTTCAAATCTCTCTGTCTTTTCACAAATTAATAAGTAGTTATTAGTCCCGCAGCGGGGAAGTATGCAGTGTTACAGCTGCAAACTGCTGCACAAAAGAAATGCAAAATGAAAATATCAAATACTAAAAAATTACAAAAGATAAATAATAGATAAATAATATAGTGTAGCATGGTAGTATGTACAGATAGATATTAAAAATATGTGAAAATATGCCAAATCTATGTTTTTTAATCAATAATAATAGGGAGTGACTGCATATTCTTTCTATTCTTTCCTCAGTTTACACACACAACTCCTAACTGACTACACATTGATAAGCTGTTGTTGACAGGGAAGCCAGTAAAACAAAGCACTCGCTCAAAGGCGTCCGGCGTCACGTGACCAGCGAGCGTCGTGACGTGATGCGGACGTCTTTCAGGCAAGATGGCAGCGTCCTTGACAGGCATGTTTTGATTTCAGTGGAGTGTCAGACATGCTCGGCAGTTGCAGATTGAACGGGCCGGACCGCTGACAGCCAGAGCGGAACATGGAGAAACGAGAGTTCGTGGCTTCCCTGGTGGTAAGCTGCTCATTTTGTACTAACTGTTCCGGTGCGTGTCAAAACTGCTGTCAGCCAGCTACTAATGTGACCGCAGCTAATCACACCGATGAATGAACGCAGACATACAACTAGAGCTTAAACTGTAGACTTTGTTCGTGTTATGCTTATAAGCCACTAATGCATTAACCTGTTTGGAAAATATATTATCAGACTAGCCAGAAAGAAGATATACCACACGGACCTGTAACCTCCTGCACACACAGGTTCATGACATTTGAAATCCTCCTAATGGATGATCCTCGGCTCTTTTTAACTCAGCAACTACACAAGCTCGAAAAACTGCAAAATAATACAACAGTCTGATATTATGGGAGATATCTGAGTTATTATAAAGACTATCACAGATAATGTGGACAGAAAGTTTAACTGTGTGCTTTGTGTCAAGTTAACCTGCTCTATTTAGTTAAACAGTCATTGGGAAAGCAGTCGAATTTATATTGTAGTGTCTAAATTTATCTGGGGCTTCTGTGCTAATAATAACTGAATGAAATGGCTCAACACAGAAAGTTACTTACACTATTTTATCGAACATGAATTGAAACAGATCATATAGATTTAATGAGCCAGTCTTTCAGACTCATCTGAAATTTCAAATGACAGTGTACAGGACAAAGTTTCACCAGTTTGGTGGAAGCTTGTATCTCTTTGAAGAGGGCACCCTTTATTACCAGGATTTACAAGCAAGCAAATAATAAATAAATTAAACATTACATTTCTAAACAAGACTCGAGCCATAGTGATGCACAGGTGCTTTTTTGCTTGCACAAATTGCACATGAACGATGTACAAATTAAGGAAGCCGCTTTAGAGTCATTTTGCAGTTAATGGGACTTCTATTCAAACTTCAAATTTTCAATATTTAATTTCTCAAAAATGGTTGAAGCACAGATTTTTATTTTGTGCACAAATTTTCACAAACAAATGGAAACAGTTTCAGTCATATCCTGATCACATGGGGTGCCAATCTCATGGAGGTGGTATAGCTGTGTTTTCTTAAAGCAGCAGTTTTGGTTGTACAGCCCATATCTTCAGTAAAAACAGTAAAGACGTCTTATTGTTGAGCCTATTTTTGCCCTGTGTCTGTTGGTGTAATTTGACTTATCAACAATATGTTAGTGTTGTGCTAATTGCTTTTTTGTGCTGCCCCCAAGTGGCCAAAAAAACCGCATGTAGGTTTAATGTAGGTTTAGATAAACGATGCGAATACTTCTTCCACCACTGGTGTCAAAGTGTGTGTACCGCAGCTCTGTGTCTAACAAAGTGATTCAAATCTCCCCAGGCAGGAGGCTGTGCGGGGATGTGTGTGGATCTGACCCTCTTCCCCCTGGACACCATTAAGACCAGACTGCAGAGTCAGCAAGGCTTCTACAAGGCAGGGGGCTTCAGGGGCATCTACGCTGGGGTCCCATCTGCTGCTGTCGGCTCCTTCCCCAATGGTAAGACACTCATTTTGATAGCTGGATATATGTTCTGCTGGAGATTCACTGTTCCCTATGGTCTGTGGATGACGTTCTCTCACAGGTGCACGCTGAACAACATACTGAGACTCAACCTTGCATTGTGTTGATGATAATATCCACAAAGTGACTGTTTTAGTTGGGTGTTTAGAGCTTCTTTCGGCTCGTATACATTCATTTATTTTGTTTACTTATCACGCCTCAAGTCACAGCACAGTAATAATGAGAGTGCTGCATCGCTCACATCAGTTTGGTAATTCACAATCAAATTAGTTTTCTTCCTTTGCTTTGTTTTGTATTGTGAAGTTCTCAGCTTGCATCCTCATTAAGTCATTTCAAGTAGTAACAAAGTTCTGTTATATATTATATTACATTATTAATATATATGTATTTGTTTCTTGGTGAGATTCTTTTGTTTTGAGCTTATGAGGAAATGTATCTATGGTGATGTATCATTACAGGAATAATGAGGACTTAGATTTTAAAGTTAACTTTTTTGAAGACAGAATTTTATTAAGGATGGAAGCACCAACCTATCAAACGTGCCAGTTTCAACACATCACAGTATCTATGAACAAGCTTTTTCAATGTACATGATTACATGTGCCCCATTATTACAAACTTTTCAAAAGCATTCTGCCATTTCCACAGTATTTTCAGCCTGAGCTAAGTACAAAAATATTTATAAGAATCACATTGGATTGAAGTGACACTGTTTAAATACTGTAAGGTGCAAATCAAAGCAGTGGTATTTTATAATCATTAATTCAAAAAGTTGCACTAATCTGCTGATTACTCGCCCTGTTTAGACGTGGCATTAACGTGCATCTCAGGTGATCTGATCACAAGTGGACAATGCACCCACAATGCATTGAGGACGCATTTGAGATCTGATCACTCAGACCACATTCAGAGGTGGTCTGGGCCACATGTGGTCACATTCTTTTAGCAGTGTGAACACAAATGCATCCTGGGCCACAGAGAAGAACTGACGTCCTCTACCACAGTTTCATAATGAACTGAAAACATTTTACTATTTCAAATGGCTGAAACCTTATTTCATTGTAGAGCTGTGTGCAGTGCAGTGATTCACTCAGCCCCACCCTGCCTCTCTCTCTCTCTCTCCCTGCCTCTCTCTCTCTCTCTCTCTCTCGCTCTCTCTCTCTCTCACACACACACAAACACACAAACACACACAAACAAACAAACAAACACATTGACAATGGACCTGTCTGTCATAGTCGGACTGGCTAAAACCAACAAAACACACGTGTTTATTTGCATGTAAGGCGGGGAAGTGAGATCCGATCACAAGTGGTCACTCATGACGCATATGGAGACGCATTCTAATGCCAGGTGTGGAATGATGTACTAAGAGCTGTCCACTTGTGATCTGCTCACCTGAGACGCATGTTAATGCCAGGTCTGACCAGGCCCTGAGCCTGAGCTACAGAATCAGAGAGAAACTGACAAAGATGAGATGCGGCAGTCGCATGTTGTCGTTTTAAATACCATTTATTTGATGCAGCCGTCTGCAGGATGAATTTATTTGAATAGTGAAAGTAAAGACTGAACTCTTTCCACTCGGGACACACACTTTCTTAGCTTTTTCCTCTATTGCACATACAGACACGCACACACCTCAGTGTCTCCCCTGTCAGTGGTAGTGAGGGATATTAATTGCTGTATGCTGGTTGACTAATGGGCCTTAAATGGCTGTGGTTCTGCTTGGTTTCAGCTGCTGCTTTCTTTGTCACCTACGAATGCACAAAGTCCCTGCTTGGCACTGGCGGAGCGCTCGCAGCACCACATGCGGCCCCTGTCACTCACATGCTGGCCGCCTCCCTGGGTGAAATAGTAAGTCTTTGTGTCCCTCATGCTCCTAACTTTTGTCTCGTCTTAAGTGGATGTGTTCTCCTGTTTCACTCTGTCTGTACACTTTGAAGTCATGTTATTTGTGTTTGCTTAATTGAATCTCAGTCATCCTATCTTTAGAAGGCCAGCTGACCTATGTGCTTGCTGTTGCTCTTACATTCCACTTGCTTTCGTCTTGCTGCTTCTTTCCCACTAAATGTAACTCCCAAATGAGCACCACGTTGTGTGTAACGTTATTGCCTTTCAAATTTCTCAGACCACTATGCAAGGGGGCAAGCAGGGGAAGAGGGGGATGGATGTGTGTATTTGGCTCCAGGCTCTAGGTCCAGCTGGGTGAGTTAAGGGGGCTTCCTCAGGACTGTCCCAGCATTTCCCCCCACCAGCTGGGTAAATAAGCTCTCATTACTGCCTATTGACTCATCTACTTTCCCAGCTTAGGCCCCCAGACTCTGCCAATTTAGTCTGGGGAATTCAGGCTTGAAAGCAACGAGGAACGGTGCAATTTCTTCAGCCCATCCTTTCACAGTGAACCACAGAATCTGAGCCATATGGGGGCCATGGGGTTTCACACTGGCATGAATGCTTGAGGGGTATGGAAGGCGGGATGCCCCCCCCCCCCCCCCCCCGCTATACCACCACAGCTTTCTGCAAAATACTAGGTTTTCAGTATTCATTGCTTTTCGATGGATGTAATTTAGCCAAGTTTTGCATGTTTATGAAATGGGATTATCCCACATGGGAGGGTTTTCACTGTGCTTGACTTGATCTGCGTCTTGGTGTGTGACAGCGTTGAGAAGAGGACACCATGTTACTCTCAGATTAGCGCAAATTCAATAAGCATTGCACCCGGTTTATGTCCTCTAGTTGTCACGATCAACGTGGCCGTTATTGCAGATATTGAGTTTTAACACTTAACAGTCTGCACATTTTTTTCAACTTTTTGTCTGTGGCACAGCACAGATGAGTGTGAAAGGTGAGGCTGGGGTTGCAGCTACCTTTAACCCCTTTCCTGCTGTTCCGGATTTGAGCACATCAAACGCTTAAATCCTCGGAGTGGAGCTGAGCAGAGCAGGGGCGGCATCCCTCTGAATTCTGGCAACTGGATACGTCTTGTTCAAAGAGAGTAATCTTCAGGCTTAGCAATGAAAGGTCTACCCTAGTGCTGCCCCGAGTTGTATGCAAGGCCTAAATGCCTGCGCTATGATGCAACTGCTGCCACATACGATCCTGTGTCTCCTCACTCAATGCTAATGACTTTTAATTTAAAGTTGTTGCACTGAGGGTCTATCAGAAGTGGTGGCAGCTGGAGTAGCTTACGTGCAATAGATTTGTTTTGTCTGGCGCCGTAGCAATCACGTTAATCAGTTAGATCGACAGAAAATGATTTTTTTCAACTTTTGATCAGTGATTGACAAATGCCAAGAGATTTCAGGGTGCATCTTCTTCAAATGTGAAGATTTGTAGCTTTTGAAAACTGATTCACCTTTAGTTTTGTACTGTTGGTCAGACAATACAAATAATGTGAGGATGTCACCATAGGCTCTGGGAAATTGTGACTTTTTTTTGTTTTTTAAACTCGTGCTTTATAGAGGGATTACAAAAAAAACAAAAAAAAAGAGCTGACAGATTAATCGATACCAGGTACAGTTGATCACATCTTTTCATCACATATTTTGTTTCTTTTTCTCCCTTCTTTGTGCTTTTTTGCATCCGAGAGTATGTTGTGGCACAGCGTTTTGTAATTGTTTGTTAGTCCAGTCTGGAAATCAAAATCCTGCCAAATCTTTTGAGAAATGTGTTCTGATGAATAGAAATAAACATGATTTGAAAATTTCATCAGTTTGTTCTGTTTGCTGGTGTGATCAGCTGTTAGATTAACATGAATCTCACAATCGCTCCTCTTCAAAATGGCCACTCCACACCTTTTTTTTGAGTTGAGAAGACACCAGACTCAATCTGTAAGGTATCTGTTCAGCTCGGTGTATGTATCCTCCATTTAGTCCATTTTCATACTCACCTGCTGCGTCTTTGATCACCAACACGCTCCCTTACAGACCGGGGCATTTCTGTAGCAGCACGATGCTTCATTTATGGTATGTTGGGACACATTTAACCTTTTTTTTTTTCAGGCTGTGCAGTGCAGTGGAGAGAGACAGGAAATGGGGAGGCAGAGAGAGGGGGAATGACATGCAGCAAAGGGCTGTCCGAAGCGGGACTCGAACCGGGGCCGACTGCAGCGAGGACTGTAGCCTCTGTACATGGGGCGGATGCTCAACCAACTGAGCTACTAACTTTTTTTTTTTTTTTTTTTTTAAATCAAAAAACTGCAGCTCCTGCGATTTGGATATTGCACTTGACCATATTGCCATTTTGATTATATTTCTATTAGTGGTTCAGCCCTAAGTTTAGTACAGAACGTAATCATGTTAGCAGGTGAAGTTCTCTCCTCTCACCAACCTCAGTCCAAATCTGAAGCAAATCACAAATCACATTGATGCCAACATGAATGTAGACTCCAACAGATTTTCATTAGCATTATGTCTCATCTTCCATTTTGCATTGTACTGTAGTTCTGTTCTGCCAGTGTAGGACGGGGCCACATGTTTTCAGAGTGTTTCTCTGTAGTTCTTCCTGCTTTTCTCTCTCTTCCTGGGAGCAGCTGGGTGCTGGCAGGCTTTGACACACAAGAGCTTGAAGAAGAAGAAGAAGAAGAATGAGAAGCAACTTTTTATTTGGTCCTTGTCTGACTTCCCAACTCCACCCCTTCATCAGCACATGATCCTTTCCCCAGGAGTCCATTTAGTTGTGTTTTACCAACTGTTTCCACTCTGCAACATTCACAACAGAAGCTTTATGGGACTTAGTGCTTTGCTAATCCCATCCCCAAGCCTCCCTCTGGATGATGCGCTCGACTTGGCACTAACTTACTAGATGTGGACTTCATTCAAAGTCTATTATGATCGTACCAGAGGGAGTTGTAGGTCAGAATTTATTCTGCATAAAGAGATGAGATTGGAATTGAAAGAAAGAAAAGAGAACACTTACACACCATTCATTTTCATCTTTATAGTCGAGCCTTCGGTCTAAAGCCAAGCTTCATCACCGTATGTGAAATACTTGTGAGGATTAAAGAGCACAGGGATCAATATTTTAAAAATAAATTAATAGTTAAAGATCTAAATATGTTCCTTCATTAGAATTCAGGTGGTGGAAATAGACATAGATACACGGCAGAAGTTTATTACAGCTTTTGGATGGTGGTCTTCAAATGTCATAACTAATGCCATTTCTATATCAACCTACTTTAACGCCTGGCTTATCTTGAACACAAAAGCAGGACTACAGAGACGGAGAGGAGCACAGTCGGAAGTTGTAGAGAGAAATAACAAGCGGGTCAAGACAATGAGAGAAACCCCCCCCCCCTCGCCAGAAGTGTCCTGGTGTTTGTGTGACTGCAATGGTGGGACGCTCCCATAAAGAATGTGTAAGCTGATGGCGTCTGTCAGGCTCTAGCAGGCTGTTATCCAGCCATTAAATCAGATTTATCTTCATTCCCATTCGCTCGACGTCTGCCCTGAAAGCTCATTTGTCAAGGCCAGGCGGCGGGCTTCTCTCGCATCTATAAACCCCCCCCCCCCCTCCACGCCCGCCTCACCACCAAGCGTCTGTGGGAGGATGTACTGGAAAATACAGTGTGACATGACAAGATAGGGGGACAGAGAGAAGGAGGTAGCACGAGGGAGGAGTTTTTGGGGGGAGAAACTGGCAGCCACTTAACTTGGCACTGAGAAATAATCCATGCATCGCCTTCGAGCAGCGCCACGCTCTGTGATTTATTGGCTGTTGTTTCAAAGTTGGAGACACGCAGTGTCCTCATCTCTTCCCGTTTTCTTCATGACCTTTTTTCTTCCCTCTCTTCCTTGCTTCTTCCTTTGTCGTCTCATATTTCAGTCTTTCTTGATACTATGATGTATTTCAAGGAATGGGCTTATGATCAGAAACCCAGAAAAGTCACTGGACTTTGGTGCTCATACACACTGTGGTACATACTGTCTTTGCAAGGAGGGGATGTGGATTTTGTGGTCAACACAGGCTTTACTGTGTTGCCGCTGAGATTTCAGATGTGATGTATGAGATGGGAAGCCTCTGTTTTTCCACAATAGATTAGTGTAACAACAGATGAACAACAGATTTTAGAGTAGCTTTTGTTCCACGGAACACATCTCATGATTGCTGTTGTGACATGTTGAGATGTGTTAAGTGAAAGTTTAAGTTAAGATAAGCAAACCTTTATGTTGGAGTTAATTTGTCTGTCGGTCTAGGCAATAGACAAGGCTCAAGTTTAGGACATTCTGGATGCAGTTATAGAAAAATAAAGTTACATCGTCTCAGTCAAATTGCACATTTCCCTCCGTTTTTTGTTCTGCAGTGTCATTATATGTGTGACTACTGCAGTACCTCTTTGGCAACCTGCTGTTGAATGCAGTACATTTTAATGACAAACAACTCCAAATAATTTAGGCCCGAAGCCAGTTGTTGCAGCCTGTATGTTTTTCTTACCTGTTGTCTCTCCGTGGTGCCAAAGAGTAATTCCAGTCCTGATTGACTGACCACTGTGTCCTGATTTCCATGAGCGTTTAAGAGAGGGATGGAGCGAAGGAGAGGAGGACAGAGGGATGTAATGACTCGATTTGCAGATTGATTCGCTGCCTATGCCGATAATGTGTTGTGAGTCACTGCTAATTTCCCATTCCTTACTGTTGTTTTGCCAGTGATTGAGCACCGGCTTCCTACCTTGTTGTTTTGCGGCCATTGCTGGAAATTGAAAACACGCTCTGTCATTTGGATTAACAACAGCAGGCCAAGGGAAACTGAAAGGCTCCAATCACAGGCAGACAGCCTCCTAATTAACGCCGCCTGATGGATCCAACAGCTTGTAAATAAAGATGAATGGTAGCATGAATTTAAAAGACTGCCAACGGGTTTATCGTAAGTTTACATGCCAAAGCACTGAGAATGAAGGGCAAGCAAAGTAGGTGAAGAAACAGACGTCTGTCTTCCTGTCAGCCTTCCACCTACAGCCCTCCTCTAAACGTGAGGTAACAAGACTGACTTCTAATGAGGGACACGTTCCTACATCTTGTATTCTTTCTTTCTTTCCCTCTTTGTTTCATTCTTTCTAACGTGATGGCATACTGCCTCTACATCGCCAGACACGATGTGACTCTACGATCCAGACTTTCCTTCGCCCCAGCCCTATTTTATCATGGCACGATTCATCACCGCCGTTTCCCCCATTTGCTGAGATCTGAAACGGCCTCAGAGGTTGCACACTTCATCTTCTATTCACTCAACAACCCCCCCACCCCCACCCCTTGGTGCGCAAATTACTCCCAAATAAACAATGTCCCTAATTTATTTGGTATAATCTCTGCCTCATTCTGCCTTCCCCTCTGCAGTGACAAGAGAGGAAAAGGCCGTCTCCACTCCAGGCCCCCCATCCAATTACGTCAGTAATTACTTGTCATAGCCACTTTCTTTCTGTTTAGCTGGCTTATTCTGCTCCTTTGGAGAATTGGTTTGGGGAAAACATGATGTACAATGTATTATAAATGGTAACTTGACCAAAGGGAGGGGAAATGAGATCTCTGAGATGGATGCAGCCAGCTCGGTTATCACGGGGAGGTGATGCTGGTGAAAGTTTGGCCACTTGGTGGTACTGTTGCACCGTGGTTCGGAAGTGGCTAGAAAGTGGTCACACTCACCTGAAATACCAATGAGAGCAGCACTCCATAGACTCTCGTTCAAATCTTTTTGTTTTGCTCTTAGAGGTTGAGGTTTATCTGCTCACTGTGCAGTGAACAGAGGAGGGACTGCATTGGCCTGTGGCAAAAGTGATACAGTGAAGATAAAGACAAAGCTGAAAAACCGTAATTGGTAGTTAATAGGATTTTTAGAGTTACAGAGCAAAAACTTTGCCTGTTTAGCTTCACATGTCGACTCAGTCTGTGATTTCGCTTGACTCCCAGCCCTGCTGACTTATCCTTTCTCCTTTGTGCTCCACATATATTCACGTTCACGCTCATGAGGTGTCCTTGGTTTCTCTGGTAGAGGAGACGACAGAGAGGACGAGCAGCTGACAGAAATGAGCCCTTATAACAGCTGTCGTGGTCGCCTCCTCTCCCTTCGCAGAGCGCAGCGGCAGAGCTTTATCCTCCAGGGCCCATCTCCTCTAAAAAAAAAAAAAGAAAAAAAACTTCTGCTGGGGCCCAAATGCTAAATCAGTATGGATAGCTGAACGGAGAAGGAGCAAAACAGAAAAAAGGGGTGCATTTCGTCTGTATTGCGTTGCCTCCATCACTCTTTCTCTCTCTTCCTTCCTCTCCCTGCTTTTCACGTTGGCGCGGCGAGGGTGGCACCGGCAGACTGGCATCTGTGTGACCGAGGGGAGTCGCAGCAGCAGGGGGGTGGGTGGGTGAGTGGGGGGTGGTGGCTCACCGATCGCTCTGTAAGATTGCTTGCCGTTAGCCGGTATTTCCGCTCCGATGCAGGATAAATGGGAAATCAAGTCACCAGGTGGGCAGCTGTGCCTGCCTGCCTGCCTTTAGGGCGATGGGAGTTATGAAGCATAAATATTCATGTCTATCTTCACTAGCTGTTGGCAGTCCATATTTTTGTTGACATATGGTGGATGAGTTGTAACTTGTAGCAGGAAGTGTGGTTACTGGGGTGTGCATGTGTGTCTGGATCCACCAGTGTGTTTGATGGAAGTGCATGTTGTTTGGACACAGATACACAGTCAACCTGATGACCTTTTCATCTTTTGCTCAGGTGTCATGTCTGCTGTATGTACTGTTTCGTTAATTTGCCCACTTGCACACTAACTAAAGCACTTGTTAGCCTGCCAGCTCCGTGTAATTGCTCTCCTCAGGCCGTGGCATATCATGGCCACCTGCCACATAGCAAAGACATACACAGGCTAGTGTCATGTACAGCAGCAGTGCACCTAGTGGAGCGGTGTGTGAGGTGGCGATTGAGTCTCTCTGCTCACACACCAGGCTGCAAATTAAACACAAAATGTTTACAGTATCAGAAGCCCTTAAGAAGCAAGTACAGTACTGTAGATTGAGATTGTAGGTATATGTTTTTTTTCGTTTTAACTCATGTTCTTTCCATCCTGCAGGTGGCGTGTCTTATACGGGTCCCCACAGAGGTGATCAAACAGAGGACCCAGGCTTCTCCGTCGTCCACCACCTACCAAATTCTGCTGGCTACACTCAGAGAAGAGGTACACAGCAATCAAAGGCACTTTAGTAAAGGATAATTCTGGTTTATTGCAACTTTGATCTATTTTTTGTTGTTGTTTTGCTCATCATTCCTATTGGTGATAATAGCACTGTTGGGGCAAGAGGTAGTCAGACGATCAAACAAACCACACCCAAGGACCACACACAAAATACTAGAGGCTGTGGTAAAAGGAACATGTGACCACATTTGAAAGTAAAAGTGTTCATCCCTGTTCTTCAAGGCCGCACTCTGCAGGTCTGCAAAGCATCAATTTGTGGAATAATGGTGCATGCTGACGCACAATCTTTCCTGTGAGACATACTGTGTTCTGCGCTTGGTTGTCGGCTTTTGGGAAGTTGCAGAAATTGTCGTTTGCATCCGCCCCAAGTCTGACTTCAAGGTTTCAGATGCTGCTCAACCATCCGACAGGTGCTTTGGCTGGAGAATACGAATGTTATAACCCTAACCCAGCTCTCAGCAGCTACTTTGATGTGTGAAATGTCTTCATAAATCAAGCCCACAATTATGAAAGTTAGAGGTTGTAATGAACTGGAATTATTTTTTAATCCTATATTTTTCACATGTCAATTATACAAACCTTTCATCTGGCTGTTGGTTGTTGTGAAATGTTGAACTTTGCATGTTAAATAAATAATAATTCTTTTTGATACTAAGTGTGCTATCCAGTAAATATTAATGGTTTCTTAAATTCAAACATTTCTCTATTTATCCAATCAAAACCAATCAGCTTATATATTGTGTCTGTGTTTGTGACGGTACGTTTGTGTGTTTTTCTCTGAGCAGGGTGTGCGAGGCTTGTACAGAGGGTTCGGGAGCACCGTTCTCAGAGAGGTAGGAATCATTCAGATGTATTTTTTTATCTGTCTTTCACTCACTCACTTCTTCCTGTCTGTTAGTCACTTGTGATAATGATCAATAATACCTGTTCCAAAGCAGATCACACACGTTCTGTCTGTCTCTTTGTCTCTGTCGGTCTGTCTGTGGTTAACTTTAGTTTCAGTCAACCGTGAAGGACATCTTACAGATCCTATTGAAATTAATTTCAAGAGTTTATACTAAAGACAATTACTTGACTCCTTGAAGACTGTATGGTGAACTCTTTTCGATAAGCCCCACGAATATTGAGAGTTTCCACCCTTCTGACTGAAGACATTTTAATTTCTCTTGGGCTTTATTGAAGTTGGAATTATTGATTTACAGTTTTTTTTTTTCCCTCTCACTTTCATCTCTTTCAATTACTTTTTACTCAATTACTCTTTCTTGTTCAAGACGCTCTCCTTCCTATTGGAAGTACATCTGATTAATTAATGCAATTAGTTGCGTTATAAATGCAAAACAAAACAAGGATAAATGAGCATTGGGCTGCACTCCCTTGATGGCCACTCACCTTTTTGTAATGAGAAAGTCGCTCTAGTTCTTTGATTCATGATCTTCTGTTTAATTGAACCTGCAGTGCATGATAACACAAAATAATTGTAGTGAATAGATCTCTTACTTTTAGCCTCACCCCCCTGCCTGCTAAGTTTCAATAGAACTTGAAAAGAAAATGAGAAAGGCAGACAAAGAGGGAGAAAAGAGTATATGAAGGTGACACTTGTCTTTCCATCCTGTTTTTGGGGAGGTGGGAGAGGGTGTAATCTAGTCCCCTCCGCTGTGCTAGCCTGTACTTATTTTCTGCCTCACTAAACTGATGTTATTCACGCAAATTCCATCTGGACAGCCAGGGAAAAAGGACAACAAGACACTGTGATTTCTCCGAGGGGCTCTGAATAAATGAATACATTTGGAGGCTGGCGCGCGGCCTGTATGCATACTAACACTGGCAGATGAAACGCAACGGTGGCGGCAGGGATTTGGGGCGCGGGAGCGGCAAAGGATGCGCCGCAGTGATTGGCTTTAACGTGTGTCAGGAAGGTAATTCATTTTCTCTCAGCCTCCTTCGCTATCCGCCTGTCTCCCTCCTTTGGTGAAGCGACCCTGTCAAGATAAGTTTGTTTATGTGCTATGGCGTGGCAGCCCCGCAGCCCCCTCCCTCCTTTAGCTGGCCCACTAATTGGGGTCCTCTCTGTGCTATATATTCATTAGGCAGCCTTCAGAAAGCATTTCTGGTGGGCATGATGTCACGTTAGCGCAGGATGTGAGAGGATGTACCACAGTGGGGAGGCTGGACTGGAGCTAGGAGGTGGAGTGGAGGTGTGTCTGATGTGGCGATCCCGTTCACATTGTAGCACCAACCCACCTCCGCATCATAGCACCTACCTGCACACCTTTTAAACTGTTAAGTTGGATTTTATGCAGAAACCCCCCTATTTTTTTATTTATTTCAAATCTGTATGTGGACCATTGACTAACTTTTTTGTGTGCACCGCATTAATCTTTACTTTGGTCTACTCTGTCAAGTTGTCTTCTGAGTCAGCACCTTTTGGGTTCCAGCTGAACAGAGCATGAAATCAGCGCGATTCAGATTGTGGGGGATAAAGTTGTGCGGTGAAAAATGACTTTATTCTGCACTGAAAAACGAAGGCGTATTAATTAACACCAGCAAGAGTTTGTTCAGGACTTTCTGAGAGAGTAGACTTGTTCCAAGCTCGCAGTCCCAGCAGAAGCCGATCATGTTGTCTGGGTGTTGATTTGTATTCATTATGTGAAAATACACAGAGCAGTCTTTTTAATTAAGACCCTAACTATATTTCATCATCAAGTGATGTTTGTCATTTTGTCAGGATCTCTAAATTTCGATCTCTGAGGACACTGAGCTTCTGTTTGTGAATGATACCACCTGTCACCACTAGATGGCATGCTAAGATTAGCACTGCTGCAGATTTCTGTGCCTGAGTTTCTCTCTTATTACTCTTCTCCCCACTCTTTACTGTACGGTTCCCCCTCTCCCCTCACTCTGCACCCCACCCCCCATCCCTTCCCCATCCCTTCCCCATCACACCAATTCAGCTTTATGACATTTATGAGCTGCAGTCACCGCGGAGAAAATGATGGCGCTTTTTTTTTTTATGCCGAGCCCTTTATTTTTCTGATCAAAAGCGCTGTGAGCTGATCTCAGTTTTGATCTTAACTGCTCCAATTTGAGTTTGAGTAATGGGCCTGAGATGGGCTATTAGATAGTAATTTATTAATGTGGTGGTATCAGGACTGTGGCGGGATAGTTGTAAGTGAGGCTGACAGTTTTGACTCAGGCACCTGGAACATCACCTGATTGACTGTAGCATATGGCCACACTGCGTAAATCTGGCACTTTTCTGCTCTTTCACCTGCACAGTCTAGAAGCCACTTAATCTGAATCCTCTTTTTCACACATTTTAAGTGGCGAAGCACGAAGACGAGGAAGAGAGGAAAGAAGGTAATTGAGCCAAGCTAAGTGAGAGTGCACAGTCCACTGCTCGGATGAAAAATGTCTTCCCCATCTTCCCTTTACTGGTGTATATATACATTTTTTTTTTTTCATCTTAAGCCAGCCTCCGAATCAGCCTCAGAGCTTCTCCACCGCAACAGCTGGGACCTGGCAAACCGAGGTGGAAGATATGGCGGCAGGGTTTATGAAACACCTCTTTATCCGGACTCCTCCCCACCGCACCTCTGCTTCCTCTTTATCCCTCTCCTCCTAGTTGATCCCTGGCTGCAAGGACAAACTTGCTGACTTGGGTTTTAACTGGGACCAACAGGTGAAATCACATTGCTCCAGCTCAAGGAATTCTACAGTTGCTGCCTGTTTTAAAACTGATTTTAAGGTTTTTACTGATCATTTCCATCGCAAGCCCCCAGAACAGCTTCAGTGTCGTTCTTCCAAAAGATATTTCCTCATTTGGTGTTTTGATGATGGTGGTCCAATCTGAAGTCTACTACACTTCTAACTATAAAAACTGACCCAATTTGATGACACTAGCTAGCACACCATTATTTTCATTATTGATTAATCTGTTGAATAAATTAATCATTTCATTCATTAAATAGATAGTGAAACTGCCCACCACAGTTTCTCATAGCTAAAGCTGACATGTATTGTTTGTTTTGCCTGACCAACGGTCTAAAAACCAAAGAAAGCAGCTGATCATCTGACTGTCAAAATAGTTGCAGATTAATTTTTACCAATCAGTTAATCAGTTAATCTTTTTAGCACACACCAGCCCCCTATCACATCCTCTTACTTTCATTCTCTTTATCCTTGCAAGGCCCTTTGGCTCCTCAGGGTCTTAGTCTAACCTCCTTCCAGCGTGTTTGATTTTCCTTGTTGTTTACCCTCGTGCTCAGCCTCAGGCACATCGGATTCAGTTTTAAAAGGTGGAACTCGTGTGTGTGTGTGTGTGTGTGTGTGTGTGTGTGTGTGTGTGTCTGCATCTTTGTGTATATGCTATGTGCAATCACAACCGTGTACTGACGTGGACACGTGTGTTATGATAGTCCATACAGAGCAATGAGGGAGCGCTGCCTCCGCAGCTGAGGCTGATCAGGCTGGAACTGTATCAACAGGCATGAAGCCGAGCAGAGCTGACCCCTCTGTTGCTATTTTTTGGAAAGCAGCCACTTTTCACTGTCTGTGACGCAGGTTCAAAAGGGAGAGGTGAGGGGAATCTCTCATATCCTGTCTCTTTGCGCACTGATCCACAGAGGCTCATGTTTATACACCCTCATATGACTGAGACAGAGCAGAAGTGAGGAAGCGAGACAAGGCAGGGGAAGCAGAAGGTGTTTATTTTCCTTTACATATGTAAAGACAGGATTTGTGGGACACGTGTGGAGGAGCGGAGGGTTCCTCCTGCTTTGTGTTTAGAGTTGGATCCCGTCTGAGCAGCTGCCATTGGTCTGTCAGAGCCAGACAGTAAACCAACTCTTCTAAATTACTTCAACACCTCAAAAAAATCTTAACAAGACTGGATTAAATGAAATGGAAAATGTCACAAGATTGCACTGGAAAAAGGAAAAAAATTAACCAAGGAAAATATTAAACTGTTGGGTGAAAAGGAAATATAACACCTACCAGTGAGATGAATGTTCACTTGTATTTTATCTTTCCTTGTCCCATTTTGGACTGTTTCTGAGAGCTTCTGAAAGTCAATAGGATCACAGCCTATCAAATGGAGTTTGACTCTGTGGTTTTAAATGATGGAAGTGAATGTTTTAAAGAACGTGAACTACTGGTGTTACTTTATCTGTTTACACTGTGATCAATGAGTAGCTTAAGAAGGCTGAGAAAACCCGATGACCTCTGTGGTTTTGACAATTCACATGACTTGAACTGTAGATAGAAGGGTCAGTGATATTGGTGTCGTTAATGTATCGTCAAAGTTGGATTTGGCATTGAATTATTACGGATGCGCACGAGCGGTCGGTGAAATGAAAAGTTTGAGATTTTTGGAAATGGCTTCATTTGCTTTTTTCTCTGAGAATCAGATGAGGACATTGATACCACTCTCATGAGTGTACGCTAAATATGAAGCTAGCATCAATAGCAGTCTAACTTAGTTTAGCACAGAGAGTAGAAACAGGGTAAACAGCCTGGCTCTTTCCAAAGTGAACAAAATCTGCCTATCAACAAAGTATCCCCTTAGAGTTGCTGCCTGAAAGTCTCTCTTCGCCACCAACTTATTGATTTTTCAAGCATGATTTTGGACTTGTACAGGCTGAAGCAGAAAATTGAATCAGTTGCCTCACATTTTGTCCAATAAATTTAGTCAAGAACTCTTAACACAGCAAATAATGTTTCATACACCAGTTAGGCAAATGCCCTCTGAAAACATTCTTGCTCTATGAATTCCTCTACTTTTGGAAGTTGCAAAACCTTCAACGTTAAAGATGTTTGTTACATCTGTTGTAAATCATCTTCCATCTATTGCTCGTTTCTGCGTAGAGCTGAAACAATTAGTCAATTATTGGTTGATTATTAGTTTAAGCAAAACTGCCCAAGAATTCCTAGCCACAGCTTCACATGATTTTCTCTGTTTTTATAACATTGTAAGGTTACAAGACATTTGAAGACATCACTTTGGATTTTATTGCCTGACATTTCATAGGCTAGGAGTTGTAACAATATTCACGTCTTTGATGAATCTCCTGTCTACCTGCATGAGTTATGGAATATGAGTTTTGAACGCTGTCCCTGTTTGAGTTGTTTGCAGGTCTCGCCGGCATTTGTTTAAAGTGTGATGGCCTTCTTACGCTTCAGAGAACGATTCCTCCTTGTCACTGGATGATCTCTATCACTTTACCACGCACATCACTCCAGGGATTAATGCTTTACTCCCACCGTCGCTCTGGATAATGGATGGATGGGCTTCGGTTCACAGTGACTGGCTGCACCTGTCATTCACATTAGTGTAGCTGTGTGAATACAATCGTATCTTCATATTTTTCTTTTTTTTCTGTGCCTCACCATACGTCCATGATGGCTCGCGTATAAGAGCCTTGCATCCACCTCATATATCCACTCCCGTTGGGGTGCACATTGGCAACAGGACTTAATGGTGCAAATCTGACTAAACCTCAGTAACCTTTCTTAGATCAACATGTGGTTTTATTGATGAGTTCTACAGTCGGAGGGGCTTAAGGAGTGAGCTGCCATGCTGTCTGACCCCCACGTGTGCTTTTCTGCTCGGTACACATTTGGCCGGGGGACAGCGCAGGGCTTTCTGTGTTTTTCTCTGTTGAGGATGATGCATTGGAAGTCTGTGCCACTGAGACCCATGGATCACACACTTAAGTTAAATGCGTTTGTCCCCATCGAGCTTTTCAATCCACTCAAAAATCCATCATTGTGTGGATATAATTCGTAATGCAGGGATTCTCTGTAAATTTCTGCGTTTTATTACCAATATCTACTGCCAGACATTTTTGCAGTGTGTGTGTGTGTGCGTGCTGTGTACATGACCATGGTGGCCACGTTGGTGGTGTGTGTTTCTCTGGTACTCGGGCTATGTTTGCTTCCCACAACTTTATGCATGTTTGTCTCAACCCAAGCAGAAAAACTTTGGTGCTCCACATGTGTTTCTAATAGCACACAGCCCCGTCGGCCTGGCAAGGGACTGAGGGTGTGTGTGTGTGTGTGTGTGTGTGTGTGTGTGTGTGTGTGTGTGTGTGTGTGTGTGTGTGTTTGTGTGTGGAAGGGGGGGGGGTTAGAGAAAGGTTGTTTAACGGAAGGGGGGAGTAGGTCTGGAATGGAGGGAGAGGGGACAGCGGTGGTTTGGATGTCATGTGGAAGGAAATAAGTGTCAGGACTGTGCTTCTGTATGTTGGAGTGTGGTGCCAGTACACAGGATTGAGAGTGATATATTATTCCCCTGACAGCAATAGTGCAGATTTTTTTTTTTTGAACTGGACACCTGTTCCACTTGAGTTTAGTAGATATTAAAGTGACATAATACCCTAACTGCCTAATTACTGTAAAACCATCTTAGTCAATCAGCCCATTATAGAGTCACTGAAAGAAACGTTTACATGAGTTAACCCTTCAGTCAGATCCACTCTGAGTAACAGCAACGTCTTATTTTCACTTTAAATGCATGGAATGACAGGGGAGAGTGAGAGTTAAGGGAGTGGAAGGAGGATAAATCAGTGTCTGTGCAATAGCCAGACATGGGGAAGCACCCAGTAATTAGAGGTTAGCCTAACTCTTTTTTACAGCACCACTACACTTTCATGAGAAGCAACAATGCACATCCTGCTCCCTCTCCGTTTCTCCCCTCCTTTCCAAAGCCGGTCTCTTGTGAATTCAGTTGGCTTTTGGAATGTAAATCATTTTAGACTCCGAGACACCGAATTGGATTTTTCAGTTGCATTACCATTACTGTTGTTGCAGTGTGTGAGGTTTTCTGTTGCATAAGTGCCCTTTTTTCCCAGACAGTCATATGAGGCTTTCTAGAAGAAGCACCTGCCCCCAACAACCCCCCTCCCCACCCAGCCGGGAATATGCCTGCCCCCGTTTCCACAGCCGCAATCATCATCTTGCTAGCAGCAGTGCTTATGACCTAAAAGCATCTGGAACAAACCACCTGAATGTCAAGGGTCACGCTGTGATGTCACTGCTTAATGTTCGATGGAAAAAAGAAATATAAAGTGTCACCGGCCCCACGAGCATTTACCTCACTCAACCCCAGCAGAGGTTAGGAGTTCAAACCAATCCATAATTCAACACTCATCTACATTCATTCAAGCTGAAGCTGTTCTTTATGTGAGCCAGGGAGGTTATTTTAATATTTGTGCCTGATATGCCACAGTATTCATTCAAACTTTGTCGTATCCATGACAGAGTTTATATTTGATGGCGTCTACACAAGCATCCCACTGATGACCTCGCTGGGATACCAGTCTATTAAATGTTTTTTTTTTTTTTTTTGGGGGGGGGGGGGCATTTGTAAGCCTTTATTTGATAGGACAGTGTAGAGTGACAGGAAATGGGATAGAGAGCAGAGGAATGACATGCAGCAGAGTTCGGACGGCCGGGAGTTGAACTGGGGACATCGAGTTGCCCCCGTATTAGATGTATTTTACCGAAATTTGGTACAAACTGTCACATTCCCCACATGATGAATGGCGTTTGTGATTGCCTCATAATTCCTTTGGCACCATCACCAGCTCAGAGTTAAAATAGTTTCCATCACCCTCAGCTTCATTTTGTGTCTAGTGCTAACTAGTAAATATCAGTATTTTAACATGCGAAATTAAGATGGTGAACATTATACCTGCTAAACATCAGCATATTAGCATTAACATTACGAGCATGTTAGCATGCCGATGTTAGCATTTAGCTCAAAACACATCTGTGCCCAAGTGCAGCATCATACAGCCGCTAAAGTGGCTGTAAATTCTTGTTTGAATATCATTGGAGCGATATTTCTTATTTAAAAAAAAAAAAAAAAAAAAAAAACCTGACAAGCTGGATAAAGTAGTAAGAGTTAAAGTTCTTATCATAAATTCTCAGTACTGTTTTTATATTCACTAATGATAGTGCAGCATTATGTTGTGTTGTGTCGAGGCCCATAACTAATTGATGAGGTCCATACATGGTTTTGTTTGACAGACTCATCTATTTGACTGTGTGTTTTCAAACTTCTTGAGTCACTTCCAGTATACACTTGTCTCACTATGGAGATTCTGTTATTTCCAGCTGTGCTGCTGCTGTGCTTATCAGATTTTCAGCTGATAACATAGGTTTGCGTGTGTGTGTGTGTGTGTGTGTGTGTGTGTGTGTGTGTGTGTGTGTTGGTGGGAAACAGGGAGAGAAACATTTCAATGATTGGTTAGCTGGAATGACTCTGGTCTGTTGCTGTGGGCATCGCTTCCAGAGAACATTGTATGTGTGTGCGTGTGTGTGTGTGTTTTCACACAGACATTTGTGTGTGTGACATGCTGGATATATCACAGCAGGCTGCTTCATTCTGGAACTTCTTGTCCACTTTGCACTAGTTTGCTTTTTTTCCTTTAAAGGGAAACTCTCATCATCATCACATCATTACTGTGGCTATTTAACAAACTTTTCAAATCTATCGCTGGAAAAAATTCATACACAACTTTCTGCTCTTAGCCAACATGGCTATGTTCAACTGTTCCTACAATTTCCAGTTGTATTCACTGGAAACACTGCAGTGGTACAACCGTTAGCACTGTTATCATGCAAATGCTTTGGCTGACGTATATACAACCACAACTTTGCATGATCGGTTAAAACTAATCAGTTGAACTATAGAGCCATTTTTGTGTAAGTGGGAAGTTTCAAACCAAATAGAAAATTTATATCACACTGTTGTTTTACTTTAGCAGCTAACCCATGCTAATGTCAGCAGCTACATTAGTTAAGATTTTCTTTGTGCTGCTGTCTGCCAATTAATCTGATAAAAAATATGTAAGCCATGGTAGAGTCCACCATCATGGGCAGGTTGAGTTCCATTTTGGCTCAGTTACCTGAGCTAGTTTGTTTGCTGCTGGCTGTGTCTTTCAGGTTCTCATTGCAGCTAAGCACTGCTGTTGCTATTGCTATTCAGAAACCTGCACTTAAAATCCTCTGGACTGAAACTCATTCCATGCTGTGGGTCAACTTCATCGGCACCATTCGGCTCAACATTTTGTCAAGGATCTCTCTAATTGGAATTATTTGTAAACGCAATTGGAAAAACCGCTGTGGCTTAGCAGCTAAAACCCAAGACATTTGAGCTTCTTTTCATCTATGCAAGTTCTGAGCATTTCCCTTTAACCTTGTCAGTGACACCAAGCCTTCCTGTCAGTGCAGGGATCATCTGCCGGCATGAAACTAAGAAGAGTGCCAATCAGTCGCCTCTACCAAAGTCATCCAGCTGTGATGTTAGGCTAATTCTGCAGAATCACCACCACCCTCTCCCGTTCTTCGCCCCTCAGCACCAACACATTCACTTTCAGTCCTCTCTCCCACGTCTGACTGCTAGCCTCAGCCAGATCCTCAGGCAGCCATTCATCTCTCCTCCTGTCAGCAGCTAATTGGTTGACCCTCGGGGCATCCTGTGTCGCACTACACCAACGTTCATTGGCTAGTATGCACTCTGCCATTGATATCATTTGTCAGTGGCTATGACGGATCCAAACTGTCATGTTTTTCATTTCAGGGTAGAAAAAAAGAAAGTCTCAATAGAAGAAGAATTATAACTAAGTTTTTTTCTTTTTTTTTCCTCATGCAAATATCCTGTACAAATACCCACTGTGAGCATGCAGACAGGTCACATATAGATGCTTAAATGTCTTATTTGTCCGTATGTTTGTGATGACTCACACGGGCTATTCTTCAGCTCCCTTTTATTAAAGGCTGGGGAGAAAAAGAAGCATCAGGTGTCTGTTGACAAGGGAGCCTGTGTGTTTTCCCTTTGCCTGTTCTGCTGTATCACGCATCCATTTCGGAGCAACAAGCTGCACAAAGCTGCACACAGGTGGGAGGAAGAAAAAAATCACCAGCGCAACATAAATATTATTCCGAGTTTCTGGGAAGCATTTCTCTCATGTCGATGGAATTGCTCTCTTGAATCTTTGCCAACACACTGTTTCCCCACACCACCACAACCACCACCACAACCACCTCTCCCTCTTTTCCTTTTGCCCCCCCCCCCCCCCCCCCCCTCTCGTCCCCTCTACCTCAGAACAAGTCTTAATTTGTCAGGAATATTACTGCCCTGTGCCGACATTTGCCGGGCTGCGGCAGCTTAGCAGCGGAGCCTGCTGTGATTTGATTGGCTCACGGGAGAAGTGCCGGCGCTCGAACCTCTCCTTAGTTTGGCTTGTTAAAACATATACATACAGACACACACACACAAAGTCCGTGCTGCCCTTGGCATTCAGAACTGTCAGGTGGAATTCCTTAGCAAGTGCAGTCACACTCGTTCTAGTTTCTACAGCGCCGGGGAGTTGGAATGATTGGGATGAGTGATTGCTAGTCGCTTAAGGCTGAACTCTCCTCATAGTTACGCAGTATAGGCCTTAAAGGGACACATGCTCGCGCTGGAGGATGCACACAACTGCGTGGCCTCCAACACTCCCTAATCTGTGACAAATTTAGGTTTTGAGGAACTGCGCTGAGCACAAGGGGAGTTATGCTTTGTATGTGTTATGGGTTTCGGTTTGGATAGGCATATGATTTGTGTGAAGTGTGCCTCAGGGGAGTGTAAAGACAGGTGTGTTTGTGTATGTATGTGTGTGTGTGTGTGAGCGCGCGTGCGTGTGCTTGAACTGAGACGTGAGCATGTGGGGGTCTGTTTTCTGTAATAGAGGGAGCAGGCCTAAGCCTCCACTGACCAGCACTATACAACCACCGGGAGAGAAGAAATCCAACCTTCTCTCTCGCGCTCTCTCCCCGGTGCTCTCAGTTTCCCCTTCCCTCCCCTCTTCCCTCCCTCCCTTTCTCCCCCAGGCCTGTCTTATAAAGTGAGAGGCCAAACACAGGCCCAGAGTGCCAGATCAGGCTCCTTCTATCGATTGACTTTATTTATGTGTTTGTTTATTTATTTAAAAGGCCCTGAACCTCTCTGTCCCTGAGGTGTACTTAGGTGCTACACACACACACACACACACACACACACACACACACACACACACACACACACACACACACTCACACACACACACAGTCTCTCTCTTACTGGCCTTTATACACACAAAATCCTCCTGTGCTCCTATGTTTAGCCAGGGGTTTTTGCAGCGTCACTGTCGGGTAGAACGTGTGTCGTCACTGCAGTAACTAGGTGTGACATTAGTTCATATGTGCACACACGACTTGGAGTCTGGTGTTTAGTAAAATAACATAACATACGTAGAGCTGCCCATAATAGGAAAATAATCCTTAGTTAAAGGGACAGTGTTGTATAATTCAGTAGGCTGGTGCAGCCAGATGAGCCAGTTCTGTTTTTAAATTGCACTGCTTAAATGTTTTATGGATGGTAATCCAGATGGTTTGTTAACCAATTGTTTTGTGTTCAAATTATGATCCTGAAGAAGTCATGATTTACGTACTGAAATGTTTTGGGGGTTTTTTTTTAAACAAATTTTCAATTTTCAATAAAAATGTTTTGAACCGTGTAAAAACCGAATGTACAAAAACAAATCAAATGAATGGAAATATAAAGTAAAAAGGACAATAACTCTAAAGTAAAGATAATTAGGTAAAATAATCATATAATCAAAAAATAAAGGTGGATTAAAATATGTTTTCAAAAAAAAATCCTTCATTTAATCTTGTGTGTAATTTTAGATGTGTATTCTGTAGAAAAACTATTGACACTAAAATCATAAAATTTGCAATATAATCTTGTGTCTTTACATTCAAAGTATAGAATAATATGCAATCATAGTAATGATGATACGGGTCATTTCTACAAGAAGTACAACTGACATCAAACAGAGTAGCAAAGCTTTATTTGTGTTTTACATGTATTTCTATACATTTTCGATGTAATTCATAACTGGAACAAAATGAATTGTAGCAAAATCAATTGGGTTTTTCGGACATTTTATTTAGCATACAGTCGCCATATCATGATGTATATCCATATTAAGAAAAAATCTTACATATAAACATACAATTTCATCTCCTTGCTTGAGCTCATATTTAAGCAGCCCAGCTGGAGTTATTTTAGAGAAATAATTGCTGCCCCCCACTCACCGTTTACTCTGAGCTCAGGGTATTGCAACATGCATCCTTATCACATATCTGTCATACTTCATTAGAATAGCACTAACCAGCAACATGCCTGTGTGCGTGTGTATGTGTGTATGTGTATATTTGCTTGCGCTTTACTGCCGTGTAGTGATTGTTTTTGTGTTTTTCTTAGCATGAGCCGTTGCGTGCATATGTTGTGTTCACTCGTTCGTCCACATTGTCCCTCAGCTGACAGACAAACAGGTCTGGCTTCTTCCCACTCAGTGATTTTCTAAGACTGAGGTTAAACACTTGGCACAGTAACATATAGAGGTGTCCAACACCATCCACCTCTCTGACATGATTAATGACTTGATCAACTTTCAACATATTAAAATCTGATCTCTGTCTGTTTGTTATCAGTGTGTCACCACAGTCAGCTCCTCGTCATACTTTTGTGACACACAGCATAAGGAATGTGGGTGTGTCTGAATACTTGTGTGAGAAGTGTGTGTGTGTGTGTGTGTGTGTGTGTGTGTGTGTGTGTGTGTGTGTGTGTGTGTGTGTGTGTGTGTGTGTGTGTGCGTGCATGACTCCGGCAAGTGAATCCAGCTTGCAGCCCTGTTGCATTAGCAGGTAATAAATGTGGACTTAGACTCGGGGCTTTGCTCCACCTGGCCAGTCCATATGATTTTTTTTTTTTCTTTTGTATGTGTGTGTCTATGTGTTTGTGTGTATTTGTCTGTGTGTGTCTCTGTGTCTGTGCCTGTGTGTGTGTTTTGGTCTTCACATGGCCCACAGCAATTCCTCACTTTGAATAAGGCTGCTGCTGATCACTTCACCATCTGACTCGCATCTGTTTTCTCTTTAAAACCCCTCTCCTCTCCTCTCCTCTCCTCTCCTCTCACAACTATTCCACCTTCCCTCTGTCTAACCAGGATGTGTGTGACACTGTTGAACTTGCACCTTGGCCTCAGCTCTCCTTCCTGCTACCATAAAGAATTAAAATAAAATCTCATCTCATTTTTTGTCTGACAGAAGACAGTGTTGGACACTAACATTGTTCAGATCTCCAGGGTGTACTGTACTACTACTAAAGCTATCAGAGTGCAAGGAAGTGCTGGGACTGATAGACTGTGATGCAGCTGGAAACGGCTCTGAATAGGACAAAAGGGAATATGTTGCTCTAATCTCAATCTAAACTCTTTAGTGACTCACTATTTCTTATAATGACTACTTAGATATTTGAAAGAAGCTATTGTTGATTTTATTTTCTGTATAAATTGAATTTGTGAGAGTACACATGGTCTCATTTGAAATGGTACATTTGGTAAATTCCAAATCGTGGGGTTTGCCAAATGGATTTGGAATGGTCACTCAGCATCAAGTACTAACAGAGGATCCAGCAGACTTCTCTGGCTCATGAATCATTCGCTCTTTTGCTCATTTGCTCCACATCTGGTGGCAAGAACCGAGCAGAATGCTTGTGGAAGTTGTTGGGTTCAAGATTGCACCACAGTGTCTTGACTGTCTTGAGTTAGAGTGTGAGTAGCAGTGTTCAGAATAGTGTTATTTGTGTCTGGGATTTCATAATGTAGCGGTAAAATCTGGGAGGGCGGATTTTACTTTCATTGTGATGACATTAAACTGTCACTCATCTTCTACTGGCTTTTTGAAACCATAACATTTTAATTTTGACAAGGTTTTACTCAGGTGGGAGGCTTTACATGTGGAGGAAATAAAAATTGAAGCTCTCTTTTTTTCCACAAGACTTGCATCTCAACCAAGATAAGAGTTATCAGCATGATGTAAATAACCAGAATGAAATATCCATTGTGAAAAGTGATATGCTTTTCAGTATCACATAAAGAATTACATCATCTTACATCAGAGATTTTTGATTTACTTGCCACAGTTGAAGGTAGGCTGTGTTCAAATCTCAATCCGTTTGTAGCCACACTAGCGGCTTAGCTTTTGAGACGGCAATGTCAATGACGATCCACGGCTGCAGAGTCAGTTTAAGTCATGGTTAGCTCTGTCTTACCAGTGAGTTTTCTGGTAGTGTAATGTTGAAGCTAAAGTACTGTTTGTCAGCAGTTTAGAGTTTGAAACGGTGGTTAAAGAGTTGACCAGATGTTGTCCTGGTGTTGCTGATTTTAACAAATCCCTGCCAGGCACTGCACTTCTTTCTTTTCTTCTTCCTCTTCTTTTTTTTTCGGTCATGGTAAAAAGTCTCTAGTGAGTTGTTAATGTTAAGTGGAAGACACAAGCTAATGTTATATCATTTTAATGAAACTGTATTATGATAAATATTAGACATGCTAAGACAAATTGTTACATTTTGTTGGAAAGCATCTGAACTTCCAGGTTTCCAGTGCAGTTGGCTTTGGAGAACCTTTCCACAGTAGCGGTAGTAGATGTTTTAAAGTAGGAAAACTCCGAAGATTGAGGGATAAGGTGCTTTTGGAAAAGATGAATAATGTCTGTCAGCATTGGCCATCTATATGTTTGTCTGCTTGTCCCTTCATCTTAATATCCATCTCCCTGACTCTTTCTGTCTCCTTCTAAATACTCATCAGTATGCAGAGGCTGCAGTATGACCTATTAAAAGTCATTTGTCAAATTGCAGCCAACTGGCTTGCCTGCAATCAGGCTCAATGTGAATATATTTTGACATGTGTTTTTCCTGCCCTCCACTGAGTGCCTAAAGACCTGTGACAGCCTGAAGCCTCTCTGAATACTAATAAAGTTAGCACTAATACAGTTGGCAAGGACACAGGATGCATATAGACACACAGACACACACACACACACACACACACACACACACACACACACACACACACACACTGGAGCACTGTCAGCAGAATGACACAGCAGACGCAATCTCCATATTCATATAATATAGTACCTGACAGTCACAGCAAGTGGCACTGTCACCTTTGATCATTTACGAAATGTGTCAGCCAGCAAACATGTAATGCTGCTCTTCACACACACACACACACACACATACGCACACATATCAGCGGAAATATGATTAAGCACGCTGACACATTCATACAAAAAATGCAAGACGCACACATGCAGTAGAGCCGATCCGTGTGAGAGCTGGTCATGCGTTTCCCAGCAGGGGAATCCTGTCCCCGGAGGCCGGCTGGATGACACAGATGTTTGTGGGCTTTGTGAGCAGATGCTACTGAGCTCCTGGAACACAGTTTTTACACTGCGGCCAAGATTCAGAGCCATAGTTTGGCTTGATTTAAATAAAATTGTGCCTATATCTGTAACCTTAGAGTAGACCAGCTGTGATCTGTACTATTTATTTTACGCATAAGAAGAAAATGGTCATAAAGGTGGAGAAGGTAGATTTGGTAGACGGAGGGAGGAGAACTTAATGGAAGTTGGATGCAGAGAGTGAGGAGGGAAGTTGTAGCGCAGACAGACAGATGTATTAGAGGGCCAGAAATTCAAGGGCAGACACTAGAAACGGAAACAGAGCGGCGCACTACTGTGTGAACAAAGGATTTGTCTAGGGCCTGAACCATCTCAGCAGAGCTTCAGTCCAGAGTGGAAGAGGTCAGGAGGAATGCAGGGCCTGGTCTAACTCAAAAAATGTCTTTCCTTAAAAAAACCCCAGCGAGGGTTGGAAGAAAGTGAGGCTGTCTCTAAAGATTGTTTTCATTCGCAATTAATCTGCTGGTTATTTAAATGTCATCAAATGGTAAAAATGCCCATCACAGTGTCTAATAGTTGTTGAAGGCCAAAGTAATCAACCGCTTTTGATTAATTGATCAATCAACTTTGCTAGTGTCCCTTATGGTGCATCCGGTGTGTGTGTGTGTGTCAAGATTTCAATGTCAGGTGATGGGTCAGTGTTCGCAGCCCTCAACAACCTGTTGAACGCACTGGGTGTGTTCATGTCCCTGGTTATCGTTATGATTCGTTTGTTGAAAGCACACTGATTGGCTTAAGCTGGACTTGAGTGAGCGAGTAAAGTTTTGGCAGGCGGAGGAAAACCTCAGTCGTTTCCAATGGACATAAACATCGCTGCTGCTCTGCCTTCAGGGTTGTGATTTTTCTTGCTAACTGATCCTCTAAAAAAACAGCTGCACATTTATTCTGTGTGAAATGCTTCACTGCAACAAGATAAAAACATGCTCTTATTTATTTGCTTTGTCAGTGATCAGTCTGATGATATGATAATTATGATATAATCATGGGATGTTATTTGTTTGTGTCCTGACGATGCTGATACATCGTTTTTTAATGGAATTCAGGAAGTCCTGTGTGTTTTTCTAGAGTTAACATAACGACCCTGGATTTAGTGGCCATGAACACACACACACACACACACACACACACACACACACACACACACACTCGCACACACACACACACACACACACTCGCACGCACACATCCACAAGTTTGGCTTGGAGTCATGGTGCTGAATAGGCCATAGTAGCTGAGGCATTATATGAGGCAGTGGGATGGGACACAGTCAGCAGTTAGCACCATGGAGCAGTGTGGATTTTTATGTTGCCTGGCTGCCTTCATGCTAGCCTAGCGTAGCACGACCCTGGCAGCCTGCGTGGCTCTGTGCTAGCCCACCATGTCATAGCTGAAGTCTAAATATGCCCTGAACACTCATGGCAGATCTCTCTGTAACACTACAATATGAAAACCATGCGGTTTGCCCACCGGCCCAGCGGTTACACAAAGTGTCCCCTCTTCACTTCAAGGTTCAGCACCTGCAACCAGTTACAACCAGGTGGGCCCTCACATTGTCCTCGAGCAGTTTACTGGGCGCCTCATACACTCAGTCACAACATGCACAGTGTAGAGGCTGCATCTGACAATCATTTTCATTGTTGATTAAACTGATGATTATTTTCCCGATTAATCATTTGGTCGAACAAATGTCAGAAAATAGTGACAAATATCCATCCGACTTTCTCAGAGGTGAAGTCCAAAAATATTCAGTTCATTTTTGCAGAAAACCAGCAAACTTTCACAGTTGGAACCAAAACTGAAGCTTTTGACCCCCCCCCCCC
>NW_019525417.1:1353772-1370073 GCF_002814215.2 Seriola lalandi dorsalis | reverse complement strand
AAAAAAAAAAAAAAAACTTTAACTATTAATTGATTATTAGTTATTATTAATAGTTGGTGATCATTTTCTGTCGCCTCATTGCTTCAGCTCTGGTACAATGCTTGTTCATTGATGAAAGCTCAGAATGGTGACCCTGTAGGACATTTACAATTGGTTTGGAACCTCCTGTGCTTCAGTGTTGTTCAAATCAAGTCACAAAACACTTTGGTATGTGTGTTACTGTAAAGCGTTCAGTATCAATAAAATGTTTTAAAGTGATTTTTCTCTACAAGAGAAATTCAAATAGGGACGAGGGGGAGGAAGGCTGGACAACAACAACGTGTCGTATCCAAACTGGACTTTGATCTGAAATAAAATGACTTACAGTTTATGAAAACCAGGTTTATCCACATTAGCAGAAATATTTTGTGTCCACTGTGATGAAATATTGTAAGTCAGAATGGTTTATGGTTAGTTTAGTCCCTGCTTTCCGCGAGTCCACTGAGTGAGAGGCTTTCAAAATTAAAAATGAGATCAAGTAAAACTGGAGGCAGTGGGATAATCATCGTGTGTGTTTCATTATACCTCTCACAGTTGTGCAAGACAGTGATATTTTTTCCAGCAGGAATATGAGGGATGACTGCCCAAAATCATTGTGAAAAACACGTTACCCAATATTCCACCTTGAGGCATTTGCACAATGATCCAATTGAATAATAACTGTCACACATAATTCCTTAATAACTGTATTTTCAGATCTCCGATACTGTGGAGGGATTAGCTGCTTTGACTGAGGAGTCAAACAAGAGTGTAACACTTCAGTTCAGCGTCTGATACTAATTACCGTTGTTAAAATGGCTGATAATACAATTACTGGTCTGTGTGTGTGTGTGTGTGTGTGTGTGTGTGTGTGTGTGGGGGGGGGGGTTGTCTTCATCCTCTTCCTTTTTCTTCACCCCCCTCTTCTAAGTTCATGGAGGTTTAAACAACATTTATGGAATATGTACAGTTTCCTCAGTACAGGTCTGAAAGCCTAGGACTCCTCATCATGGTGCCACAGAGTAATGAGCCCTGAATGGAGAGAGTATTTCCTCCTACTTTGGAAACACATGTGGTTCAGATGATCTTTCTTCAATCAGAACTACTGGGACAGGAAGGATATGAGTGACCATCTGTCTGTCAGGTGTCAAAGGTGGTGGACGCGTCTATCTCCAAGGTTACCACCACCTCTAAAAGAAAAAGCGAGAAGAACAGGAAAAAAAACCAACTTGCTCACTCCTCTGGGCTGTTTTGCAAAATCTTGCTTGTGTTTTTATTGCAAGTCAGAGCAGTGACACCGGGATTGCTGTTGTGGTGAAAATTCATTCCACAGAGAGTAACGCGCTGCACGCAGCTCAGTGGAAAATGAGCAGACTTTTGATGGGGATGTTCACAGGGTGATCAAGCTGTGGTTTAAGAGAGGGGACGGTGAGGGAGGGAGAGATGGATTACGTGTCCCATCCCCTCTCTTCAGCACCTCTCTCTCTCTGTCTCTGCCTATCTTGGTTTCTCAGTCAGCGGAGAGATTTATTGTGTCTCTCATCTCCGTCCATCACTTCACCAGCATCAGGTTATGTATTGCGTTGATAAATTAGAGCTTGTTGGTACGAGGTGGGTTGACTTAACCCGCTGCAGTGATTAGCTCAGATATGCTCAACCCTTTATTTTTAATTTCATAACTCAAATAAACAAACACACACACCTGGATCCTGCCATATGCCTCGTCTCGTCAGGTTCATGCATGTTTCAAGTGTGTGTGTGTGTGTGTGTGTGTGTGTGTGCGTGTGTGTGTGTGCGTGTGCGCGCACCCCCTCAACCCTCCCTTAACTATAAATGGCTTATCAGTTTTAATCAGACCACATCTGGTTTTCAGACATTCAATCTGTGCTGGGCAACGCAGGCACACATGCACGTACGCACACACACACACACACACACACATACACACACACACACACCGCAGGCACAGTGTGCTAGGAGTGTCAAACCAAGTCATAAATCACTGGTGGATCAGTCTTTCCAGATCCTCTGCTGAACCCATCTGTCTTTCTTTCTCTTGCTTCACTCATTGCGGTGCATCAAGAAGTCCAGTTACTTCTGTGCACAGTAAATGGAAATTATGATTTTTATTTAATTTAATCTTGAAGGTACAATTTATGTAGTAATAATAATAATAATAATAATAATAATAACACTGTCTTTCAGTCTGTCTGTCTCTCTCTCTCTCCCTCTCTCTCTCCCTCCCTGGCCTGGAAAAGCAGAACTCATTGAGGTGGTAATAAAAGACAGGTGCACTTTTATTCCTTTTGAAA
This sequence comes from Seriola lalandi dorsalis, assembly GCF_002814215.2. NCBI lineage: Eukaryota > Metazoa > Chordata > Actinopteri > Carangiformes > Carangidae > Seriola > Seriola lalandi. The sequence continues at coordinate 1,367,743 of NW_019525417.1, read as the reverse complement.
GCTTGCTCTCATCTCGCCACAGTTGGAAAACAGAGGTGTGCTTGCTATTCGGCGTATAACACCGCACTTTCAGGGGGCTGCATACCAGACCTCTTGTCCGTCAAATAAAGTTTTTAGATTATCTCCGAGGACTGAGAGAATTTGCCTCTGTCTGCCTGGATAGGCCAGATGGGCATGAAGAGTTTCCACTGGAACATTTCTGTTGGCTCTGTGTGCCGGGCCTGCTTTATCAAGCAACGACCAAGTGTGTGTCACTGAGCTGTACTTATTAAAAAAAAAAAAAAAAAAACCCAAAATACATAAAATGATATATATTTCTTTATACAATGGCCATTGAAAAATCTGGATTCTGATTGATTGGATCAACTTTTAGTAACTGGACAGTTTAACCGGACACCCATGATGTAGGTGTTTCTTTGATATTCTAAATGCATGCACCAGTATTAAACTGCAAGTTAAAACAGCAACAGATGAGCCTCAGCTAAGAAGATTGGAGCTAGGGTTATTGATGTAACCACCACCAACAGCCCAAACACCTGTCATATTTTGCATGAATCTGGAAGTCCGGTATCAGCTGATGGTAGGACGTGAACGGAGAAACCTGAATAATGTCCCACGGTGGTAAACAGACATAAACATGCAACTCCTCTGGTATTATCCTGTATTATCCCATGCAGGACTTGAGATAACTTCTGTTGTGATTTGGCGCTTTCTAAATAAAAACTGACTTAACTTGACTAATGCTGCGTTACTACTGGTAATGAACCAGTGTGGTTACGAGTTGCATTATAAAAATACCTGTTGATGGCTGATACATCCACTGTGTGAGTCAAGAGGCAGCTGCAGCGCACCAGACTTTAGAGGAACACTGTGTCCTGCTCTTTGTTTGGTTTGGGGGAGGATTATGCTTCAGCAACTACCCCACTCAAACTTGGATTGAATAACGTTGTTTTGTCAAACTAATGGATAATTCCTCGTTTTCAGACGACTCGCAGGGTTTTGTCATTAGCAATGTCTTACATTGTCAGTCGACTTGCAGTTGGAGCAACACATGTGAAGCCTGCTATCGTTTATGTCTGAGTGAAACTCAAGGCTCGTTTCAAAAAGTACAGCCAATTTCAACATTAACTCTGCCATCACTATCACTGTGAACTGCTCTGTCTGCTTGACAGGTACTCTCTGTTGATGATTACAGTATTTATACTATACTTGTTTTACAATGCAGATTTCTATACAGTTTTTGCTTGTCGTGGATTTTAATTGAAACAGCAAACTGAACTTAAAAAAAGAAAAAACTAAGAGATTTTTTTCTCAATATCCCTCTTTAATATAAAATAACATGTTTTTTTTCTTATTTGTCATATTTGGTTTTGATACAACTGATGTTTTTACCAGTCCATTTCCGAAATTTAATTTGATCCGCTCAATTGAATTTACAATCGTTTGACAGTTTTATGTCTTTACTTTTGTTTTAAATGGCTTTTAATAAAACTCAGTCCTTATAAAGCTCTCAAAAGTTTTATTTTCAGCTCTCACAGAGCAGATGCTGCAGATACCCTTAAACCTAATCTACTACAGATTGAGTGTTTACATGAGGTCACCTCATTTGGACTAAGTGCTTAATAAGCTCATTAAGTGGCATAAACACAGTTCATGGATGGTCTTTGTGCTCTCGCTGACTCAGAGTTGGATCGGTCCGGGTTTTACCGGTGTGCTAACGTAGTCTGATGGAACATGTTGGCGGAGGCGGCACAGATGGATGAATGATCCTGTTGTTGCCGTGATCAAAGACTGATGACACAACTCGGTGTCACTTTATTTATTTCTCTCTTTGGTTTTGTTTTTGTTCCCTCTCTTCCTTCCTGTCCTCCTGCTCTGCCATGCCTGCAGCATAAGGTGACAGGAAGTGTGTGTGTGTGTGTGTGTGTGTGTGTGTGTGTGTGTGTGTGTGTGTGTGTGTCTGCAGTGTGTGTGTGTGTGTCTGCAGTGTGTCTCTGTGAATAAGAGAATATATGTGTCTGTGTTTAGTCTGAATTAGTGTTTTTGTGTGTCTTTCTGTATGTGTCTGTTTATATAAAGTATGCCCATTCCTTTGCATGTGTCTGCATGCTGCTCTGTGTGAGTGAGTGAGTGAGTGTGTGTGTGGTCTGACTGTGTGTCATTTGCCCCTTGCCTTGGCACTGCCATTGATTTCCTCCCGCCGTAACTTCCTGCCTGAGGCGATTTAATGTTTCCAGTGGCAACACTCACACTCCAACCATCACTCTAGACCCTCCCTCCATCCCTCTATTCCTCTTTCCAAGTTTGCTCCCTCCATCCATCCATCTATCCATTCAGGACTGTCAGACCACAGCCCTGTCTCATTCATTAATCATCAGCAGTGAGAAGGAACAAGGGAGCAGTCAGACAAGTGAGAGGAAACACAGAAAGGTGGCAGGAATGACAAGTGCAGGAGAGTGGAGGTTAAAGATGAAACTTGACCCTTCAGAAAATCAGAAAGTAACGCTGGTATAATCCTGAGAATTACAACTTTATTTCTTCTGTGTTTTTCAGATCCCGTTCTCACTGGTGCAATTTCCACTTTGGGAATATTTAAAGGTACGTACTGTATCGTAAATGTTGTCCTGCTCATTTTATTCCCTCTCCGTCTTTATTATCCATGTATTTTATTCCTTCCTCATCCCTCCACTCTCCACCATTCCGCAGTACCATCATTTACAGTAATTATTCTCAGTGGTAAATCCATAATAAAGTTATAATAGTGTGCTTATGCTCTGACACATTCACAGCCGGCTCACCCTCTGCATTCCCCTGTATCATTGTGGCAGGCGAAAATGGGACTTTACGTCTCGTTTTAATGGGTTGTCACGACTACCATCAAACCAGCCTCGAATTTATCATGAGTTTTGAGCATATCCAGTCCTTTTTTTTTTCATCTCTCTCGTGACCTCTTCCTTAATGTCTTCTTCTCCCATGTGTCTGCGCTCTCCTTGCCCCCTCTGTCGTTACATTGTGAGGCCCTGAATACATAAAAAGCCATTTCTTTTTTGAAAAGACAGCGTTTTGTTGGAGTGACATCATGTCTCGAGGGAGCGAGAGGCGGACAGTCAAACATTCCATCAACGTTGGGAGCGAACGGCCGAGCTAAGATGGAACAATACGTGGCACAGCTGTGTGTGTGTGTGTGTGTGTGTGTGTGTGTGTGTGTGTGTGTGTGTGTGTGTGTGTGTGTGTGTATATGTGTGTATCTGTGCATTTGTGAGAGTTAGATTTTGTCGTTCACAAGTGTTTCTTTGTATCTCAGTCAAAAGGCCTTCTCTCTCCAGACCATCTGGACATGTCCGTTGGCGGAGAGCTGAACTGCTGGAATCTGGACCTCTCCTCTCTTCTCCTCTTCTCCTCTCCTCTCCTCTCTTTTCCTCTCCTCTTCTCCTCTCCTCTCCTCTCCTTTTCTCCTCTCCTTTCTTCTCCTCTCCTCTCCTCTCCTTTTCTCCTCTCCTTTCTTCTCCCTTCCTCTCCTCCTCTCCTCTCCTCTCCTCTCCTCTCCTCTGTATTAACATGATGCTCTGAATAATGAAGTTACAACAGCAGAGACTAACCGAGGGAAGAAAAAAAAAGGCAGGTACTTACAGTCAAACCGTTTTTTTACTGCCAGAGTGACTCCTTCAGAGTGACCACCACGATGTTCAGAGGCTTTCATAAATAAGAATAACTTGATTTAGTGCCCGAAATGCCCGAGTTGAGGAATTTGAGAGCTTGAATGTGTGTGGCATGATCTCCCATCTGCTCTGCGGAATAGTAATGTGCTGCGTTATGATCTCTTTCTTTTTATTTCACAACGAGCCAGCACAGCTGTCAGTGAGAGAAACAGAAAGAGGAAAAGGGAGAAAATCAACCACCCAACTGCTTTAGGCCTGTTGGAGTCAGCAGACAAATCCTCTCGTAGAGTGCATTAGGTTCAGCTGGTCATTGAATTTCTTGGATATCGCCGACAGGTTTGAAGCAGGAAGGAAAAGTCGGGGGATTTGTTGAATTGATTGAGCAAGTCACAGGATATGAAAGAATTTGACACATTGGTCACTGCGTAGAGATTTAATGTCTTTTCACGCCAGACACCAACATCCATCTGAATAATTCTCGCTTCTTTTTTTCATTCATTTCACAACATTGCGGTTTTGAACTGTGCAGTTTACTCCATCTGCTCTGACCTCAAAAACAGCATTAGCAGAACAGGAGGGTGTAACACTTTTAGGTTATGATTAAACACCAAGAAACAGCCACAAAAAATGTAAGGAATTCTGCTTCACAGGCATGATGGGAATTCAAATGAAGGCCAATGGCCTGCACTATCCAAAGCAGCCTCCCCGCACACAAAAATACAAACACATATGTGACGTGCTGACACATGTACACAGACCCACCACCTCTTTTCCTGTGGGAAGTCATCCAGGTGCAAAGTCCGACCCTGACACCAGGGTTCACAGGTCAAAAAGTTTGTTTTCCCAGGTTTACCCCTTATTATTTATTCATGAAACAGAGGAAGAGGGAGGGAGCGAGTCAGAGAAGGGAGAGAGACAGAGAGGAATCCCCCAGCACGAGGCCTTTGATGTGGAAAACAAAATCTCCTTTTTAATCTGGCCTCTAATGGAATACACATGACACATCCTGAGCTCGTGCACGCTCTCTGCCGGTCCTCCTTTTCTTTCTTCTGCCTTCTGTCTTTTTTTTTATTTTTCTGTGTGTGTTTACTTGTTTGTGTTTGTATGCACACACACGCACACATTATTTTGTGATCTCCACATGTGTGTGAGATAGGAGGAGAATGAGATAACATGTTACAGATTAAATGTGCAGGGGGATGGGGGGGGGGGGGGGGGGGGGGCGTTGGATGGACAAAGAAAATATTAGTAATCGCTCCATGCTGTTGCTCAATTGCTCTCCCTGAGAAGTAATCATACCTTGCAGTGCCCGAGGCAGCCCAGCTGTCCATGTGCATTTTATACAAAGACTAACTTTGCCTAGTCGGTCTCCTCATTGCTTTGCTGAAACTAGTGGGGGGAGAAAAAGAGACAGCCTGCCTCCCCATCCTGAGTTCATCCTCAAAACAAAAACATCAGGTGGTTTCACTCAGTAGCCAGTTGCATTTGGGGAGGCAGTCCTGTGGTCTGAGGGTTTTTAGACACAGAAATGACTTCATTTGTTCTGACTTTCATTTAATATTACATTTTAGTTTTTCTGTAAATCAACAAAAGGCTGTGTAGTTACTTTAGTTTTTCAGTTAATAAAACCTGTAGAGCCTGTAAAGCTGAGCAGCCTCTTGGTCAGGACATAAAGCTTATCTTCTTTGGAGTAAAGTAAACACTAATTGCCAGCATAATTTGTCCAAATTAACTCTGTGTACCTCATTGGAATTGAGGGTCTAAGGCTGGGTGGTAAAACCCTCTGAGTGTAAGTTTGGGATTTGGGGCAATATAGATAAAAATGACTTGACCTAAAGGATTGCAAGCAGCACCCACAGCTCCCTTAAATACATCTTGTGTATCTAGCTTCTAGCCCTCTGAGGTTTTGCAGATATGCATGCAACTACTTTAACTTACAATATTTTTCTTTTTGTAAATGAACAGTGTGTTGTCCATAAGTTCATCTCTTAATACTTTTGGTGTATTAAGACCTGGACTGCCCTTTGTGTGGCGATTTGCTCCAAGGTCCATCCATTCCCACTAAAACTAAAAAAAAAGAGCTCACAAATTTGTAGATTGTATTTTTAAAAGTAATTTATTGTCAACAGCTGGCCACCGTAGCTTTTAGCAAACATTGCTCAGAAATGAGTAAATAGTGCATTTGTTGGCAACAGAACGGTGTGTGTGGAATATGTCATCCAGTGCAACAATGTGAGTGCCTGAAATTGATTCTCACTGATGTTTTTAATAGTTTTTGGACAACAATGGAGCTCTGTGGTACAGAGGAGCAGGATGTCTCAGGCTTTGGCTGCACAGATAACACATGTCCCTAGACAAACTATAGAAAGTTACCAACCTTGTACTTCATTTGTTTATGACAGTACATCAATAAATGTATCCAAATAAATGGTGGGACTTTAACAGTTGTTAAAATGATGCCATTGAGCAACATGTGTAACGATTTAGTCTTATAGAGTGGGAGCGTATTCTCTTGCCTCCCTCTTGTACAGTCCCAGATCTTGGGAAACAAGTAGCATGACATCACTGGGGAGAAAAGGCAACACAAAAATAGCCGGACAAGCCGGTTCCCAGCCGTGGGCCTGGACCCCAGTCCAGACCAAGGTTCACAATGTGTTTTCAATGTGTCTGATATCTCCAGTAACTACAATCTCCTCTCTCTTTCTCCCGCTTTCTCCCTTTTTCTTGCTCTTTCATCATCCTCCTCTATCGACAACCCTCTCTTTCTCTCTCGACATTTCTCTCTCTTTCTCCCAGACTCTGTGGTCGTGGAGGCAAGGTCACACGCTCTACTCTTGGCAGGCTGCAGTGTGCGGAGCTTTTGCAGGTGCAGGGGATTATATGCTGCTTTGGGAAAGAGGGGGGAGAGGGAGGAGGGAGGGGGGGTAGAGGGGGTTGAAGAAGGGCGAGAGGGATGGATGGAAAGACAGATAGATACATGGATAGGTGAATAGATGGCCAGCAGGGCAGGACAAGTTTACCCAAAGCCAAGAGAAGAGGACGGAGAAGAAGATAAGAAGTAATTTCAGCCTTTTTCTGACACACTTTTACTAAACAGCAGCTGACGCTCCTCAGTACAGCGATTCTGCATCACTAATGAGAAAGGTCTTATTATTACGGTTCTCAAGCCCTTCAGTTAATGAAAATCATACCGTAGGAGACTTTATGGGTTCGTCTTAGCCGGGATGAGTATCAGGGGAGAGACAGACAACCAGGGGACAAGAGAGGAGGGATGAGAGGGGCCGATTCCTGGGTATGGGCCCCTGCAGCTGTGCGACCTCCTGAGCACTGGGGCCTGAAGTGGTTTAAGAGAGAGGAAGAAAGAAAGGCACAGGAAAAGAGGGAGTGTACTATAAACAGGATGAATAGGGGAAAGGAAAAGGCAACAACTACAGAGAATTAAGAGTATGAAACACAAGAGATACATACTAGATAAAGTTCCCTCAGTACCAATTTTTAAAAAATTATGGTTATGAGCCCAGTACATGATTTTGTATTTTAATGTAAGGAGTTCCATCTCAAGATTATCGTTAAATTTTATTTTTTTCTTGATTTTTTCCCTTTATCAGACCACATCAGGAAACAAGATAAACACATGGTCAAATTAAATACACACCTTTCTTATAGTGCTGTCCTGGCATGAACACATGTACAAAGCAAAACAGACAACCGATCAAAACAAGCCCCACACAAAAGAAGAAGAAAAAAAAAAAAGAGAGGGGGTAGAAAATCGCAATAACCGGTAGAACTAAATGAACAAATTAAGTTCATTCAGACAAGTTATCTCTGGCCACTCAACCAAAATACATACTGAGGGGAGACCACCTCTACAAATTAAAAACCTTCCTTGCTGGACAACATTTCATGAGGGAGAAGTGAAAGTAATTTGTCATACCACACTGTTAATGTAGGTGGAAAAGAATCGAGGCAAACCTGCAGGGTTGAAAGGCGTGCAGCAGACAATATGATACTAAGCTATTGTGCCAGGACATTGTTTCATGATTACAACAATAATAATCCAATACACTGTTATTGATAATAAAGTGTTACTGGAGACAAACATTGATAGTATTTGCAAGGAAAGGAGGGGAGTGAGAGAAGGGTATGACATGCAACAATGGTCCCCTGTTGGAATCGATCCTTAACCATTCAGTTCAGTGGCCGCCCCGCGCTTGTTCTGTTTAAGAAGGAAAAAACATGGTTCCCTTGGTCTGATTAACAAAGACAGGTTCACAAAGGTGCCCGGTCTCAACTTTAGACTCATGAAAATAAATGACAGTACTCCAGAGTTTACTTTATACCACTTGTTAATGAAAAGCTCAACTAAGATAAAGTATATACTTTACTCTACCTTTTAGCTTTTAATAGTGCATCCACACAGGTGTTTTCACTTTATTCCCCTGGTCAGACCTCTCGTCAGACTGTGGAGGTGTGTGTACAGACTGAGCTTGATTGGCATCTCCTTCACTTTTTGTTGCATCTCTTAGTTACAGCATCTCTTATACCAGACATTTTTTATTGGTTCATGCCACATATTCACCTGCGTAGCTCCTCTCAACTTCAAGAAGCCCAAACGGCTGTCAGGGGAATGTAGGGACTGTGATGCAGTTGGCCTTTTTTTATTTGATTTGGCTGGGTATAGTTTAATACAGGCGAAGCTGTGTATGGATGCTGTGGTTTGTGCTTTGTGATCTTGTTTAACCACTTCAGGAACAATACGTTTTCCTGCATGAAGAAAAAGACATGAAATGGTCAGAGACTGAGACAGAGACAGAGACAGGCTCAGATAAAAGAAAAGAAACAGCAACAGCACTGCAAACAAGTAAAGGTCAGTGGTGCATCTGGAAGACGGTGATGGACATCTGACTTGTACAGCATCAGTATAAGAGAGAGAGAATAAGATAAGTCCAGAGGTAGACAGCAACATAGCATCTACCTCCAGTGTCATAGGTCTGAATAACAAATGTGTCACATCATCTTTCCTTCCACCTAGTTTTCATCTTTTATCGTGACGAAGAAGCAGAACCGCAATCAAAAATACATATTTCAGAAGAAGAAACAGTTCCGTGCTGGAGTCGGCTCATGGAACTGCTTTTGGATCGTTCTAGCTTTCAGTCCATAACTCTTGCGACACTACAGCTCGCCAGACAGGACAGGAAGATTGAGGTTAGCTGCTCGGGGGGGGGGCGATGAAGAGATGGAGATGGAGGTGAACGAGACAGCACCCTGAGGAGCTGAGATGTGGCTCTGTGCCACCCCACCTGGGCTCTGTCCATGCTGGGAAGAAAAGGGACGAGAGGGAGAGAAATCAGAGTAGAAGAAGTGAAAGGGGAGACAGGAGATGTGGATGAGAAAAAAGACGTAAAAGACTTACAATATTCAACTCTAAGCAATCCGACACACTACATATCCACTATGTTGACAGAATTGTTAATTAGAGGAAAAATGACTGAGAAGTGTTGAGCTGGGAGAAGAAAAGACAACCTGAGCCAAAAGCAGAAGAAAGGATGGGGAGGGGGGGGCGTGGGTTGGCAGTGGGGGAGTACGGGGGCGTGGGTCCTGTGACCGAGCTGCTGTCCAAGAGGGAGCCTCAAGTTTCAGTCGCTTCCCCTTACATTGCACTTCACACTCTCTCTTTCACTCATACATAATCCGCTTGACACTGGAAATGCTCACACAAGCGCATTTAATCATCGCAAATATCTCCACTAGTACGGCGCACTGACTTACGACGGGCTTGACCCCGTCTGAACCGCCTGGAGAGACCTGCCTAGCCCGAGACGAGATTACATCACCGAGCGGTTCGCGTCTAACCTTCATCACATCACATGGCGTTTTCCAGCCAAATTTACATCCCCCGTTTCAGCGCTCCATGTGTAAGATTTATAAGGATAATGCATCCTTTTATTGCTCTCCAAGAATATTAGAAAACAGCCTGCAGTGTGAGGGCTGTATCTTTTTCATGCTTGCTGAAGTTTGATTTGTATCCGCCCAAGCAGGAGAAAAAAAGAAAATCGTTTAAATCCACTCTTATAACCAGCCAGCATTAACTAGTAAAATGTAACAGTGTGTTGCACCACGCTGGTCCTCATGTTTTCCTGTATCCTCAGCTCACTTACAGTCACATTGCTCCTTGGTGGCCCATATGGATATGTTTACCCAGAACAGTTGCTATGTTTGTGGCAGAGTGTGACATGGACACATACACACACACACACACACACACACACACACACACACACACACACACTGTGGCTCAGTGGGGACACCTCTGGATCACGCCGCCCATCCAGCTTCCAACTTGGAGTGTTGGAAGGAAGTCAGGGTGTAACTGCTGTAATAAAACTCTTCTGAGGGAGTGTGTGTGTGTGTGTGTGTGTGTGTGTGTGTGTGTGTGTGTGTGTGTGTGTGTGTGTGTGTGTGTAGCGGTGGACCTCCTCTTCCTCCCTCTCTCCACCTCCTCTTTCACTTTTGGCTCACTCCAACTGTATGTCTGGCTTCCCTCACTTCGTCCTGTGTGTGTGTGTGTGTGTGTGTGTGTGTGTGTGTGTGCGTGCGTGCGTGCGTGCGTGCGTGCGTGCGTGCGTGCGTGCGTGCGTGCGTGTATCTATCTGTGTGTATTTGTGTGTTCATTTGCGTCTGAAGGTATCCAAATACGTCTGTTTTTCATGCTTGTGCATACAAGCAGGTGTGTGTGTGTGTATATATATATATATGCCTATATATATGTGCTTGTGTGTGTTATAGGAGGGAGTGTGTGTGACTCAGGGGAAGGCGTGGGTTGGATGAGGCCGGAGGAGGGGGGGCGGTGGGAATAGAAGTGTGTCTGTCTGGTTTTTGTGGTCTAATAATGGGGGAGGTCTCGGATGGGGAATATTATCATTTTTATGAACTCAGTGGAGAGGAGGGCCAAGAGTTCCACTGTTTATTGCTGAATTAATATGTTACAGTAACTGCGGTTAAGTAATTGGACTTTTTAAGGGTTTATTTTTAATATTTAAAGACTGTTCTGAGAGCAGAGAGAGGCCCTTTTATGTCTGCACTTCGCTAAATGTGTGTATTTGTCTTTTGTAGGTGCAGTAGCGGCATTTGTTACCACTCCTCTTGACGTGGCGAAGACCAGGATCATGCTCGCAAAGGTATACACAGTCAAACACACACACTCACACACACACACACACACACACACACACACACACACACAAACACACACACCCACTGGCAGCGACTTTTAAACACTGCTGTCAGGTGATGCCTCGCAGGCAAAGAGCTGAGCGGGCCTGCAGCCTGAGTAAATTTCAACAGTGTCAGCACACAGAACGGAGCGGGCCGAGGTAGCGCCGGGACAGTAGTGAGACATACGCACACATTCATCATCTGACCTGGACTATGGACAGTGTCGGGAAGACATATTTGTGCGCATGGTTAGTGTTAGAGTGAGGACTTGTTGCTGCTCCAGAGGAATTTCCATCTCAAGGCTGCTTGTCACTGAGAGGTGAACCAGAGGGCCAGTGTCCCTCCTGTTAACTCTGCTACTCTGTGTAAGTCCTCTAAAGCACCACCTCCCCTCCACCACCACCCTCTGTGTGTGTGTGTGTGTGTGTGTGTGTGTGTGTGTGTGTGTGTGTGTGTGTGTGTGTGTGTGTGTGTAAAGGGTAGTGAGTTCAGAGTTACCCCAATCAGCCCCCCCACAAACACACACCGAGTGTCCTTGGAGAAGACACAGTGTTCCACCCCCCCACCCCAACCTTCATCCTAACTAATGAGATACTGGAATTAACAAAACACTCAGTCAGTCTTGATCTCCTGTGAGAAGCGGTTGGCTGAAGGTGGAACAGCACGGTACAAAGGCTTCCTGTAAACATTATCTGAAATGCAGCTGCTGTAATTTACCACCAGCAAAGGACTCGGCCTGGGCTGCTTCAAAGCTGTTCGGTTATAACTTTATAAGGCCAAGTTTTTGATTCACTTAAGGCAGCACAGGTTAGCTGGGAAAAAGGCTTCGTTTCATTCAGTGAGAATGAAACTTGTGTATTCACTCGACAAAATAAAAGCCAGGGCTGAAACTGCTTCTGCTGACAGACTGGAGGTGTCTATGTTTAAAATCTATCCACAAACGTTGTTAACATATTAAAAGTCCTAATAATATTAGGACTTTTAATATGTTAACACTGTGGTGACATTCGAACTGTTAAATTACTAGTTTGCTGCAAAGCCTTCCTTATTCAACCTGCTTGGTATTAAAATTAGCATTGCAACTAAATATTATTTTCTTTTTCCAATTAATATGTCAATTGTGTTATCGATTAATGATTAGTAATAAATGATAGATAATTTCCCAAGATAACATTTTCAAATGTTTTGTTTGATCAACACTACAAAACCCAAAGATATGAAGTGGTATATTTGGTATGGGGGTTAATCCTGCCCCGTACCAGAAGCTGGATTTTGGTTAAAAAATGATGATAGTTAATTGATTATCAATGAACTGGCTAATAATGTTAGCTCTAATAAGAATGGGCTGAAAAATTAAATTGTAAAATATGCTTTTTATAGCTTATGATATTAAAGCAAAATATGACCAAAACTGATCTGTGCTGCCTCAAAGCATTTTTAAATATCCTGTCAGACTAAAGTCTGGTACCACAGCAGCAAAGGAAGACAAGTTGAGGCAGGAGAGTTTAACAGAGACAGACAGAGTGAGCCGGGCTGGCGTTGATGGGTATGAACGGTTTGGATCGGACGAAGGGGGAAGGGGGGGGGGAATCTGGGTGTTGGAGCTTGTTGCATTAGTTTCCTTCTCACAGCAGCGGAGGAGAAGGTTCTCTCTTTTCTCCGGCAGGCAGAATGAATGAGCGCTGTTGTACAGCAGGCAGTCTGGCGCGGGCGACGCACACGAGGGCGGATGTCCAGGGCACAGCTGGACGTGTAAAGCTCCTCCAGGACAGGACTCCTGCCACACCACCCTGCCTGCAGCAGTGGTGACAAGCCTGGCACATCGCACTGCCGCTGCTACTGTACAACACTGCTCCTCTCCTCAGGCTGGCGTGATTCCTGCTAGAGCACCACACTGCTGCTATTAGTGTCACATTCACTACCCTCCACACATCAGGGTCAGGCTGCCGTGTTAGAACACCGTCTTGTCATTGTATGAAACAGTGTAGATGCTACGTGGAATTTATAAATGATTATGAGGACTTCACATAACAAAGCAAACCAACATAAGCCAGAGAAAACTTGCATGAAGATATTTTTGTACGTCAGCATAAGTTACACAGGGACTGTCTGTGTGTCTGTGTGTGTGTGTGTGTGTGTGTGTGTGTGTGTGTGTGTGTTTGTGTGTGTGTGTGTGTGTGTTTTGGACGCCCTGTTCCTCCATTCCCTCCTTCCACCATTCCACGGCGAATAAAAGAAAAGAAAACTTGTCAGACGAGAAGAAGGGAGACTCATTTCTCAGCCACCTGTCTACCAACAGAAACATAAGGAATAGGGGTGGGTTTCTTTTTTCCCTCTCACATGAAGAAAAAATGCGGGAATCTTCCTCTCGTTCCAGCAGATCCTTTGAGTCACAATCTACAGCGGACGTAGCGAACTGTTTCCTACATGCTCGACGAGCTGTGGCGCCAATTGGCGTGCATGCACCCATACACGTACATCCTCATTTTAGTGTTTCCCTCCGCCGCCGCTTTCTTTTCCTCTCTCCTCTCTGCTGCCACCACCCACCCTCACTTAACCCCACCAGGCCTTATCCTGCAGCTCTGCCACTTCACAGTGATGGATTAAAAACTCTCTGGCCAGCTAAGCCGTATTGTGTAAATAAAAGTGCCAGACCGACGGGTGTGGAGGAGAACTTGTTGAGTGTGCTTTTGGGTGGGCAAATGGCTGGGTGTGTTTCTGAGCCGAGTGCATGGGTGGGTGATGGAGGTGTCACCTGCGCTGACACAGCTGTCCATGACGAGATGGAGGAATGAAGGGGGGGGGGGGCATAAACGGGGGCATCTGTCCGGGGGAGCAGGAAGGGAAGAAGACAGTCTATCCGTCATCACACCTCTATTTGCTCTCTCTCCCTCTCTCTCTCTCTCTCTGTCTAGGCCGGCTCGACCACAGCGAGCGGCAACATCCCAGTGGTGCTCTACGACGTGTGGAAGAGCCGAGGCCTTACAGGGTGAGTGTGTGTCTTCATTTTGGAGAAGTGCTCAAAGGCTAATTGTGATTTTTTACACTCTTTACACAAACCATTTTATCCTATCACATTTTGGGAGGCTGGGGGTGG
>NW_019525417.1:1334438-1353735 GCF_002814215.2 Seriola lalandi dorsalis | reverse complement strand
GGGGTGGGGGTGAATTTACAGCTACTGCTGAAAAATGAGCTGTATAAAAGCTTTCCCTGCCATCTTGCTGTACCGTCCTATTGATTAAGGTGTTACAGGGGCCAAGTGGAAGGGTTTATTTGAGTGTTTTGATGTGTTTATGATGCGCAGCAGACAAAGGGCCAGGTCTAATGGGGCCACAGAGGGCTGCCAGCACTAAAACAAACCCTCATTTCACAGTGAATGATGGGCCTGCTTGTGTACAAGCCGCCATCATTCAGTTAGGATGCACCTCGGCTCAATGCTCATAGCAGATTTGGTCTGGGTCGGGGCCAAACACCAGTGGGACGCCGCTCTCCCCCTCTCTGTCTCACAGACACACACTTAACAAGCCACTGTATCATTGTTTGTTTGTGTAGCTGCAGTGCTGGAATCTAATCAGAGAGAAATTACATGTCTGCTTTGTGTTTAATAAGAGCCAAGGGTGATTCTCCTCCAGCTATTTTAAATCAGTAACAGCCTGCACAATAAAGGTGACGTTTGAGACTCCAAACATCCATGCCCTGACTACAAATCCCACTCTCCTGGCTGCAACAGTAACCAAGTGGTAATGTTCAGGAGAGCTCTTTGATACCAGTATCCACCTCTGCACCTCACCTTTGATGTTTTCTCTCTCTTTCTTTTTTTCTCTTTCTTTCCTTCTCTCTCTCCTCCAACTATCCTCCTGGGTCTCAGCGGTATCTCAGAGCCCAGACAACGTGCACCATAAGCTCTTCATCACGATGAGCTCCCGCAAACCTTTCTCTCCCCCGATGTTGATGTAACCAGAGAAAGGGAGCGAACTAAGAGAAAGAGACGAGAGAATGAAACGCAGAGACAAAGGAGAGTGTGTAGAAAGAAAGTGAAAGGGGTGGGGGGCTGTTGTTCCGCAGGCCAAAGGCCTGGTGGTTGCGCTGGTGCATGCCTGATACAAATTGCTGGGGCTTTAAAGCTGTAATTATGGTAATAGGCCCAATTGCAGTGTAGTGAAGCTCTAAAGTGCTTCCATGTGTGTGCCATGCCCCAGAGACCCCGGGTGAGCAGAGAGCGGTGGAGCTCACACCGGCCTCCCCCAGTAACCTGCAAAGCAACCAAACTGCACCAGGAATCATGTCAAAACAAAGACTAATAGGCAGCAAGTCCTCCAAGCTGTGTCTGCTTTGCGCTTTATGTAAACCACAATGGAAGAAAATTAAACAAATGACATGTTCTTTCCCGCATACGCACAACAAAGCAGAGCGTCTGGAAGTTTGTGGTGAACCTTAATTGTACTTTTACGGCATCTGCAATCTTAGTTTTTCAGCATGAGAAATAAGGTTGAGGAAGGTGAACGCTTTTCACCCACTCGATTCAAATATTCCAATCCCGTCTTGCTTTGTATAAATGTGATTTGAGGAGTACAGTCATAGGGTGTAGTAGGAATCTATAACTGATGACAAAGTGATGAGCAACTCTGTAAACCTGTCTGCACAAGTGAAACAAATACCTTGTGCAGTATTCCTGCTTTATGAAGCAAAAAGCCATTTTTTATTTGAGATTCCATGTTGATCAGTTTCCTGCCTTCTGTGATATAATCTAGATTTCAAACTAAAGAGAGAATTCATCCTGGATCCCGGATTTGATGCAGCTCTATCCTCCACAAATGGACCACAACTCTTTGACCAGAAAAGCCGATTTAGAGAATTAGAAAACACAACTTAAGGATGAGGCTGGTGGCGTTTCGTTATTGTCCACATATTCCATGAAAATACCTAAATCAATAGTGGATTAGTCCGTCTCTCAACACATCACAATGTCCCCAGTCTGTGGCTTCAAAGCCTGTTAGTTCTTACTGAAGATATAAATCTTAAAAATCTCTCCTAAGACTAGAAAGTCTCCTAAATAAATTGGGCGTTTTTAGCAAATGTCACTCAAACAGGAGTAAACAGTGAACATTTGGAGACCATTTGCAGCTGCCGGTTTAGTGCACCAGTGAGTATTTAGGACAGTAGGACAGAGGCGGGAGTGAGTCCAAATAAAGTTAATAAAGACAAATGTCACTCAGTTCAATAGTGTCACTCTGTGATGTGTTTTAATAGTTTGATAGAGGAATAAGGAATAGACAATTGGAAAAACATAGATTATTACCAGCTTTTTATAAGTTTTGCTATTGCTACATATCGAACATTAGCATTAACAGCTGTTAACTTTCCTGTCAAGAACAAATGTTGCTAGTTGAGCATCAAACTTCATTCCTTTACTTGCCAAGAGCTGTCTACAGCAGTGGAAAGCAATGCCAATGTTAAATCTTGTCTCTCTCGCATCTTTTCTTCTACTGAAGTTAGCATGCTAACCAGGTAGCCCCAGCCCGTCTCCTCACTTTCCAATAGCAACTGACTGTAGCCTCCAATCTCCCCTGAAGACGAAGCGCTGCTCAGAGAGCGAATCATAGCCTCTTGTCTTGTAAACCTTGGCTGAAGCTCTTTTCAAGCGGAAACCACCCCCACCCTCTCCCGACAAGAAACCACGTTCGGCAGCAAAGAAAAACTTACACAATAAACCCTTTAAACAAATGATAGGCAATTGCAGAGTATCTGGGACGAATAGAGTGTATTGCTGGTAAAGATGTGCAGTGCACAGCATTAGTGCCACAGATACAGTCCGTATCCTTCACTGTGTGTGTGGTGTTTGGGTGGACAAGTGTGGGGTTTGTGTTTTTAGGGGAAAGTGTTTTAACATCTGTGTTTTTGACTTGACTTGTGTTATTGTCATCCACCTTTTTGTCCAAGAAATTCAAGTAAACCCACCCCCTCCTGAAGGAATGTATAAAACATCAAACTGTCTCAGTTTTGATTAAGACCCACACAGGTTAGAACTGGTCTCTTTCTATTTAAATGTATCCTATGAAAGAGCTATATATCTAAGAAAGGCTATTTATTATAACCTCAGCACTGTTCCTACACAGGTGCCAGAAATTTAGCTCTTACTCCTCTTCTACAAGGGCACCAACATCTTTTCTAAACTAAAGCCAAGACATTTGGTTTGAGCTCATCACTATTCTTCCATATGCTCCTGTCAAGCCTTGAAACTATATTTAGTGCGATTCCCCAGGAGAGGTGATTGGCAGACAGTCGGGGAATGACGGCGCTCAGTGGCTGGCCAGGCTGTGATGTCAGAGTGAGTCAGGGAGCCGAGGGGAATATCGGAGCCCTGGCTCTGCTCTGACGTCTCAGAGTCCACAGGTGGGCCTGATCCCAGATAGGATATGTAACGCCAGTCCAGAGCTGAGACAAAACAAAAGTGTTGAGTTTAAAATTAGTTCATTCCTCATACTGCTGGCAATCACATGAGAAAACAGAGTGGAATATGTCAGGACTTGTTGTGTCTACCGTGTCGTTGTTTAGCTGTCCAGCTGCCCGGTGGACAAGTTTTCCTCTCTTCACTTTTCTCCCTCTCCGTCATTGGGTTTTGATGAGCTTTGGATCATATTTAATATTGTTGTGTGAGTAATGCTAAGTAGTTGCCTGGAGCGGGCCTGTGGCTTGGGTTTCAGCAGATGGTGATAGATAGCTGTGTCGAGATGGAAAGAGCACACTGAAGGGCAGGACAACAACCTCTGACTAATGTCTCCACGTTTATTTGGAGCATTTACACCAGTCGCTGCTTACACAAACACACTTGGATTCTCTATCTCTCACATATACACACTCTTTGTGTCTTACACACACACACACACACCAGCCATGCACAGCTAACCCCTCACAGAGCGTCTTTTGGAAACACCCGATCTGGGCGCATTCTGAAACGTGGAGATGCGTGAATGGTTGGGATGTTTGGGAGATCCATGACATGCTTGGTACCTTGTAAAGCTTTGCAGTCGACAAAAGTGATGCACAAGCATTAAGTCCATTTGTGACCCAAATCTTATACTGACAGGGAAAGAGCAGCAGTCAAGCAGCCAGAAATAGAGGCAATCTAGGACAGTATAATCCACTTGGCAATAAACCTGATTCTGATTTCTGATATCTGATAAAGAAACGGACATTGGCACAGTAGGGGGACATAGGGCAAAAAAAAAAAAAAAAAAGACTTCTTGCCTATAAATGCTAATGTCATGCTAACGTGACAATGCTAACATGCCACTGTTTGTACAGTTTTGACCATAAGTCTGTGTTTCACGTCTTATGCTGACATTTGCTAATTAGTGCTAATCACAAAGTCCAGCTGAGGCTGATGGGAAAAGTCATTAGCTCTGGAGCTTTTTGGTCACAAACCAAACTGAAATGTTGATTTGATTATCAGCTAATTGAAAATTTAGAGGATGGGTTCAGGATTTTTCCCATGTACAACAGTGATGTGTCCATATGTATGAGAGAATAGGTCTTGTTTGCTGTGACTATTCCTCCTCTCCACATCGGCCCCGAGGCTTTTGATCGGGAACGTGACTACGCTGTGAAACGGGGGGACTAAATGCGGAGCCCTCAGTCTGTGTGACAGTGCACTCCAGAGTTCAGCTGAGGCTGAAATGCAGCTTCATCACTCCCACTGAGATAGATCGAGTTGATATTTCATAGTGGTCACATGTATCGAGGGTCTGGATGACAACAAGAGAAAATGCTGGATTGACATTGAGATGTCATACACACACAAATATGATCCAAACACACAGTGCGGCAGGTGTGAAAAAATATTCCAGCTTTCAAATTTGCAAAATACAAATTCATTTCCTAGTTCAGCTTGACAGGTAAAGGCTGGTTAACAGCAACAAACCTACACACAACTGCTCTCCATCTGCTGCAGCTCCACAGGAAACTTCTGTCCCTGGAAACAGAGAGGGAAATTTGTACTAAATAGACTGTAACCTTGAACCAAATCTAATGGAAGTCCATCCAATAGTTGTTGAGACATTTCTCTCTGAACCAAAACTGTGACCTCATTTCGATGCAAGAGCAGGAGTCAGGGGATGACCAACGTCTTCAGGATTCACCGTCTTTGGACCACAAAAGTTTGTACAAAGTTTTGTGCCAGTCCGTCTAGATTGTGTTGAGATATTTTACTGGACGTGTGAAATCTGTGAGCTGCTGGGATCAGCAAAGTCAGCAGGATTGATTATCTGGGCAGCGAAAATGTCCATATAAAATCTCATGGCAGTCGACTGTAGTTTGTAGCTGCTGAGATGTTTCAATCTGGACCGGAGTGACGGACCAACAGAGCAGGAGAATACTTCCAATATTTCAAAAGGCTTGTAAAAGTTAAAACGGACAGAAACAGGAGTAGAACACACAAACCCACACAGATGATGAATGCAGACAGACATTTTGTGTGCGTAGACAGTTTTACGTACTTTCTCTTCACTTGCTCACACACACACACACACACACACACACACACACACACACACACACACACACACACACACACACACACAGAAAGGCACACAAACACACAATACTCTTCATCCATTACATCTGGCTTGGATGGGTCCAGACCATGTGAGCTCGGGGGCGTTTTGGCAGACGGAAGGTGTTGGTAGGCAAGTACACGGTGAGAAAGAGAGACGGGGAGAGAAATGGGAAAATAAAAAGAGAGAGAGAGAGAGAGAGAGAGACACGAAAATGCATATGAACAGACGGCACAAAGTGAGCACGTGTCTGAGAAGTGGATGACGCAGCAAGAAAAGGAGACGGAGGAGAAATCCCCGAACAACTGAGCCAGCTGAGGGGGCCGTCGCTGGACGGGGAGACTGAGAGAAATGGATGGATGGACAGCACAGTGACATGTGTGGATGTCATCTGGCCATCAGTCATGCACGGAGAGAGAGAAAGAGAGAGAGGCGGGTGGGAGCTCCAGGGAGCCCTCAGGGTGGGGGCTTGAAGCCTAATCCTAAAAACAGCTGTGTGTAGTGTGTGTGTGTTTGGGGGCGGGGGGTGTTCTTGGGAGATGGGTGCTCTCTCATGTCCCATCACATCCTCTGACCCCTGCAACGTCAACAGCTTGTTGTTGGGGCTCAGTCGCTCTAACTTGGATCCATCTCCCTCTTTATAGAGGAGGCTTCATGTTTGGCCCCCTCCCATGGACCCTGTGCCCCCGAGCGCGAGCTGGCCCTGCTTCCGAGAAGTTGCCGTAAATCACTCGCAGATACTTTCGATCAGCGGAGCGATACATGATAGAGTCTGCGCTGCCCTCAGCTCTGTTCACAGCATTTCTTAATAAAAACTTTGGGGAAGAATTTTCCAAGTACAAAAAAAAAAAAAAAAACTACTTCTACTTCGTCCTGTAGCGCTTCCTTGAAATGAAGTTCGGGTGTGTGCATGTGGTAAAGCTGAGAAATTCCCAACATGCCGTGAAAAATGTAACGCACTGTATGTGGTAGATACAGTGGGATTAGGCTTAATTCACTGGAGAGGATTGTGCTGTGGGAAAAATAACATGCTTCCACATTCAGCTTTATTCCTGTTGTGCTATTAATCTTCTTTCGTGTCACCTCTTGTGTGGACATATTTGTTTTCTCTTTGTGCTTAGCGAGGACTACACTGAGATGTGTATGATTGGAAGTAGCACTCGTCCTTGCACAGAGCTTCTCTGCTTGTTTTTACACCGGCAGTGGAAATAAACTCTTAATATGCTCGGCTTTAGAGTGTAGATTTTGAGGGTTTGTTGCTACATTTTTCAACTGGGGACTTTTAGAAAGTTTAGTCTTTCCTGATATGTGTTAAAACAAGCCTGAGCTCTTAAACCACAAGAAGCCGAGGCGTTATCTTCTGCAAGCTGTTCTGAAGTCACTGAAACTGATCAAATCCATGTCTCTTATTTTCCCTTTATTTTGTTACTGTTTTTGGGGGAATTTTGCCTTTATTTTGGTAGTGGACAGTTAACAGGAAACAAGTCCGGAGAGAGAACAGAAATTGAATTGAAACCTGGACACTGCATGACATTCAATGTATATGGTATGCTTTTTAACCAATAGGGCAAAAGGATGGCCGAGATTTGTGTGTTTTTTTTTTTGGTTAAGTCATTAAGTGTGTTTCCTCCTGTTTTTATGCACAGTTTCAATTTGCACCCAGAACAACTTGAGTGGAAATGTCAAAGATTAGAAAAAAGAAAACAACATATTGCAAAAACGTCCTCACACTTGGCTGAGGTGGAAAAGTCGGTGTATTGATAAAAGCAAACGTCTGGTGAATCGATCGCAGTGTACATGAAGCATGTGAGTGCCGAACAGCACTCCAAAACCCAAAGCTGTTCTGTTTCCAGTCATATAAAATCAGCAGATCCTCACATTTTAGAAGCTGGAAGCAGCTTAAATGATTTTTCAGTTGTTATCTATAATCAAAATGGCTGGTGATTCATTATCCCTAAATCAATAGATCAATCAACCAAATAATAAATAAATAATATTTTCTTGCAGAGGGCTACTGTAGAGGTTGCTTGGTAAAATTGCAAGTTCTCGCAAATATTACTGCACTTACATTTCTCTGAACTATTTAAAACTCTTAATTTAAAACATGTCTTCTTCTTTCCTTCTTTTTCCACAGTCTGTTTGCAGGCAGCATACCGAGGATGACCTTCATCAGCGTTGGCGGTTTCATCTTCCTGGGAACCTATGAAAAGGTCCGCCGCACTTTGCTATAGCACCACATCCTCTCGTGACCGTCCTGAGCCCAGACCTGGTGCCAGAGAGTGGCAGGGATAGCATCTCCAGGAAGTAGCACCCTGAGGGCCCCCCTGCACTTCCATGCTGCAGGGCCCCCGAGAAGCAAGGATCACCTGGTGCTCGGGGAGAAGAGCCGTCCACAAGCTTGATCCCATTACCCAGCATTCCTGCTCATCGCTGCCCTGCAGATTGAGTGTAACAGCCGCCGTCCCACTTGTTGAGCAGCACCAGTGGCTCGGCGAAACGGAGCCACACAAGACAAGACGAGCAGTGAAGCATCTTTACTGTTTAATGTGTGTGTGAATGAACGAGTTATGGTTTTTAAAGACTGTCTCTTCTTTTACTTTGAGTGAGGTGTGGTGATTCCTTTGGTTCCCTGTGGGCTGCCTTCTCTACATTGTTTCATGATTATTTTAGTGTTTTATCCATATTTTCTTCTCTCCATTAAGCCAAGCCACCTGTGTTAAAGGTCCACTGGGGAGACACAGTAATATCTCAGCATTGTTACATTCCCGCTGGAGCACAACTGAGCTCATCCATCTGCAAGAGCTTTAAATTCATACTTAAGATGCCTCCAACAATAAACCACTTTGTTAAATTAACAAGGCCTTTGTTTTATTAAGAGCCCCCAGGTGTCCTGCACCAGCCTCTCTCTTACAGTTTGGGGTATATCTGCCGTCTTTATTGTGAAATATTGTTATTAGTTGATTGGAAAAGATCAATTAAGATGGCGACTTTTTTGTAAGGACACTTCCTTAATCTCAAACCTGTAAAAATGCAGGTTTATTCAAAGTTACAATGATCCAGATTCAGATACTGTTGTTGATTTCCAGTAGAGCAACGAGAGAACCTACAGTAAGGGATGTTGTTATCACAAAAAGTTATACGTTCATGGTCAAGAATTAACTTTAAACTGTAGTCTGAGAGATGAGATCGATAAAGCTACCGCCAGCTGTCGGCTAACTTAGCTTAGCATAGACATTGAAAACGGGGAAACAGCTAACCTGGCTCTTTCTGAAGCTCCCTTATTATCACAGTGACCTTCAAGAAGTAAGTTTTTCCTAAAAACAAATAGTCTCATACATAACCCCTGTGTTTATGTATGCATTAAACAATGGCTTAATATTTAGCAGATATAAACGAGAGTGACATCGATCGTCTCGTGTAACTAAAGTAAATAAGTGTATTGTCCAAAATGTACAAATATTCCATAAAGAACAGGGTTAGAATGAAAAATCACTGATACTATGAAGCAGAGTAAACGAGTAAAAGTGTCTGTTAAGCAGCTGGTGAAACTATTAAATGTGCTGTTTAATTGTAACAGGTCCTAGGTTTGTCAGATTGTAATTAAATGAATAAAAATCTGTTTTATTGTAGTTTAAGTATAAATATCATTTGCATACACTTATTATTTATTCAACAGCCAATACTGTATTTGAGACCATTTCTAAAATTGGGGAAATGATTGAAGTCATACAGATTAGTTACTCTTTACTGGGAGAAGCTCGTATATTGTTAAAGAAGCGTGTAATTCTTAAAGGATCAGTTCACTAAAACTATAAAAAAAAAAAGCATACCATCCCACTTACACTTAATGGCATCGAGCCATGCACATGGTTCAGATTTTGTTTGCCAAGGTTGTAGGATACAGTATCTGCCACCGAGGCCTAAAACTAAATCTATCAAGGACAGGCAAGTTTGTTGTGACGTGTTAACTGACCATTAAAGTAAGAAGTTATGATGCTACATGAACTACAGATGTAATTACAGCTGCACTTACACAGGAAACGATAGGATTCTGTGGGGAAAAGAAAGATGATTAATAATTGTGTAAGTGCACTGGTCTGTTGTGCAGCAGAGGCTGGAATTAAATGTATTATGATGCAGTGAATTACTGGATTTCTTTAATTCATTTAATGGTTAGTATGTGTAAGAGGATTCCTTTTGCACCAGCTGAATCCCACTGGTCTCCACTTTCCATGCATGTTCCTAACTAGAGTTATTCAAGATAACTTATTACAAGATGAACAAATTACTCCTCTACGTCAGACGGAAGAAGGATCATCTTAATGACATATGCAGGAATATTTAGCCTCAGTATCAGTGTTTTCCCTTCTCTTTTCCAGTGAATCACCTCAGTGTTGTCCTTCAGCAGTCAGTACAGAGGTACGCTGAAGACTTGGTAAATCCTGGTGGGGGCAGAGGGAGACGGATGGCCTCACAGGTGGGAGTGTTTGTCATGCTGCTTGTCACTAGGCTGTTGGACAACAATGGTCGGTGTGTGATTGGTGGAGGCCATGGCCGGGGGCATGTCAATCATCCGGTGACAAACATCCATCTGGAATGCACATTCTGGCCAGCCACTGACCCTCAGTCAGCCCTGACTCAATAGCAAATATTTTAAACAGCCCACAGAAGGAAAAAATATGCCTGCTGTCTTTGGAGCTTCAGGGAGCCAGGAGACATTCCTGGTTGGAAGATTAGCTCTGTGTTTGTGTGTGTGTGTGTGTATGTGTGTGTGTGTGTGTGTTAGTGGTCCAGGCGCAAGCTACTTGACTGCTTTGAAGATCAAGGTCTCTGGGTTTCATGTCCTTGTGCATGCTCCATTTGAATTGATGACTTCTCCATAACCACTGTGACATGTGAGCAGCGCTAAATGCTAACTCAGCTGTTTGTGATACAGTTGTCACACAAAACATCCTTTCAAATGTTGATTCAGGCGGAGACACAGAAGAAACACTTGGAATAATAGCAAAATGTGATTTTTATTAGACACTTCAATGCCATGTTAGACACTTCACTGTTTGCAGCTTTGACAATGGTACAACGGTTTGGGACAGTTTGTTTCAATAAATTACTCAGAACACGACCTGCACCCGACTCCCTCTTGTCCGTTTTACCTACTACACTGGAATTGATTTTCCACCAGGGCTCTCTGATTGGTCTTGCTGGAAAATCATCTCTGATAGGTGCTATCAGGTGTAACCAGAGGAGGTTGTCCTCCAGCTTACCTTGATAAGGCCACTGGTTAACAGAACATAGTTCAGACAAGGGCACAGTGGGGGAAACACATTAGACACTGTAACTACTCTGAGTGATTTCAGAGCCAGGGTATGCAGGGACTGTGACAGGTCGGGGAGCGTCTAACTGCATTATTCCTCCAAGTTTGGTTAGAGCACATTTCACAAGCTTTCCCACTGTTCACAGCATCGAGCCGCACCTTTAGTTACCTCAAGCATGAAACATTATTCACCTGTAGTGATGCTGAGAAAGTTTACTGTTACAATGTGGTGGTGGTGTGACAGAGGTGGAATACTGGCCATTTGCTTCTGAATGCACATCATCGCTGGATCTTGAGGCATATTACAGCAGTAACATCATGACACAATACAACATCATTCTCCCTGATTCTCCATCTTTTTTTCTTATAAATCCAAAGCATAAGAATTATTTCATTAAGCATTGGGCCAATAACATGTCAGTGCCTGAGCGCACATATAACTGGAGATTTCATGACAGCTGTCCTGTGTCCACACTAAGAGATCATTACTAGCTTTTACAGCTTCATAAGATACAACTACAGCTCCAAATTACAGCTGACGGCTGATGTTTGTCCACATTTGGTTGCAAACTTGTGCCAAAGTCACTTTCCTGGACAGACAAAGAACCTAAGAGAAGAAGAATTTCTCCCAACGAACTCAGAGCAGCTTTGCAGTAACATTTATATTGTGAAACAGGTGGAAGAGCCTTAATGTGACAGTATGTACTGTCAACTTTACCGTGTCAAAATAAGTGGAATGTCTCCTCGTGCAGAGGAGGTTCCTGCATTCCTATTGGCAGATATCATGTACACAATCGGCTTGTTTATGAAGTGAGTATAAAAGTGCTTTAACTGACCGCCCACAAATATCCCACCTTGAACTATCTGACGTACCAAAATAATTTACATCAAAGCTCTTCCTTCATACAATAACAAGTGTGAATTGTGTTTCTGTAAGGCCATGGTTGGCAGCGTTTGTCAAAAAAAAGAAAGAAAAATTCAAGTGCAATCAAGTGTTTTGTTTTGTTTGCTAAAAAGAGTGTACCAGTATCTCTGACAAAGGTCTCTTGATATATGCTATTACAAGTTGAGTTTTCTTTGATCATGCAATAAGGCACCGCAGCTGAATGTTGGTAAAAGCTGAAAAGACAGTTTTTTTTTTGAAGAAAAATAAAAATACCATCACTCCTTTCTTTGTCATGCACATAAATTCAAATACTCTTTTGTAAAAGTTATATAATATATAATATAAGAAAACTCTTATGTACAGTCAAATGTCCAAAGGTATATTTCTCTTTTTTGCCCCTGCACATACATACACTGTACAAGATTCCCTACATTTACATGCTTCAAATGCAAGTCACATTTTTTGGAGCTAGAATTTTTATTGGTCACCTCCCAAGGGAAGGTTTTAACTATGTACAGCTCATACGCTCAGATGGGACGCCACCCACACAAGCTCCACCTTCAAACTCCGGATGTCCCCTGCGTTTTTTCCCCTCCCGGCGCTCCAAGTCAGTCGACATCCAGGAGGCTCAGGATCGATTGCCTCGATATGAGGTAGCAGTTTATTTCCCAGTGCAAAAAAAAAAAAAAAGAGAAAGTCCACTCATCTATTGCGAGTCCACATTTTGGGCTGGATGCAGCGACTGCTAGTCGCTGGCTCTCCTTAGGGGGGTGCTCTCATTCTGAGAGGCTCTGAGGGTGTGTCCATTGGACAACAGAGTCTGTCTGAGCTCAGGCTCACAGTCAGTGTCGGAGAGGCCGTGGCTCGTCACGCCGGCCAGCTTCACCGGCTTGTGGAAGGACTCTTCCTGTGCTGGCGAGCACGCCAGCGTCTGTCCCGCTCTGCTCGCTGATGAACACAGAACAGAAGGAGGTGGAGTCAGAAACAGGCAAAGTCAATGATGTGACATGTATGTAGACAAATATACATTTCGCTATAGGATACAGAGGCAGTGGAATGTGTGTACAGGGCTGCGTTGACATGTGGAGGTGAGAATTAGTATTTGAAGGCCAATTCCTGTGGTATTACTCCTCGCAAAAGAAGCTGAATCCCAGAACAGGCCCTGACGTGCAACTGCAGGAGTTTGGCAGCACAGAGAACTCAGTGGTGCTTTGCAGTGGTTTTAGAGACATATCCCGAGGGGCTCTGGGCATGCAACTATGATACACTGTCAAATGCTGGTAGGAGCCAATCTATCAACAATCAGGTTCAAAGAAATTTGTCTTGATAAGAGTTCCTCATATGCTGATAGTTTCGCATGGAATCACCTGATAGAAAAACTAAGATTTAGGATTTATTACTTTATTACTGTTTTTGTTTATGGGATAAAGCTGTTGGCGTTTGATCTCTCTCTTATCGTCTCACCTTTTCTATCCTGTTGGTTCCCTTGTAATGTATTGTGGTTTTTTGGAAATGTGGATCCCTGAATGTCCTTCCGGATCCCGTTGGGTGTCCCGTTGCAGAGCAGGGTTGTGTGTGACGCTGGTTCGTGATGCTCCCCTGGGTGAAAGTGAGAGTAAGGCGGGGGAACAGAGTGCTGCTGATACTCCATGCCTCCAACAGGGCCGAAGCTGTGTGTCAAGTAGTCGGGATCTTTGGAGTAGCTGCTGCTGTTCTCCATACAATCTGTACACACTACTGCACCGTCATAACCTGCAGGCAGAGAGAGGGAGAGAGAAAATAAATGAATCGGAGGCAGAAAATCAACAACTGTATATCAACACTGTGGTTTGGGTGTCTGCAGTAATTATCTCTGATGCAGAGCAGGCCTTCACAGACAACAGTCCTCCTTTCACCATTATGCAACACACCAACTTCGCTCATGGGAAGTGGGAGAAACTGCTGGGGAGCACAAACATTTGGAAGACCGAGCAGAGATTCAACTGTCAGCTACCTGTGGTGTCTACGATGTGTCCGTTGGGCTGAGGTCCACCGCCGGCCTCCACGCGGATACACACATCCTGCCGCTCGGACAGAGTGCCCTGGGAGGAGAGGTAACTGGGCACATCTGGAGGAACTATGGTCTCATCTGGGAAAGAGACAAAAAGATTGGAACACATGACATTACAACCAGGGCTGCTGATCAAAATGTATTATTTATGTAACTATTTTGAATGTCGATTCTTCTTTCAAGTCATTTTAAAGATTCACAGCTTTACCTTGTGTAAAATGTTTTCCCTTCTATGATATTGATAATGAATTGAATATTGTGGGTTCTTATATTGTGGATTTTTACCCTTTATAACCACACAGAACCGATCGAAGCTCACCTGTGTTGGTGACACTGCACTCCTCACTCTTCTTCCTTGTCTGGTAGATGATGCACACCCACACCAGTGATGTTACCACGATACTCGTCACCACGGCGATGACGATGATCCCTATAGTGACCGTGCTGGGGCCCGGCGGTGAGGTGCAGAGGCTTCTGCGCTGCGTCACCACTAGCTGGCTGTGAGCGCGCTCTGTGCCCAGTGTGTTGGACATGAGGCAGGTGTAGCGACCGGCGTCCTCCAGCGAGGCGGATCCGATGACCAGCAGCTGGTTCCCCGGGGTGAAGTGGTGTCTGTCGGAGGGGCGCAGGGGCTGGTCGTTGCGCAGCCAAGTGATGCGGGGTGGTGGACTGCCCAGGGCCTTGCACTGTAGAGCCACCGTGTCCCCGACTACTACGCTGCGATCCTCCAGGTCCTGGGCTAGATGGGGGGTTTCTGTAGCAGGACAGGAGAGATATAGTTCTCATCTAAAGCTTGGAGACTGCAGGATCCCTGAGGTCTCTGTTTTTTTCATTATTCTATTGTTATTCTATGGCATCAAAGTTTTAGATTTCTGTTCTCAGGTTTCTGCTTTGTTCACAGTCTCTGTTACAGACTGTGGGACCATGGTGATTTAGCTAGATAGCCTGAGCACAAAGTGATGTTCTGTGTTTGATATCCACCGACTGAAAGCTCATCTCATAATGACAGTCTCATCTAACAACCATATTTATGCATCTGAGGTCAGATCTGTAATGCTGACAAATTCATCTATTTTAATTTTGACATTATGACACACCAACAAGATATGTCTCGGGACGGATTCCTCTTCAAAACCATGTTTTCACTGTTTCCCTGGCAACTTCACATTCTGCTGAATGGAGCACGTTGAGCTATGTGTGTGTGTGTGTGTGTGTGTGTGTGTGTGTGTGTGTGTGTGTGTGTGTGTGTGTAGGTAGGCCTCTCCTCTCAGTCTGAGCACTTCCCCTCACAGTGGGACATACACAGATTAAGAGATCTCACTTAACCCACTTCAGTCGCCCTTCACTCTTCTATCAATACTTTCTCCCTCTCCATCAATCCCCCTCTCTCTACCACCCTCCTGCCATCTTTCTTTTCTCTAAATCCCACTTTCCTACCTTCCCCCACACACACTCCAACCATTCCAGGTCTTCTTTGGCTCCCATTTTTCTCCCCCGCCACTCTTTTCCAGACAGGGGCCCCTCAACTCCAGTCACCCACCCCCCCTACCCCTCTGTCTCTCAAACCCAAACATCACAGATTCTGTGCAGAGGCAAAGTCTCTTATATTCTACATTGTTGAGTGGATTAGCACTCGGCTTGAACTGCTGTGCGGTCTAACAAGTTGCACAAAATGCAAATTTGTGGCTGAAATACCAACTACACCAGTCTGCTCATGTTAAACATAGACACTGTTGCTTGTGAGCTCTTTAGGGGAAATTTCAGGCTTGTAATAAAGCAAAGATCCCCCCCCCCCCCCCCCCCCCACACACACACACACTTTTTTTTTAGCTCTGTCCAACAAGGGACTGCTATGCTCAGTTCAAAGACAAAGGACAAAGATGATCTATGTGCTGAGATGGTTATAGGAGAGCAGCTCCGTTTTGTTTGATTTAACAGTGTAAAACAGCCAATAAACTGGGAGCATTCAGGCCTGCAGTGAAGCAGCCATGACTGTCCCTCCCACCAAGAGAGGATAGGGGGGTGGGAATGCCTAACAAACACCCCTCTATGAGTCCCTCTTGCTCCCCCACCATCCCCCTTTGACCCCCAACTGTGACCTCTGGCCCCTGACCTGCAGCAAGGCCGCAGCTGCCGAAAAAAGAAAAATATAAAGCCGCTCATTCTGCAGCCTCGGACTGACCAATTCCCAACTGAGCGCAGAGCTATTTACAAGTGTACAACTCATTTTTAGGGTTGTGGGAATATGATCAACACTATGTCACACTGAACACGAGTCAAAAACGGGACAATATTAGCTCACATAAATTACAAGATAGAAATATCGCAGCTCTTACCAAGCACAGTGAGGGTGGCGTTGGCAGAAATTGTGCCCGCTGTGTTTTTAGCAGTGCAGCTGTACACGCCCATGTCTTCCGGCTTGACATCCATGATGAAGAACACGTCGTCATCAGGCATGACGTGCATTCGCCGCTCACGGGCTGCAGGGAAGTCTGTGCCTCCGTCCTTCTGCCAGGCGATCTGAGGTGCCGGGTGGCCCTCAGCAGCACACTCCAGCCTGGCTTTGTGGCCCGTCCTGATGGTGCTGTCCTTGGGAGTCTTCACAAAGGATGGAAGAACTGTGGATGAAAAAGACACCAATTCCATCAGTATGGGTTGACCAAAACAGCACCTTTATATATTCCAAGGAAGTCGACTATCCACTTTGTTCATTTGTTCAGATTTCCTAATTGACAGTCATACAGTTTTACACTTTGACACCTGTGAGCAGCTCTGCTAGGAGTCTTGGGTACAGAACCTTGACAGCAGTTGTTGAGGATTACAGATCATTACTCATTCACTTCTTCCAACTACATTTTTCCAGCTGGTGCTGACATTCAAACCAGGGAACTTCCGGTCAGAAACCAATGTCTCTGACCTCTATGGGAAACATGATTCTGTCAGAAGTGAGAGTAAAGAACAAGCTAGAGGTCTGATGCAGACTTCGGCAGGGAACCAAGCTTTAGATAAATACTCTCCATTTGCAAGAAAGCAGAATGACTGAGTGCAGAGGAGGTGGCCCCTGTTGACGCTGACATGCACCTAAATCAATTTGTTCCGAATACCATCCTGGAGGAGATGGAGGCTGAGTGAGAGAGAGAAGACTTTATTCAAGCGAAAGAGAAGAACTCAGCATGGCCACTTATCTCAATCGTGCCTCTGTCAAACCGGACAATTGAAACTCTGGTCAGTATAATATAAACAGGCATTTTATTTTGCAGAAATGATGTGATCACACACGTCAACACAGATGCTGGAGTGGCATGTGTTTTTCTATCTATCTTGTCTTGACAGATGATCTTTTATTTTCCTCACATTTTAATTACTATCACACTTTTTACAACCACAATGACTCAACTCTTCCTTTAATAGAGTAATAATATCATCAGTCTTAACTAAGAGGCTAATACATTTGTCCTTCACTGAACATCTGGTGAACAATTTCAGCCCAACAACAACAACCTACCATTGACGATGAGGCGGGCTTTGCTGGAGTAGGTGGAGCCAAAGTGGTTGGTGATGATGCACTGGTAACGGCCCTCGTGTGCGAAGGTGACATGCCGCAGGTGCAGGATAGTGGTGTACTCCATCACGCCTCCATTTGCAGCAGGCGCATCAGACGTTGTGCCTTGGTGGTGAGCTTGTACGTGAGCGTAGTTCTCTGTCTCAGCGTGTCGAAGCAGTTCCTGATCCTTGCGCCATGCAAAGGTCATGGGGGATGAGCTGCTGCTCGCGGCCGTACAGGTGAGACGCACATCGCTACCAAGGACTGTCACTGTGGTTTCTGGTTGTGCTGTGATCTGGGGCTTGGGAAGGTCGTCTGAAGGTGATTGATGGCAAAGCAGAAGTGGAAGGTACCGGATGGGGAAAAAGAAGAAAAGAAGCCCAGAGTAAGGACAGCTGAGTGATAAATCATGCATCAAGCATAAATCATGTGTGGTCCAATGTCAAACATCACAAATGTCTCTCAGTGGGTGTCTGCTTGCTATGCATACATGGATGACAACGAGGAAAATAAAACACACATATGAATCCATTAGCGGATTGCAAATGCAGAGCTTAACAAAAACACCACACAAACAAATATGTGTGAGTATGTAAATAACAGAAGAGCGCCAAGCTGTCAATGTGGCCCATCTGTGCCTCCAGCGCCTCTTGCTCAACACACCCGCCCACATAAACACAGATTATACACACACACACAACTCACCACACACAAAGCTGCTGGACGGGGCCTGGAAGATGGTGGTGCCCTTGAGGCTCTCCGGGTGAGCACAAGTGGCATTGACACCGGCCTGCAAACCACGTGTCACCAGCCAGTCAGGCAGCCACTGGAGCTGGCAGTCACACAGGAAGCTGTCGCTCTGAATGAAACTGTGGAGGAGAAGAGAGGAGGGAGGAGAGGAGAGGAGAGGAGTAAGTGCATGTGGTATATATCACATCTGTTGCATCTGTAACTGAATATGTGTTTCTGAATGCGCATGTATGCCAAAAGCAGTGTGGGAGTGTGTTTCTATCTCAGTTGAGGCGTGTGAGTGTATATCTGCTGCTGGCTGCTTCTCCATGTGGGTTTGTGCACATAAATCATGTGTGTTTGTGTGAATCCATCAATATAACTCACAGGGTTTTGAGGTTCTTCATCTTACTGAAGGCATCGGGCTGGATGGAACGAATGGCATTCTCGCCCAAGTTCCTGTTGGGACATTACATTGCATTGCATTACACGTTACAGCCATACCTGTATATGGACTTCCATTAGCAAGGATCACACACTCTTTAACCAAGGTGGACATATCTGGGTCTGTATCTCTGAGCCTACATGTCAGCTTTTCAATCACTCCCTGCATTGCACTCATTGGACAAAGGCCTGTGAAAGAGCTTATAGGAATTCCATTTCTTCTACGGAGCTCACCATATGCTCAATAACTTTGTTCCTGTGTGGACGCAGGAAAAAAAGGCCAAAGATTGTGCTAGGCTAACGAGAGAGAAGCAGCTGGGCGCTTGCAAAAGCCCCTGTCTTCTCCTTTTACAAAGACGCTATTAAATTGCTAGCGGCCTCCTCTCTGCCAGCTACTTTTGGCAACCCCCCGCTCCCTCCACACACACTCCACCCTCTCTCCCTAACACTCACTCACTCTCTCTTTCTCCCTGGCCGAGAGGATTGTGGAATACTCACAGGTGTTCCAGGGTCTCCAGGCCAGAGAAGGCTTTCTTGGCCACCGACTTGATCTTGTTTCCAAACAGAGTCCTGCCGTTTCCAAACATGAAGGGTGTCGATAGATGAAGAGAGAGAAAGAGAGAGAGAAAGAGAGAGAAAGGGAGAGGGGAAGAAGGGGGTGAGAGAGGGGGTGAAAAGAGAGGGAGAGACGCACAATTAGCAAGGCTGAATCTGATAAGATTGAGGGGATTGAGGTACTGGAAATCTGAACTGCATGGAGATTAGCCAGGAGGAAGGGTGAGGGAGAGTAGATGGGGTTGAGTTGGGTGGAGGGGGTGGGGTGGGGCTGCCTGGGCTCTGCGCTGCTCTTCAAAGACCACTTTTATCTTTATTAGAATTTAATAGAATGACCAGGGGGTGCTGGGTGCTCTGTGTGTGTGTGTGTGTGTGTG
>NW_019525417.1:1323872-1333416 GCF_002814215.2 Seriola lalandi dorsalis | reverse complement strand
GCCTTTCGCTGCATGTCATTCCCCCTCTCTGCCTCCCTGTTTCCTGTCTCTCTCCACTATACTATCAAATAAAGGCATAAAAAAGCCCAAAAAAATATAAAGAATACACTGTATCTTCTTGATGTAGCTGCAAAGGGAACCCAGTCTGACCATAAAGCTACAGTGAAACAATGAAATCATGAGATGAAAGCCAGATTGAACTGGAGAGAAACTGGCCTTGGCTTCTACACGATGAAGGGAGTAAAAAAATTACCTTCGATGTTTCATGAGCAAGCCTTGTAAAAAAAATTTAAAAAAAAAAAAAAGGAAGAAGGGGAGGATAAGTCATCGTACACTGCAAATGTGCAGGGTCTTGAGGGGCTAGATATCTCAAACTCTGTGGCACTAACCTGCACTGGCTAAACTTAGCTGGCAATGAAGGGTGAGTGGGGATTTGGAGGGAAACTTTTGGATGCGAGAAAAATGAGAAAGCTCACTCCTGTTCCTCTGAGCGTCTGTTTTTGAAGAACAGCAGAGAGAATCCCAGAATCAGTGACAGGCCAGAACAGAGGGGTGAAAAGGAGGGGTTGGTAGAGAAGGAGAGGTGGAGGGAATAGAAGAAGAAAGAGGCGAGGAGAGACACTCACAGCTTGTTGAGGCTGTCCAATCCAGAGAAGGCCCCATTGGTGTCCTCTATTGTGCCCGAGATGTCGTTATGGTCCAGCTCCCTGTGGAGAATGAGAGAAAAGAGGGGTATAAGAGAGATGGAAGGAGGGAGGGAAGGAGGAGAGCAGGGACAGAGTTTGCCAGCGCTGATGCGTTTCACAGCCCTGGCAGAGGCTGGTCTGGAAGTCACGGGTTACCCCCTCGCCCACACTCCCTCCCTCCCTCTATCCCCGGCACCTGGCCTTAAGAGCCCCTCTGCCGCTCTGCTCTGCCAACCAAGCGCATTCTTTCCTTGGAGGGGTGGAGAAGGAGTGTGCATGTGAGTGTGCGTGCATGTGTGTTGGTGTGTCGAGGCAAGCCCCAGCACAGGGAAACACATGTATAATTCATGACGGCGTGGACGGATTGGCGGGAACACAATGCCTTGTCAGAGGCCAGTCAGTTGGGTCTGCTGGTCCAATGGTGGCAGGTATGGCACAGTCAAACTAAAGTTGATGACCTTAATGAGGTTTAGGACCAAGCTCGGCTGTGGCCAGACAAAGACAGAATGGATTCAATGAAAGAAGGAAAAGAGAAAAGGCCTACTTTTACAGTGTTTGGAGGTTTCCAAACACTTGTTGAATGAACTTAATTTCCCCTTGAGGTCTAAAGAAGTACCTCTGTAGGTGAAGTCATAGCTGCAGAGGAACCACCACTCCTCCCCTCTGCATGATAATTGAAAAGAAAAACAACAGAATCGGAGGTCCCCCCTGAACCATTAAAAGACTTTCTTTCAAACTTGAGAAGGGCTTTTGAGGTTGATGGTCAGCCACACCCTCCACCACCTCCACAATAGCATCCTCCGCTCCACCCCCCCACCCCCCCACCCCCTTTGCTTTTCCAAGCATCTCTTATCCCCCCCTCTGGTTCTTTTCAGTCTCCATTGGCCACTGTCTTAGTTGGACTGCACTGGGGCTGCCAATTTCCTACTCTTTCTGGCTGGCTGGATGTGAATGGCCTTTGCCTTGTTAAAGCAAGGCCAGTGGTGGGGGCTATGGAGCAGGGAGACCGGGCACAGGGAAGGGGGGCCCTGATGAGCCAACGACCCCCGTGGCCGAATTAGAGGGCAGGCTGGCTTGTTTGGAGCTTTCACACCCCAATGCAGGCTCCAGCCCCATGCCAGCACGGCCAGCAGCGCAGGCCCAATTAAAGCTCCCCCGGCTCCTTTTCACGGCCCAGCCTATGCCTGTCCTCCCGACCACTGATTAGATTAGGCCTGCCTCAAAGACACAGAGCACAGGAGTGATACAAGGAGAGAAAAGATTATGCAGAATCAAGACAAAGATAGGGAGCGTATTGGGGATAACAAGAGGAGATGACAGAACACGCTTAGAATAACGGGGAATAAACAGGCTTTAAGTGGGCTTTCAAAGGGTAAAAGCCAAAAGAAACAAAGTGAGCAATTAAACACAAGAAAGACAAGAATGAGAAAAGAGCAGAGATATAGCAGTCACAAGCTCAGCTCCCTGTCCCACCCTCTACATCCCTCTGTAGTTAGTTATCTAGCACCCAATGTGCCAGCAGAGAAAGGCCTTATGTGCCTTGGCTTGTCACCTCGCTGTGAGAGAGAACTTGTCTAGCAAGCTCTGGCACAACTCTCCTCTCTGGCTCTCTCACTGGGAAGAGGCACAGCCAAGAGGACCTTGGTTGGGAACCAAGACCCCCAAGTTTTTCTCCTGGATTTATCCCCTGACTTTCTCCCTTTCATTCCCTCCTTTTCTTTCTTTAGGCCTGTTTGGGCTTTTTTGTCTAAAAGGTGGATCAGTGGGAAAAGAAACCTGTCTTTATTCATGGCTTCTAAAAGCTGGGAAGGATCTCAAGGGAGGCAAATGACACAGAACACTTTTAGATCCACGTTTGTTGGAAACCAGTGTCCGAGACAAAAAAAACAAAAAAAAAAAACAAAACAAAACCAAACAAAAGGAACAAAGTTAGAAAAGACACGAAAAATAAGACGTTGCCTAAGAAACCAAGACAATACTGATGGACAAAAACCTTATAAAAGTTAAAAAAAAAACTCATGAATAGACATGGATGCAAATTAGATCAAACCTGGCTTGGAAAGTAAACAACCCCCAGTTTCTAATGTCGACTGAAGGTACTACATAAGCCTTAATATCAAACATCACACAGGCCAAACCAATATTGAACATCTCAGCTTTCACTGCTCCCAAGTGGCACATCTTAGCTCATCGTCAACAGGGGCAAAACCATAATGAGTTAGTTGTTGGGGGTTATTTGGGGCTTGATAATGGCGGTTGCAGTGAAGTGTACTTACAGGACGCGTACGGACTTGAGGCCTCTGAAGGCTCCCTCGGTGATGTGGCTGATGGAGTTGTGGCCCAGACGAAGGGTGAGGAGATCCCCCAGCACAGCCAGGCTGCCTTCATCCAGACGAGTCAAGTTGTTGTACGACAGATTGCTGGAGAAAGAAACGGAGACACAGAGACGGAGAGAGAGAGAGAGGAAAAAAAGGGGAAAGAAAGCGAAATGTTCTGTGTGAGGTCTGGAAGGAGATGACAGGTTGGCAGAATGCTGAGGCAGCTCGCGACATCATTATACTTAAATTTCATGGCTGATTCAATGTCTATTTGCCACTCAGTGATGTGTTTTTCCATTGTGCCTTTTTTCACATGTGAATGGAGAATGGGCTTAGCAGACCTTAGAGCTCCACTGAGGACCTAACTGTTTGACAGGGAGGAAAAGAAATTCTTGGTCTGAACTTAACATGTCTACAACCTCCATTTATAAGCCTACCTGAGCATGTGGTAAACCCCAGGGGAATACACTGTCACTCATGTCTTCTGTGGATATGCAAGTCAAAATATGACTTGCATATCCAACATATCCAGCTTCCAAATCCAAATGGGATGAGAACACTAAATAAATTTCCAAGCCCTATCACTTGTTTCAGGAAATATGGAGAGAAAGAATACTCTGCTAGTAAACAAGACAAAGAGTGTGTTATATCATAGTATGTATATAATACCTCTTGATAAACCCTGATTATAAATGATGGTAAATCCGATAAGGGTATCTTTCAAACAGTGGTCAAAGGCAGTATTGTGTATTTTATTGCCCTCTCTGTGGGCCTCACTGTCTGTCTCTGTGGCCAGGCCTCAGGTCTGCTTGACCAGTCATGTGTGCAGAGATTCTCCCTGATGACCAGCTCAGTCAGGCCCATTGGGAATGCAATAACAGGCTCCTTATAAAGACGAGTCACTCTCTTGTATCAGCCATGGGGGTCGTCATAACTAGATAATAAAATCATATAACCACTGACTGGTGCAGTGCTGGGAGGACGATTCGAGGATGGCACTGGGAGCAATCTGTCATTTATAAGACGTGCACACAGGAAAAGGCATTGAGATACACAGAGCAAACTACCGCGAACACCATCAACCTCTTTATTCCTTCTGACTGTTAATAGGCGCCACATATTCCCCAGGTTACCTCGCAGTTAGCAACGCCTCAGCTGAGCAGAGCACTTTACAGCAGCAATACGACAGTCATGTCAACAGAACAGGAAAGACTCTCAGATAATAATTCCTCATTCGGTAGACAAAGGCCGTGAAGGCAATCCCTCAGTGCAATTACCACAACACAACCGTCAGAGGATTACATGCCGGTTTGCCAAACCCCCCTGCGTTTCAGAATTTAGTACAAAAACTCTTGTCGAAGGGCTTGAGTGCTGTTGAGCCCAGCTCTAATTATGGGATAAACAGGCTTATCCTGAGAATAGCGCAGCGTATTGAGTGTTAAAGCACAATGTCATTTAACCCTGGGGAAGGTAGCTGGATGATATGGGTAGGGGTGGGCAGTGTTGGGTTCTCAGGCTATATGACAAGTTTAAAGAGTTTAAATCTTAATGTCATTCTACAGTTGGAACAAAGTTTTAAATACACATTTTTTATTTTTTAATCTGAACTGTACTGAACTTATGTTCTTTGTTGCCTCCAACTCTGCCCCACAACAGTTGCCATTCCACTTTTAGGAGTTTTAACTGCAGACTGCTGAACGGTTTTTACAAGAGGACATTAGACATTAGCGTTTGGGTGTTCAGGCTAATTTAAATGCTGGTACTCACAGTTCCCTCAGCTTCTGGCAGAACTTCCATCCATCAGGATTGATGCGGGCTATAGAGTTGTTACTGAGGAATAGCTGCTGAAGGGAGGTCAGGCCATATAGGGAGCCACTGTTCACCTCTGTCAGACTGTTGTAGTCCAGGTGACTGCATGGGACAAAAAAATTTGTAATGTAGGTGTTGATATAGTGAGAATTCAGAGATCTTGACACAGTGGTTTGCATGTAACAGGATGTCAGGAGTTGAAGGGTATTATTGTGCCCTGAAATTGCAAAATCTGCAGCAGCGTTTTTGGTAACTTGCAATGCAATTTGTGACAATTACTGTGTTATTTTGCGTGTAATTGAAGTAATATGTAAAAATTGCATGTTGGCTAGAAAATGTGTGATTGTTGCGATTGTGACCAAGTTCCAGTAAGCACACAAAAAGATCTTTTTCTTATGAGGTTTGGTTGGTCAATGTTCCCATAATAGTCCCTAACTGGTGCAAATAGGATTAGCCTATCAGGCAGTGCTTGCTCCAAGCTATGTGCTACAACCAAACTCCATAAATTAGGTGGTTAGTTTGAGATATTAGGTTAGATTAAAGATGTTTTATGATACTGATGCAACATGTTTTGTGCAAAAGAACTTAGTGGCAGTAAAGTAATATGTTAGATGAAACATTAATCACAAGTATCATTTTACACACATTTCTGATTGTGTAAATGTATTATTATGTTTATGTATCAATAGTGTTTCAGTTTTTTTTTTTTTTTACATACAGGACTTTCATCTTTGCCAGGTCCCAAAAGGCCCCATCAGTCAGCTTGCTGATGTTGTTCCTTTGCAGCTTCAGCACCTCCAGACTGGACAGACCCTGGAAGGTCAGACCCTCTACTTGACGAATACGGTTCCTGTTCAGCTCGCTGCATGGTGGACAGGAAAAATACCAGACAAGTTAAAAATGTGATCATGGGAGAAAACTTGTGAGACACTTAATCAGACTTTGTAAACTTTCCCAAAATATTCTTAATTTTTCAAAAACAGGAAAACCATTATATTCCTGTTTCTTTTCTTTTGGAATGGTTGCCCTCATTCTACTGCACATGAGCATCCATCATACTGAAGTCAAAACTAAAGATTCCTGTAGTCTGCACGCTTCAGCTGCAGCATTTTGTCGTTAACAAGCCCCTCATTTAACAGGCATTCCTCAGTGGTGTTCCTTCTACCTGTGGCACAGAGCCAGCAGTGTATACCCCAGCTTCTAAACAAGGGTCAAAGCTATGAACCTTTGAATTAACAGTGATACTAAAAGGAGGAATGAACAGAAAATATGGTATAAGATTTTCAGTCATTCTGTTTTCTGCATGTAAAGTCTGAGATGCCTTTGTATGTAACAGTGCATCGGGTATGTGTGCCTGTGTGAAGGCTGTAAAAGCCCCCAGGTTGGCAAAGATAAACATCCACACAGGTTCTTTTGTGTCTAATATGCATCACCACTAGCATGTGCAGATACTGTGTCATCGGGGCCACCTGTCCAACAAAAGGCACCTGGGGAAACTACTGAAGCCGCCATGGGGGAGACTCACATAATGCGAATCCCTTCACTCTCCAGAATGGAGGCGTTGATCTACAAATGGGTCGGCCTCACTGTAACGCTGGAGGGAAGTTTGACAAAGATAATGGAGCACAGTACGGGGAATGAACAAACCACTTTGGGGATATGGAAGAAGGCAATAAATCACCAATAATATGGCTCTCGTGTTTACCTAGTCAGACCTTATCCATCCCTGGAGGTATAGCTCACACTAATAGCATTCCACATGTTGAACACACAGAGCTCAATCAACAGACACTACAAAGTCCTCCTCATTCAAACCCATTCTTTTCAATTCTGTAATGTCTCCAAAGGCTACAACTGGGAAACCCATTCATTTTCAGCCTAAACACAAATGTCAAAACTATATCGTTTTTCCAGGGTAAACTCTTCTGACAGATCAAAACACAACTTTGTCAGCACACTAACTATGTTGTTAAACTGACGAAATCCAGTGGTACTCACAGCTGGGTGAGCCTCGGAAGCTGGAAGGCTCTCACGGGGATCTGGCTGATGCGGTTTCGGCTCAGTCTCAGGACCTGTAGTGTCGAGCCCAGATGGTCCAGAGCTCCGAGCTCTAACACACTGATCTTGTTGTTGCTCAGGTACCTGAACACAAACGCAGCACATTGTGACATCAGTGATTTATAACAATACTCAAACATGTGTTTATGAATGGCCCTGTTTCTGTCTCTCTTCAGTTACTTTACATACTTGTTGCATGTTGTAATCAGTTTCTCCCATATGCTTTCATTAATAGACTCTGTGTAGCTTTGGTATTGATATTTTGGATACAAATGTTAGGGATATCCAGTTACAGCACTATTGTGCATACTCTTTCTGCTTCTATTTAATTTTTCTACTAATTTTGACTGCTGCACAAACCTTATTTCCCCACATGGACTGGTAATGAAGCATCTTAATTTATTTCATTTCAGTTAATACATTTTTGGAGGACTGGTTTGTTATGTGTCACAGTAATACTCGATCATACTTACAAGTCTCGAATTTGGAGGCCGGCAGTAAAGCAGTGCCCTCGTAGCTCGGTGATGTCATTATTGCTCAGGTCCAGAGTTTCCACAGACACCAGCTCTCTGGTCCGCCTGCCATCAATAGTCCTGATCTTATTGTGATGTCTGGAAAAAACACACATAAAAGGCATTAATTGTGGTTGACAATCCTTTTTACAGACCCACAACTTCTCCCAATGAAATGTCCACATCAGTGTCCTTTTCCCATCACCCAAGGAGGGAAGACACTCCAAATCCCTCAGCTTCTCTAAGCCCACTCAAGCACAAAGAGAGAAGAGTACACAGAACAAAGTGGTCTTCATCAACCACAAAATGTGTACTTTAAGAGCTTCCAAATAGAGGTTGTACTTCTTTAAACAATTCCAAGGACACCTGTGCTTCTCCACAGAGCTTAGTTGCAAAATCTATTAGATAGATGGGGCCTCTGTGATCAACCAGAGCCACTTGAAGGGGTATTTTGGAGCACTTCAGTGTGTTATGGAATGGAGCAGAGGCTGTGTGATTCTCAAGAAGGACTAGCCACTATCAAAGTCCTATTCTAACCAGGACATATGAGCAGGAGCAACTGCCCTAACAGAAAAACAAAATTTAAACCACCAAAAATTCTTTTCACAGGAAAACCTGAATAAATTATGCCTAAACACAGAGGAGCGATGGCATGCTACCTTTCTATTTCAAAAGCATCTACACTTACTGAAATATTATTTTAAAGTAAAGTAAAGAAAAAGAAAGTAAAAGACACTGTCCCAGTCATTACCCTACAATTTGGAGAACAGGATTGTGGGAAACACTACAGACAGCCAAAGTGATCACAATCAGAAAATCTCTGGTCAGCAGAACACATGGAAGGCCACAGGGCACGTAGGAAACCCAAACAGAGCTCTGCTCTACTGCAAACATACACAGAGACAAATGTATACAGTACAATATGCAAAGCAGACAGACATCTTCTACACCAACGCTCTGTGTGGTATGTACATGTGAGTGTGTTAGGAGCCTGAAGGCCAGTGTTATCTGAGCAGACATGAAAGCCTTTGCTGGATGACACATTTAACACATGCCCGGGTGCTAACTAGGGACCGGAATTTCATTTAGTATCACTTTCATTTGCCCCCGAAAAAAAACATTTAAAAAAAGAGCGAGGACACAAGAGAGAGGGATCAAATCAAGTATATTTATTTGTTACAATTAAAAAAAGTGGGTACACACAGAGAACAACTTCCAGGTGTCACTGCTGGTTGCCTGGCAACCTCACAGTGGCGACTAGAATCCAGGAAGTCGTTGTTGCCATGCCAAGAACTAATCAAGCACATAGCCCCTCATAAAACAACTGGTCGTTATTACACTATGTTTTTTTTTTGGATTAAACAAATGAGTGTGGACAGATCTAGGCGAACTGGTTCCCCCTGTTTCTTGCCTTTATGCTAAGTTAAGCTATGAGAGCGAGAGTGGTATCAGCTTATCCAACTCTCAGTGGGAGAGTAAATGAGTGTTTTTCCCAAAAGGAAAAACTATTTCTTTAACAACACGTTTCTTAGACACCAGTTAATGTTTTCATATCCTGCTCTCTCTCACACTCCCTGTTCTACTGTCTTTTAAAACAAGGACCTGTGTTGGAGATGACCTGCTTCGGATCCTTTTACTCCAAATCTGATGACCCACAATATCCCCATGTCAAGCCAATTACACAGGATGCAGCCAAGAGACAAATCAGGCAGTGCATCACATCATTTTCTTCTCAGAGGTTAATCACTTGTACACCACTGACCCTTTTACATGAAATTTGAACTAAATCACATCTCTTAAGTGAAATTCACGATT
This sequence comes from Seriola lalandi dorsalis, assembly GCF_002814215.2. Lineage (NCBI taxonomy): Eukaryota > Metazoa > Chordata > Actinopteri > Carangiformes > Carangidae > Seriola > Seriola lalandi. The sequence goes on along the minus strand of NW_019525417.1, from coordinate 1,324,218 downwards.
CACAGAAAGCTTATTCTTAGTAGCAGTTTATTATTAGTATTTCAATGCAAAGACACTAAGAGAGTTGACTTTATTTTTAATTAAAGCTCAGAATTATTCTGACTGCTTAACTTCCCAAGCTTGTGTGTGTGTGAGTGTGTGTTTGACAGAAAGAGCAAGACAGAGAGAGAGTAGGTGTTCCACCAGTCAAACTTGTCAAAACAAGGTCAGTCTCTCCTTCCTTTCTAGCCTTCAGCCAGCAGATGGACACACACACACACACACACACACACACACACACACACACACACACACACACACACATGGGACAGAGCAACAGACAGTGGCTTCAGTGAGCATGAGTATA
>NW_019525417.1:1253262-1323852 GCF_002814215.2 Seriola lalandi dorsalis | reverse complement strand
ACACACACACACACACACACACACACACACACACACACACACGCACACACGCGCGCACGCACGCGCACGTCATTTATTGGTGTCTGAGAGGAGGAGGGGTGACACCACAGCAGCCCACCTGAATAAACAGTGGCAGAAATGGTTAATGATGAGCCATGCAAGCACGCCTGCGCAAACACACACACACACACACACACACACACACACACACACACACACACACAAACAACAAACGCACACATGGGACAGAGCAACAGACAGTGGCTTCAGTGAGCATGAGTATAGGAGGGAAGAGAGGGATGGGGGAGGAGGAAAATGGGGGAAGGGTGGGTGGAGAATGAAGGGGTGAGGTGGGGTCAACAGCTGGTGACCTTTGCTGGGAAAAACAGATCAGTCTCAAACTGGTGGGAGAGGTTGACCTCTCTCACTCCTTCTCTCACCCCCGTTCCTCTTCCACCACTCTAACCAAATTCCCTCTCCTCTCTCCCGCCCACAGTCAGAGCCCAGCTGTGTGTGAGAGACAGATAAAGCCTCAGCGCTCAGCGTGTTTGAAGTCCACACATACAATAGTAGCGTTTATAAAAACTGATTATCATACGGCCAGTGACATTTCTGATAAAGAGGAGCTCGGTTCAGGCTTGTTCTCTTTGATGTCCAGGGGCCTTATTCACTCTTGATTCCACTTAATTCCAAATCTCATTACTCTGCCCCATTGACCATCAGATTATCATGAGCCCGGCTCATTTTGACACTTCTTTTGATGTATGGAAAGTACATCGGGGGTTTACACTAGCATGCCCATTCTCCTGTTTCCAGTGTCATCTTTGGGGGCAATTGTTTGGCCCGTCCCTTCCTGTTTGAAGCTGGTGGTCGGGACAAAAGAAGAATTATTTAAAAATCAGATCATCCAGCGGGCCATATGATTTCTATCCCGAGCTGTTTTGCAGAGCCCCTTTGATGTTGACTGGAGAGGCGATGAGCACAATGGGAAAGTTTGTGCTGCTCTGCTGTCAATTTGACACTGTGTTTTTAAAACTTTTGTTGCTTCTTTTTTTTGCCATCCTGCTGAGGCATTCTGGGAGTCTGCGGGTTGTCAGTGGGCTCGCCAAGTGCATTGTGGGACTGTGGGAGCCTGGCATATGGTTTTTGGTTGCTTACATTAGAAGCTTCTGCATGATCAAGTGACTTTTGTTTTTATGTTAACGATGTTTCTGTTAAAATGATTTGGACGTGGATGTGGACGTTTACCCAACTGACAGTGATTGGCCAAAGGAAAAATTAAAACTGCAGCAATGCAACCACATCCAATCTGGCTTATCTGTGCCTAATGGATTCCACGATAGCTGCAGTGATCAAAAAGAGCTGCCAGACATGTCAAAGAAAGGATGGGGGTGAAAGGACTAAAGGAAGCCGAAAGAAGGCAAAAGAAAAAGGCTGAGTCACTTTCTCGACTAAGAAAGAGATTAAGAAGAAAGAAGAGAAATAAAAAGGAAACAGGGGGAAAAACCAAGCCCACTCACCTTTCCTTTCTTAGTACATCCATTTAAATTTCCTCTTTATAATTTTGTATGTTGTACACTCACAGTGGCAGGTCATCTTTGTAAGATCTTTGTAAGTGCAAACTGTGAAAGATTCTAAATCAGATACCTCAGAATAGTCAGAATGATTATCTTGGAAAAAGTTCATCATCATAAGCAATCTTGACAATGACTGGTGAAAGGGTAATCTTTGAGCTGTATTGAACATACTATAATTGATTTTAAAAAAAAGGGGTTGCTTTAAAATTGTAACTCTCTACAACAAAAAAGTTTTTGTTTTTCTGTCCTTGCCAGAAAACCACTGCTTTCTTCACCCTTCAATATGATAAATACTGTATCTAGGAGGATAATGATGATGATAAAAACTAAATGAAAATGTTTTTTTTTCAATCACCGTCCCTTCCCTAGCATCTTGTTTGCCCCTCAATGCAGAAATATAAGTTGAATTTGACATTTTTTAAAACCCTAGAAATCCTAGAGACTTGTCAATTACCTCAACAACTAAATATGTTAAATTCTAACATAATCACTTTTTCATTTCCTTCAGACAGTGCAAAGACTCAGGCGGTCAGACTGTAGAAACCTCATATAATGAGCTCTCAGCCTTTTGGAGAGTTTACTGCTGGATGAGGGGTTGAAGACAGATTCTCTGTCCATTTGCTTGGATGAGTGTGTGTTTGTGTTTGTGTTTGTGTGTGTGTGTGTGTGTGTGTGTAAGCCCCTGTCTCACATAAACTTGTAGTCAGACGACATTCCAGACTATCTCCAACTCATGGCACAGGAACACTGCCCTGCATTCTGTGCTGCTGCCTCTGCCAGGGCACACACACAGACACTCTCACACTGCAGAGGGCTTGGTGGTTGGCAAGTCAGACACAGTGCACTGGATTTACTGTAGGGAATAACCCTGAGCCTGAGTTCACCTCTTGCTTCCCTTTTTCCTCTCCTTACCCTCCTACTGACTTCTCCTTAACCATTCCTCTTTCGACATGTAGTGATGTCACCATGATCTGACATATTCACATCCCCCATCCATTCCTCCCTCCCTATTTTCTCATCCTTCCTCCCTTGCTCACTGTCACCCATTTTACTGTAAGCCATGTGACTGACAGCTGCAGCTGCAAGTGCTTCAGCAGGCCTTCACTTCAGCTGCGTGGCTTTGTAAAGATCTGACCCTCCCTCCAGCCTCCACTCCCATCAGGCCTACAGGCCTTCCCCCTAGCAACAGGCTTCAAGTCAGGCCAAAAAAAGACACCCTGATCATCTGGAGGGGCTGCGACTCCGAACAGTTTGTGCAAGTAAAGGTTAACTTGCTTCAATGTGCTCTGTAGCAAAAGCAAAGTGAATAGGAGTTTGGACCGAACTCTATAGATCCAGATAGAAAACCTACGACACACAATAATAATAGCTCAGACGTTTTACAAACATGACACATTTTAACAAACAGCTGACAGCTGCTTACTCAAACATCAAATTTCCTCCCCTTACTAACTGTCCACGGCCTACTGAAATACTTTGACCACATTAGTGCATCATGATAAATTCTGAGAAGCAGGCAGATGACACACAGGGAGAGGAAAAGGTGTGACTCCAACAAAGCTCACCACTGAAAATGATATGACGATGACGATATGACCAGCAGTTGCATACTTTACTACCAGGAAGTCGGCTAACATGCTAGCAAGGTCTGAAAAAAATACAGTTAACTCTCTTGTTCAGGTTGAGTGAGATGTGAGTGTTCCCTGGTCAAATGGGCAGGGGGTGACGGGGGACGGTGGCACAGTGGAAAACAACAGCCCACCCAACAGATGATATGGGTGGAACACTGTCCCAATTCCACTTATGCCTGTGTGTGTGTTTATGTAGTCTGAAATATAACAAGAAGCATTGCCAAATATATTGTTATTTTGTGTGCCTTGCATTCCTTTAGACATTCCCGGGCATCATAGTAACACAGAAAATTGTCGGTACTGAGATATCACTGAAGACTTAAATAAAAGTGTTGAACAAATAATGAGGTCTGGCTCATGTGAGCATTTCTTCAAGTACCAGTACCTCTATTATTATTTGTTTTTTTTTATCTGGCATTCAACTAACGAAAAGAAGATTATGAACTCCACCTGTATTACAATAATCAAAATATTTAAAAGCTGTATATTTCCCTCAAATGCTGCATTCGCTGGCTTCCAAACTGCAGCTTGAATAAAGTCACCATTTTCTCGCCATGAGCTTCCTTCAACAGTGTTAAAATGAGACTGTTGATGGACTACCAAGCTCACGTTTGTGACACACACAAGCGCACACATGCCCTTCCCAAATAGGGCAGTAAATCTCCAATGAGATGCCAGTGCTGGCAGTCCCCACAGGCACAGTTTCACAACTGGGAGCAACCAAGTTGGAACTATATACGAGCTGACACTCCAAGAAGTCAGCACTGCTCACTGTAGACACGACCACATGACCAACTAATAAGACTAGTCAGTTACCTGACCACATACTAATCGCTCATGACAGAACTCCATACTTATGCCAAGACAGCTCAAGTGGAGAGCGGATTTTTGGACAAGTTTTGTGTAATTGAGTCACATTCATCGCTAACTTCACATTAACACTGCGTTACTTCTGAGATGTACACATGCATCCTCGACAGATGTCAAGAGACTATTTCAAGAGCATTTCAAAGAGGTCACTGACCTAAGAATATGGTAACAGAGAGCCAGATAATTCTGGTACCATGTCAAGCAGTAAATGGGGCAGTACTTACAGGTAGAGCGATACAATCTTGGAAGCAGCCTGTCCTAAATCTGGTATGGAGGTCAGCTCATTGTGGTCCAGCCGCCTGAAAGTGACAAACACACACAGAGCAGTAGGTTAGAGAACAAAACTCTGCCCTGAAGGAAACACTAAGAAATGCATAAGAATGATATGTTGTTATGATATCAGAGGCATTTTTCCCAGGTAGTACAGGCACTGAAGTGAAAATAACAGGTGCAAAGGAAAGAAAAATAAATATAAATTTAGACTCAAAAACAGAGACTATGTCAATAAAAGCTACACTCAAGTTGTTGTCAAGTTGTAATTTCTACACAAATGTATATGCTAGCTAAGGTGTCACAATGTTACTGCTGCTATTCCACATGCTACAATCACTTGATGCTAAATTCAATCAAACCTTATATAAATCAAAAGATTTCAAACACAACTTGTCACCTCTGCCGCAGAGCAAGTAGCAAGTCATCCTTTTAAAAACCATAAATAGCATGGGAGTAAAACAGATGTCGAGGAGCGTATGACTGGCTGGACAGCCTGCCAAAGATGTCACCAGTGTGCGTATCACTAGTTAGCTCGTGTATGTGTGTGTATGTGACTTGTGCACTGGCGCTGAGTGACACAGAGCCAAGCCCTCTCCTCACCATATAAAATATTTACAAGGCCAGCGTTGGCCACAGTATCGGATGGTGGAGGGGAGGCTTAATATAGAAAACCACCACTTTATTCTCAATTGGACTTAGTTCAAGGCAACACATACGAGGACGCTGTTAGGAAGTAGAGTGGCAACCATGGACGTTAGTCACAATCAAGTCATTGATAAAAACTCCTCACAACCGACACTCATGGATTTAAATGAAAAACTGGGTTACATTAATAGTTTAACATTTTAAAAAGTCACAACAGACTCTAACAGGGCCAAACACATACTTAGAGAAGTCCATTAGAACGTGTTCAGGGGTTTGCTGTCAACTGCCTCAATGTAAATCATGTGTATTTGTGAGTATTACTTACAGCTCTCTCAAGTTGGGCAGGTTGGCAAATGCTTCAACACTGATGGCGGTCAGCTTGTTTTGGCCAAGATTTCTGAGAAAAAGAAAAGAAGATGTTAATAGAAAGCAGTTCATATTCTTCTATGCATAAATATCAGCAGTGCAACAATATTTTTCATTACTTTTACTGTATGATCATGGGCAATTTGTAGTTGTTTAAATAAGAACTCTGATCGATAGCAACAATTATTTTTCCGATTTGACAAACAGCCTCATCCGTCCAGTTTAAGTATGCCTGAAAACACTGCAGTACATCAATTCAGCCGGCCTTCAAGGAGGGCTAGATCAATACTATCGATACAGAGCGTCTCTCTCTCCTGGATCACTTTCCAAATATAACCAACAGGCCATTCATCTGCAGCAGTCAATTTGCACTTTAGGCTAACAATGTATTTAATAGCTGGCACTTGACTGTACAGAGGCTTATTAGAGAGTGATTTGTCCGGTGATATAGCGTTACCACTGTCTGGGAGGAAGTGAAGGGGTATGTGTGCACATCTCACACATCTGCATTTCAGATCGAGCTTCCCACGCTATATGAATCAAATTTATTTCGCACATAAACAAGTACTATCTCTGTCACACACGCATACACCTCCTGCCCGACTGGCATGCAGCCTGCCTGTTGGCAGAGGGGAGGCTGCAGTGAGAGCGGTGTTTGTGTTTGTGTGGTGGGGTTAGGCTAGGCGAGACAAAGGGATCCCACAGCTCCGGGCCGCCTGCCTCCCACCCCTCCATCGCTCTGTCCAGACGTGAGAGACGGCCCAGGAATGTTTCACAGGCCTGCCGAGAGATGGCTGCTTGTTCCCAGAGACTGGGGACACTTTTACCTGATGCAACACATTCCTCATCCTCTTGTACCACAGTGGCCATAAAAGGCCATGGCAGGAGGTTTGGGGGTGAACTCTGTGGCAGAAGCTCTTATTTCATATCGCTGATTCTTTGTTTTAAAGCAAGCAACAATGGATGTTAAGACAGATAATTTGAGGAAGTTGGTCAATACTATAGCCAAAGACTTTCTGTTACATCATACACACTCCACTTTTTAATACTATTCACATCTATAAATTTCAATCTGTCTCGACAGATTTCCCTTTCTTGTCTCTTGTACTTGATTGCAGATAATGGCAGTCTCCATCCCCAGTTCTTTCTCTCTGCTTATTTTTGTGCGACAAGATAATAGCAGAGCAAGTATCTGCCCTCCAGGCACAGGCCTGACAGGGAGGTGTGTATGTGTGTCTATGTTATGATCATTTACTGAGGCACCTCCTATTGTGGCCTAGATCACCAAATTGTTGGCCCCTGCAACAGAAGGCAATTACCTCGTTACGGTGAAGCTAAGTGAAAAAATCATAGAGCTTTCCTATGGGCCGCCTCTGCCTAGAGATATGTATATTCACACACAGCCAACACACACACACAAACATACACACACTTCACACAGCATAGGAACATCTCCAAACAGTTTTTTTTGGCATTAAAAGGTGAAGGAAATTGGCTATGCATATATACATAGGCATGAAACCCAGAGCTTAAAATAAAGAACAGGGCAAAACAGAACAAAGGGATGACTAAGAAACCTGCTGTACGGGTGCTAAAGGCCACAGCAACAAATGAAACTGTTTGTGTGTGTGTGTGTGAGAGAGAGAAGGCATGCGTATGCCTCTTTCTCAGTCACCTATGGTGTTTACACAACTTTTTTTTCTCCATCTCATTCAGGCAGATTTATTTTCTTGCCTATCAGATGAGATAAGTTTCACAGTGTTTTAACACCTACTGTATGAGGCGATGGTGATAACACTGGTTTCCCTCCCTTCCCCCTCTCTCCTGTGGAAGAGGGGGGCTAGCGGGGAGACGCCAGTGCTAAGCGTGGTTAATGCTTTCCAGAAAGTGACCTTACAATCATGCCGTTTCTGGGGGAATTTGCCGAGCCGGGATTAGAAGCCTAGAAGTCATTAGAGTTTCTCACTTCTTCACAGGGGACATGATGTAGACACCAAGACCAGCAGAAACAAACATGCTGAGAAAAATGAGAACCACCCAAATAACCTGTCAAACTCTACACTACGTGCACAAAACAAAACCAGCAACAGCAAAACAGGACGTCTATAAGTTTACATCATAGAGTCCAACCAACGAGAGAAGGATGTATAGTTGAGATGGGAACAGGCCCTGTGATTAAACAAGGCACATATTACAAACCAATTTAGTTCTCAAAGCCCTGAATGTTTCAAACACTGCATTCCATTGTATGGTACAACTAGTTTATACAAATGGGCAGGACTGTTTGACATTAGTCAGCAGGATCAAAATCAAAAGCACTCTCTGCCAGGTACTTAACCAAAGGAAGTGAGTGATAATTTAAGGCTGCATGTTGGGCCAAATACTCAATTTCCCCACTGAATTCAAGCTGCTGTGACTGGTCCAGCCATGGCTGATTTTCTACATTAATTTCATGAAATTATTCACCCTTTAAAGACAATAATTACATAGATTTAATAAATGGCACATTTAACAATCGTGTTATTACTCTCTCACTAATAGTTGTTTTACAAGCATCATTTCCCGTAAATATTAATTTATCACATGATACATTTTTTAAAAATTCATTTCGCAACCATTATTGCATGAACCACAGAAAAAAATTAATGATGCAAATGATCATATTCAGTTTGGAGCTGCTTCTTATTAAAAAACATTCACAAAAATCAAAAACTGGCCACATTTAACATTCATCGTCTATTCCAAATCCAACATTTCAACTGTGTTCTAGCAAACTTCTGCCCATCACTGAGCACAAAGGTCAACACAACCTCTTTTCTGAAAGCAGAACTGGAGAGACATGCAACAAGAGGGCAGCAGGGATGAGTCTGGTCTGGAATAAAGAGGTGTAGTCACACTCCCACCTTCCAACCACACCCAACCAGCACAACCCAAAGGCCTCCCCACGCATTACAAACAACCACTAATGCTGGGACTGCGACATCTCAGGAGGAAGAAGCTTCTCTTATGAAACACAGCAGAAATTTAACAAAAAACAAACAAAAAAACAACAACAAGGCATCAGCATATTAATACCACAAAAAATGGCAACATCAGAAATAAACAAATAATCAACCACTTTTTGCAATATAGACATTTCACTAGCTTTGAAACAAGCAGTTAGATAAATAATCTATACAAAATCCATTAATGACTAGTCAGATCACTGACTAGGTCATATACAAAGAATAAAACCCAAGCACTTGCTAGTCACAACTTTTCAGATAAGGGATCCCTTTCTTTTCTCTACATTTTAAGTATGTATAACATTGCGTTGTTGGACTGTTTGTCCAACAACTTTTTATAGGCTCAACAAAATGAATTGCTGGATCAGCTGATTATCAGCCAACTACTGGAGGGAAACATTGGCTTCAATCTTAGGCTGCCTGAGAAAGAAGTCTTCAAAAGACAATGCGATAAACTAAAATGGCCTGCCTGACTAAGCAAACTGTCTTACCAAGCAAAACATGTGCCTGCACTACACCATCATTGCTGGACCATGCAGTTGGTTTGACATATAAAACTCATTAAAAGGCTTTAAAAAATAGTTGTGTTATGGGTGCTGTGGGAGTAGAGGAAAGCTGGGAGTACAGGAGTGATGTCATAGCATATGACACTATGCTTGTAGTGTAAGTCAGCGCACAGTCTGTGTGTGGGAGAGAGGAGATATGGGGAGGGAGGAAGAGAGCTGGGACTTACACATACAGAGATACATCATCATTATCTTTCCCATTTCTATCATAGATAAATGCAGTGTGAACTTTGCTCACTGAAAGTGTGAAGTGATGTCAGTGATGAGCCTTCTGTAGTCCAGCTGGGAGACAAAGGCCCTTTAATGTGGTCGATTTCAGAGCATCATAAAACTAGTCAAATAATAACCTGTGTGTCGGAGAGGCAGACACACACATACACACACCAGTGTTCCTGTCATTAAAGGCCAGTTTATAGCCAGGCAACTGCAGTGAGAGTGTACACAAGGCTAACACCAGCTCCAGCACACCATTTTACACACCAGTCCAACAGAGGAAGGAAACTGGCTGAAACAAAGCCAATATCTTATCAAGTTTGACAAGGTTAAAAGCATAAGCTGATGAACAAGATTTACTATTTTGGTGATAAATGTGATGCTCTAAAATCTGAGTAAAAACATCAGTAGGTATAAGATCTTGGGAGTCTGACGAGAATTTAGATGTAAGATCAGAGAAATGTAGCACTGAGGGGGTCAGCATATTTTAACCATTTACATTACAGATTCCCACCGCCCCCACCCACACACACACACAGACACACACACACACACACACACACACACACACACACACACACAACAAAGGAGCTGCTCCAGCCTTTGAAATCAGTCAGGCTAGAAGCGTGACTCAGTTTCTGAAGTTTTCCGAGGTAGAAAGGCAGGCCACATCTTGGGGCCATGTGCACTGCCGTTCTCTGCGCTGCTGGTTCTGGGCTGAAGCAGGAGATTGAGAGGGGCACTCAAAACAAACAGGGAGAAGGTTGGGAAAAGGGTCTGCACTAGCCCGAGGCACTGCGTGAACCCATGGCCAGGTCTTAAAACGCCAGCCTGGACGCTCCAAACGAGAAGCTCAGTAACACTCTGCTGTCCACACTGTATATATGTATGGGCAAACACTGTCCACACACACAGGATCATGCTCCTGCATTAAATACTGGATTCGAGCGTGATAATACTTTAATTTGTAACAAATGGCACCAGACCACTTCATTAAGAGTAACAGGAAATGAGTGTCCACAATTAATCTGAAAGAATAACATAAATACTGTATGTCTCCTTAGTAGGGTTATTGTTTTAGTACTGCGCAGACAGCTGACCTTATGCTCTCAACTTCAAAGTGAAGAAAAAGACAGATCATTAGTCAATTTTTCCCCCACTTGTTTATTATACTAGCAGAGTAATAATTACACTCCAGCCAGTGGAGAAATAAGTGTATAAATAGTGGACCATGCTATCTGTACAATCTAATTGCATGCAAATGTGTGGCTGTCTAGACAGTGAGGCTGAGATGCTCCTTTTTGTAGTATCAGAAAGTATAGTGGCATATTTTGCGGATGGGAAGGGGCTTTGAAAAAAATGTTTGTCCCAATTTAGCACTCACAGCTCCACACTTCTCGAAGGCCTGCCTGTTTTCTGGAGAGAAACTGCTTCACTTGCACAGTACCTCTCACTCTCTGTTCACGTCACGCTTCTTTTTTTCTCTAACATCTTCTCCAGATTTCCAAACTCTTACCAGATGTAGAGAATTCACAGATGATTCATCGATCAAGCCCACTTTGTAGACACCGACTTCGGGGAGAGGGAAAGGGGGGAAAAAAAACCTGGCACTCTAAAGTGTCTTCACAAAAGGGCCATCCATTCTGCTGACTGGATTCCAGCAGAATGACTTGTGGCAGCAGCTGTTTGATTGTCATTAAAGCCAGTGCGAGGCCGTGAGCTCATTCCATATCTTCATGTTAATGTCAGACATTATCTGTTGTTATTAGAGTAGGGGCTCAACCTTAGCTCTTCCTTCCTAATTTGTTCGCAGCTAATGTTTTGCATGAATCATCTCAGCTGGTTATGGGGATCATTTACAATAAATAATAAATAAAAAATAAATAGATGCTTTAAAATTTCCATATAGGAAACTTACTACTTTTACTATCTAACTTCACACAAAACAGCCTGATAAGGGAGGAAAAAGTGAAGAGCAGCTGATAAAAATCAGTGCCAATGATTGTATCATCCTAAACCCTTCCAAATGCAAAATATCTGCCAGTGGACATGCAAGTCGCAAGGCTAGGGAAACTATGACAATAAACAAACTTGGTATAATCACTCCCAATACCGCAAGATTACAAGGCTGCGTAGCGAGAAATGCCCTAGAAACCACAAGGGGCTCAGCCCTGCTGAGTGCTGCTGCTGAGTGCTGCTGCTGAGTGCTGCTGCTGTTGCTGCGGCTGAGCCCCAACTGCTGAAATGTTCATCTGTTTTAACAAGACAGGAAGCATTTGGGAAGTTCAGCCTTCATATATCAGTCAAGTTCAAACTTACTAACAGCAGAAATGCCCATGAAAGACAAACTGAGCCAAGGCCCATCATAGTCCCACTGTCTGACTACCTAAAAATAAAAGAGCTGTGTCTGACAATGTGTGACATACAAGCAGTCAGTCCTTTAATGTTTCATTTCCTCTGGGTTTCTTCTGTGTTAAAACATGTGTGACAGTGGTTGAGGTTTCTGACCAGTGACGAGACTTTCACCAACTAGTGGAACCAGTCTGATGGCAGAAGCAACAGCAGCAGCACCAGACCATGACATTGACAAAACACTTCCAGGCAGTGGGCGGAAAATGTCCCCCCCACCTTTCCTCAATTCCCCCAGGCCAGGTGATCTGCCGCTCCACCCTCTGCCGACCAGTCCACAACCAGCCCGCTAAGCTCCCAGCCCCTGCCAGGAAACCACCGACACAAACCCATTTCCTGAGGGCAGAAGCCAAAACCAACTGTTGGGGGTGGTGTTTACCAATAAAGCTGTACTGTGAGGTTTAAGGCTACAGTTTGGGGTTGAGTCGCAGCAGAACATTTAGTGTACATCATGCATTATGGCCAGCACATTAGAGAACTTGGGGAAACCACTTGGGAAAAGCTGGGTTATAAAAAGTGATGAATCAAGATCAGGCTTCTTCTTCTTGCTTTTCACCAGAGAAAAAGTTGGTTATCAGGCCGGTGAAGGACACACCATTGAGAAATTAAAAATATAGACCACATTAAAAAAAACTGTGGTCTTCTGTAACAGTAAAAAACAAAAAGGATTTTACAATCACACATAAGAAAGATGCTGGCAAACAGACACCATGTATCTGCTTTATCTCTATCCAACCACAGCAATCGCAGCCAAAATTAGTAATGCTCATGCTTTCATTTACTAGCAAAATCCCATTACGCCAGTGGCACTGTGGGCAAAAATGCTTTTTATACACATTACCGTGGCTGCAAATAAGATAAGGCACCACTCCTGAGAGGCAATATGTGACTGCGTGAGAGCAAACTTGCTTTGAATGTTATTAGGCTATTCATCAATCAGAAACAATGGACAAACATCTGAGGCTGGCGGTCAATTTGTTAAATGTTACAGGCACTGATGTAAGACAGCACAGGATGTGTTTGACAAAGAAATTCATGACTGCAGAAACTGTAAAGAAGTTATATCAGCCCTTTAACCTTAAGTGTAAACCTTTGTGGGTGAATACAAGGATGAGACAAATAATTGATGAATGAATTGAATATAATCAATGTTCTTTGTTGCAATACATTATCAGTTCATTAACATTCCAATAAGTAATGTGCTGAAGTAATTTTTTTTCTCTTTTTAATGATATTTTCCACACTAAGTTAAGCACACATCTTCCTCACCACCCTTCACCATCTCTCCTTTTTCACTCAGTCTGCTTTGCCAGGCTGTGCCAACATGATTGTTTCCCCGATCCTCATCAAGGCCACTTTCTCACAGGGGACCATTAAAATCAGGGTCCTCAAGGCAGATTATTTTGACAAGTGGAAAGCATTAGGGTTTTTTCCTTCACCGAAAAGCCAGAGGGCTGCTAGGACTGCTAGTGATGGATAAACTGCCAAAATGTACCCTCAAGCCACCTATCTTTTCTCTGGACAAATATTCATCCAGGTTCCCTGAATTACTCCCAAAAAAACATGGAGCCACTTGTGGGGGCAACAGAAGCTACTTGCACAAATCTTTTTGACCTGGCACTGTATATTATGGGTTAGCCAAAACTCCTTTTTTATTTGCATACATTAAATGTGCAGGAAACCTAGCTGCAGTCATCAATTAGACAACAAAAGGCCAGTGGTCGACTAACCACAACATCAAGAATTAAGCATAGCTTACTTAAAGCAATACTTTTATGGGAGAGCTTCATGACATTGACAAATCCAAGAAAACCACAAATTTCCTAAAAGCTTTTTTTTTTTTTTTTAAATAAAAAAAGAAAATCACATTTAGTGCTGGGGGAAACTTTGCTGTTGTATTTTCTTGTTGACACAAAGAGTAAATTACTTTTTTTCTGTGGAGTGGGTACTCTGTCACAGCAATACATCATAGAAAAAAATAAAATAAAGATTTTCACATTTACCAGCATGTTGTTAATATTGTTTGCTACCTGCTCAAAATCCCCCCAAAACCTCTAAAACTTTCCTACACCCTGGAGAAGACAGGATGACTCTCTTTAAGAACCATTTCCTTTTGGGAGCTGCTATACAAAAGCAAGCCCCGAGATACCACTGCAGTGTGCATTACTGTAATCCCAATTTAAGAGCCTGTATAATGATAATTGCAACAGCTACATGACAGTGCAATCATTCTTCACCCACACAAAAGGGTGGGAAATCTCCATTCATTTTAAGATGGATTTATCCTCTCTCCTTGAACGAACTTAATTTTACAGACAGCAAAACAGAACATAGAGGGCTTTTAAAAACGTCTGCAACCACTTCACCACTCAAGTGAACGGAAAAGTGCTCTCAAAATTTTGACATCAATGTATGTATGATTAAATGGCAGGCTTATTATTGATTAACAACTGCAATAACAGGTTTTAGCTATTTACTTAACAGTAAAATCCTACAGGTGTTTCAGTGTACTGAGATTTTCCTTCGAGCCTTACATCTGCATTATCTAGAAGAGAGGAGGAAAGCTGGCCTTGGTGAGTTGTGTTTATTGAAACCCACTAATAATGTCCTCCATACCACCACCAACACCACTACTGCTGCTGCTGCTGCTGCTGCTGCTCCCTCCCTGGGGTAAACATAACAGAGACAGTTGATTCCACACTGATTTCACATGGCTCATGTGCCTGGAGGATGAGGTGAACAAACGCACTTTATTTAAAACTAAAACACTGTGCATACCAACACTCTCAGTCAGCTCTACTGACAGGATGAAAGTATTACTGTAGCACTGTACTATCTCCCTCAGTTTATCATTTGTTCTAACAATATTGCAGTTTGCCAGTTTGTCTGGGAATAACATGCACACATAATTTTGAGCACAGGCAGCACTCGAAAACTAAAACTTTCAATCCACAACACAAATAATTATTTCATCCACTCAAGTGAACAGGACTTGGCGTAAGTTACTTTATAATGTGATCATGTTGGGCCACAAGTGAAATTGTCCATACTTGTCTCTTTAGGTTTACAGTAATCATCCACTAATCTGGCTCCGTTACAGACCTCAGAGGAATGGAGCTGGTTCCCTTTGAGTTACCTGCCAGCATAATGTGACTATCTCAAGTGGTGTGGAAATATGCAACCTAGGTGTTTTAAAAGATAATCCAAAGCCATAAAGCCATTCCCTTTGAAAACAACAAGATTGCAGGTCCTTAAATCTTGACCGATAAGGTTTGGCCGAGATAAAAGAAGTAGACTTGGAGCGGGACAGGCCTCCTACAGTACCCTATCGTTACAGAAACCAAAAGGTTTAGAGCAGCTGTTTCAGCTGGGACAGCCGTCCCTCAATAGTTGTCCACTCTCCATGAGGACAGGAAGAGCAGTGTGTGTCTGCGTACATGCACGATAGACAGCGTCTGCACTTGAACTTGGCTAAGTGGTGCTTCGGGGCAATGAGGCTACCCGGGCACAAGTGCTGTTATTCATGTTTTTAGAGGACTTTTTAAAAGTTGCATTCCTCACTTCCCAGGGGAAGAAAAACTGCCTAACACTGGAACCTGGGAGCCAGAGGAGTCTTTGGGTCTTTGCTCTTTAACCCCACGTTCCCAGCAACACACACACACAAACAGATGCCGAAAAGTTTACAACAAGATGCCTAATTGTCAGCGAGGAAACACAATTGCCACTGGACAGTGTTTGGAATATGCTGCAGCGAGAGCCAAAATGTTGATTGGGCAGACAGAGGGTAGTGTTGTCTGTAAATAAATTAGTTCATTCAGCTTGATAAGTGCTGAAGTTCCCTAAACACTGAAGGATGTTTCACAAAAATGTCCCAAATTGGCTCATTTCCTAAATGAGCTGGCAAACAGGGTTTCAACTGTTGTCAGCCCTACTGTGGGGAACTGATGCTTAATTTACAAGAAATTTAATTTGTGAACCATGACTAGCAACACAGAAACAGGAATTAGGATAATACCTGTCATAAATCTGACTGAATAAAGCAGAGGTCTATTTGTTATGACATGTTTGGGTCTATTTGTTTACTCACCCTGAGGGGACAGTTTGTTCATTCCAGCATTGGAAACATGAATACATTTTTAGACAGTTACATTATAATGCACATGTCTAGTATCCATGTATCAGAAACTATGAAAGATATCAAAATTCACTGACAGCAAAGGATGATGATAAGCCATGTCCTGTAATATTCAATTATATTTCTGAAAGCAGTTAAGTTTGAAAGGACAATACTTTAAAATTAAGGTATATCATACTAGGAGTTTGAAGTAAACAAGAAAATTAGTCTTGCTTTATGAGCTGATTAGAGTCTGAAACAAAAAGTATCTTGCCAGCATTTTTCAAAGGAGCAGTTTAAACTTAAAGGCACAATACAGAGCTCTTTCTGTCTCCCACAATTATTTAATGTGCCCATGAGCAAGGCATTTCTCCCCAAGTAATTGTTGTCCAACATTAGAATACACTTCATGAAATGTTTGTGCATATGCAAATTCTTGCACTTACAAAACACCTGTTAAACTGCTGTAAATCATACTCAGCAAGCCTAATTCAATTACATGATACTGAAATACACAATAAAGCCTAAAATACTACATATGGTTTTCTGTCAAACTCAATTAAGCTTTCATTTTGCCCGCAGTCCTGTTGTGAAAGATTATATGAATTTCTAAATAATGACAATCCTAATCAAATTAAAACATGATGTATAACAACTGTCTCAGCAAAGATAAATGCTGGCAGTGTGTTGTTCCAGTGGTTTCCAGAGTGGGGTGCAGGGACCTCCGGGGGACTTTAATGGGGTAACATAGGGTCCACAGCAAAGTGAGAATCAGTTCAGTTTGACTCTTAAAATTACTCACTCAAAGTTACTATTAGGAATAAAGAATAGACACAACTACCCTGACAGATTTCCTCACTCTCCCTGTTACAATTGAGAGACATTTAATGCAACTCAAAGCTTAACCTCAAAAATCTTCTCAGACGGGATTCCTGGAGAGAAAACCGTATCAACGGATGTCCATTGCACAATAACCATTTATTTGTGTCGCTGACAAAAAGTATTAAAGTTTCAATGCAAGTATGCACTTTTCTTTTCTTTACAAATATTGTTACCCCGTTATGGGCTGGTCAATAAATAGGCGAAGGCAACTAAGCGTTTTACTTACAAGGAAACAGTCCGGGCTGGAAGGTCCAGAGGCGTAGCTGTCAGCTCCAGATTGCTACAGTCCACTGAATCTCCGTTGCAGGTACAGTTCTCGGCACAAGGCAAGTCTGAACCGAATCCACGACTGTTAAACAGTTCGACCGTCAAAATTAAATAAAAAACACAACGAGAAACAAATCCAAATCGTCCCAGGGACGCCGCCATTTTGTATCCAGTTTTAATAGCGCGGCCGCTGAGCTCTCTCCTCGCACCCACAAACTGGAATATTAATGTAGTTTCGGGACGACTGACTGCCTTTCGTAACACATGAATTGTCTTCTTAACATCCAGAGGCTAGAACAAACAACTATGGCGCATTAAAACGTTTTCCATCCCAATAACAGTCATTTAGGACACAAGTTCCCAGTCCAACTTTCTCCTCTGGTGTCCGACGCGGGCTAAAAAAATCAGAGATTCACAGTAGGCTACAGCGAACTTGTGTGTCGCACTAAACTTAAGTTGCAAGAGTGTGTCCATAAAAAAGGCTAAAATCTACTTTCTCGCTTTTTGTGACATGTATTAAAACATGCAACAGCTCAACGTTAAAGGACACCGTGCGCCCGCACAGCTCTCAAAATAACTGTTGATCAACGGAACAGCAGCAAAACTGTTTCAAACTTCGCAAAACGGTCACCCGGTGCCTTCTGGCGGTGCTATACAAAGTCTACCACAAAGTTGAGGATGTAGTAAATAAGTAAAGTTCCGCAGGAGCAGTGCCGAAAACTCCAGCGTTGGTCTCTCAAGCCGACCGCTGCGTATCGTCCAAACAGCACTTCTCTGCTGTAGCCGAATAAATCCAACTTTGAAATAACATACTCGCTCCAGAGGAACTCAACCAGCAGCTTATCAGGTTCAGTCTGTGGTCACAAAATCTCGACAATCCGATTAATAGTAAAATAGAGTCCCCCCCTCCTTCCGACCGTGTACCACCACCATGAGTTTTTTCCTTTCTTGAGTTACTTTTCCTTTTTTCCTGGGTGATCGTTCCGTAGTCCCACGTTGGATGCACAACAGCGATTCCAAGGCCCTCCCATGGCTCGCTGCGATTGGCTGTTCCGGTTTGACGGACGGGTAAAGCCCGAACCTCATTGGTCGTTACGGGCTCTCGGTGCACCGCGGAGTTGGAGAGACTTTGAGCGGCTGTCACTCAGCGGTTTCTGGCCCCGCCCCTGTTTCCCACCCCGGGGTGTGAAACCGCACCACCTCCACTCACTCTCACTGCTTCTTAAAGAGACAATCACCGAGATCAAGCTCTGTAATCGCATTATAACAAGCCATAATAACATAATTGGGTTGAATGCCATAACAGTTCAATTTAAAGTGTTTGTTCGTGAAACTGAAATCAAAATTTACCTACCTGTAAAAGAGTAACTCAGAGAAGAATTCATAAGCAGTGGACTATGTTTCCTCCAATTTTAACACTGAGAATGTGTAGGAAAAAGCAAGCAACAAGTGTTACTTGGCCTAATACTAACACTTCTATTAATACTGCCATCAGTAATCATTCTAACCTCATTCAAAAGGGTTGTAAAAAAAAAAGCATGTATTTATAAAATCCACTTCATATGATGTTCCCATAAAGCCTTCAGTTTGCCACATTCTGAAGAATTTAGTTCATGTGTTTTATTAAGAAAATGTGTGTGTCTGTGTGTGTGTGTGTGTGTGTATGTATGTGTGTGTATGTATGTGTACGTAGTGCATGCCAAAAGGGCTGAAACTCCTATGTATCTTTTGATGTGCACTTCAATGCACCGCAACAACTCAAAATGCTCTGTCATGTAAGATGAAAAACCACCTGGATACGTGAGTTCACTTGACAATGTAAATTTACTTGTGCATGAATCTGAACAATGAAATGCAGTGTTTATTCCGCAACTCCAATATTTAAGAGGCAAATATTGCACTTTTTTTTTTTACTCCACTTCATTTATTTGACAGCTACTAGTTACTTTGAAAAATAAATGTTTTTTAATGCAAAGTAATACATTTTACTTTTCAGCAGGAGTGGTCAAAGAATTATTCAGACTTTTTAATGAAGTAGGCTAGAAGTAACTATACAACAGTGTTGAAATACTCAGTGTTTCAAGTAAAAGTGCGTCAAAAAGTACCACAAGCAAAAGAATTTATGCTGAATGGCCCACTTCAAAATACTATAATTTACTGGATTATAACTATTGATGCAGTAATGTATAGACACAATCTCCAAAGTAACTCACTGTCAAATAAATAGTTTAAGCATAGACAGACACAAAGATAATTCACAGACATGCATTACACTTAAGCCTAATATTAATCAGCTCCATACTGAGCAAATCAACTATTAATATACTTCTTGCAAGTTATTGCAACAGTAATATTAAGTAATATATATATAATAATAAGATAATACTATTCTGTTAAAGGCCATTCTACATAATGACAACTTTTACTTTTGAAAAATTTCATACATTTAGCTAATAATGGTTTTATTCAAGTGAATTTTGATTGCAAATTTTACTTGTTATTGAGTATTTTTATGTTGTGGAAGTCTTCTTAAGTAAAGGATCTGAATACCTCCTCCACCGCTGTCTGTCCGTACTGTCCAAAAGCTGATACTTTGCACAGGTGCGTCGGAGCATCTGCGTTTGTGATTGTGTGCTAACAAGGTGTGTATACTGTACTTGTGTGTGCAGACAGGCAGACCCATGCATGTGTGTGTCTGTGAGTGTTTTGTGCATTGAGACCTATCTTTTCACCATTTGAGCATATAATGGCCACATGATAGCACAAAATTCTTCCCAAATGTTGAAGTCATGTTCGCCCGTTATCTAAAAAATGCACATCTGTGATAAATCAGGGGTCCTGTCAGACCCATGGCCCCATGAACACTTTTTCTCATCACGTATTTTTCCTGGCACTGACAGATCGTATTGATTGACTTTGCCAGAGCTATAGTGATCACTTCGTGTGGGGAGAAGTCCCAGATTTCATTGCTATTAATCACACTAGCGAGGACGCAGATATTCACACCTGCAGCACTTCAGGCAGTTTAGTGGCACAGTTCCTCGTTCCTTTTCCAATGAATAGACGAAGGTTTCACATTGCATCATGCATGTGTGAGTGAGCGCAGTAGCCTACAGGTGAGGCCTCTAGCTCCTAGAAGCAAGGAAAATATCTGAGAAATGAGACCCTGTTAAAACATGACTTCATTGGGGATGGAAAACTGAGTAATGGAAGACAACTAATTTCTATAGTTTGTCCTATTACTTGAAGAGTTGGAGCTTGTTTGGATACATGCATACATAGATCTTGAATTTAAAAAAAAAAAAAAAATCTTGGAGGCAAAGTATAACTTGGTCAAATGTCTGTTTATCAAACATGTACTTAACAATAAATTGAATATTAATTTGAACATGTTTAAAAATATAGAAAGTATATTACAGCAACTTATCGTAGAGCATGATGTGATTGATATACAGTCGTTTTCATTAAGAGCTGACATAAACAACTTGTGCTTGTTTCCATACATTTCATACAATGTGAATATCTGATAAATTAAGTTGCAGTTTAAGCCGAATATTTCTCTGCACCATGTGGGACGATGCAGTATTAAGTCACACTTAATCATTTTTGAATGTTTCTTTCAGCATATATAGAATTAACCTCTGCCATCTACCCAATTTACATCTTAGAAATATTAAATTCTCGAGTTTTCTGCACAGTGTTGGATTCTGAGCCTGATAATCACACTGAATTGCGATCTCATTGTCATTTCATTCTTCAGATCTGTGTCCTTTGCACATTTTGGTTACAAGTGGCAGGATGTGTACAATCACAGCTATCCCAAGTATGCTCAGCCCTGCATTTTGATGTTCCTTCAGCAGATATGGGAATGTGGACCAGGTTCTTTGGGGGTCTATTCTGAGAGGACCGTTGACACGTCTTTTAATGTGATTTATTCGGTGGACGACCTGCTCAGGATGACTTGGCACACAAATAACTTTACTAATGCAGCAGGCAAATACCAGGTTAAAATTTTGACCAGCACACTAAGCTCAGGTTCAAGGGTCTCTCACAAGAAATGTTTGTGTGTGAATGTGGAGGATTTGACTTGCCGTGTTCGTAAATCCAGCCTGATTAAGATCAGCCAGTTTCTGCTTCTAAACTGTGATGAACTTGGTGAATAAAATGTATTATATAATCACCTGTATTTTAATATACAGTAAGTTCTACATTTAGTTTTGAAAGTAGACACTTCCCCATTCACAGCAGATGCTGTAGTGTTTTGCATTACACAATAAAAGCTGACAATTCCCTTGTGTTGTTGCTGCAAAATAATAGAGAAACACATTTAATAGTCACATAATGTGTGACTTCATTTGTCTTTTACTTTACTGACACTGTGCTCAAGTTTTATATCGCATTGTACATAAAGTTATGGCACTGAGCCGCTCAAAGTGCGCACCCCATTCCAGAAATTAGTCTCTTTCCTTGAGGGCTCAGACAGTTCACATGGCACCATCCTGAGGTGATATTTCTCTATGCGTATGGATTGATTTATAATCTGAGAAACCGAGGGGCCTACAAAGAATCCACATTGTAAGGAAAGCATTAACAGCTTTTGCTACCATAACTGGTCTGCTCCTCATACTCGCCCCACGCCCATTCTCCTGTGTGCTGCTGTGTGAAGTTGTGACTGATGAGAAGAGTGGACGTGAGTCTGTCATGAGAGTGCATTGTAAAGAGGATAATGACTGCACCAGATGAGCCCCTGTCTTTTTTTTTTCTGTGTGTATGTTTTTAACACCAACCATATTGGTGTTTACACAGCTGGAGTCGAATGAACGTGTCAATGCGGAGTGAAGATTTTGAGGCTGGTACGAGAAAAGTGAAAGCAGTAGCCTCTTAGGTGTGCTTGACAAGTCAACTACATATTGTTCACATTTCACTTTTTCTGGTGCTGGAGGGGTAACGTGGTGGTGGCGGTGGTGGGGGGTGGTGGTGGATGTGTAAGGCCTGGAGCGATTCATCACGCTCGTCTTACTGGAATCTTCAAAGATAACAAACCATCTGCTGCAGTTATTCATCAGCAATAAAATGGAGAGGCGTGAAAGCCGGCCAACTCATCATACTGCGACTGGGATGGCTAACGGGTGTTGCAGGAGCACGGAGATGCTTCGCTAATGGGAAGCAGAAACGGTTCGGGCACTTTCTGTCGATACCAGGCTGCCTGCTAAGTGGCGTGATGCGTGGCCTACTAGGGGGAGAACATGAGTGAAGAGTGAAGAGAGGAAAGCAAGACAGATGTAGATGTGGGGAAAATACAAGGGAGACTAAACACAGAGTGATAGTGCTCATGGGCAAGAGAACAAGTCCTCCTGTCCAACACACTCTGGACCAAAGGCTGTGTTTTCTGTTTGGCTGCAGCAGCCATGCAACACAGAAGTCAGTATTACTTGATTGTCAGTTCATTACCATTAATAATTTAAACTTTTTTTTTTTTGTCAAAGTTAAGTCAAAGTAATCGTGCTTCACTGTGTCTGTGACTCCGTCAACATAAAGTAAGATTGTGTAAAAACAACCATGTTGTTGTGTGGTGGCTAGTGCTAATGCTAATGTTAATTACCAATTTGCCAACTAATTACCAACGTGCTTTTGTGGAGATAACACATCACCATATTTGTGAACCTACACAGAGAAGTGTGTTGGGTAACTTTAGTTGTCAGAGATTTGCAGAGGAGCCAGTGCACACAGCTTCCAAAGGTTTTTCAGAGTTTGGGTCTACATGGATCTACATACAGTACAGTGCTGCCACAAGTGAACTTCAGAGTGTAGGAAACTGAATTCCTTTTCAAGACATCAAAGATATAGGACTGCCTCATACACAGCAGTCACTAAAGTTAAAGTTCCTTCTCGGGTGGTGACAACAGCAGGACTCTTCAGGACTTCTGCACTTATTATCATGGCCTATCCTGTTGTTTTCCCATCCAATTACTTTGGAAAATCCAAATGCTGACAAATTTGCTTCGCACTAATAATAGTTTGTTTATACGAACACCTGGGGGAACTTTCCATTTCCTGATTTCTCCTGCATTTCCTTTGCATTGTAGTTTGCTATACTTGACACTTTTTCCGAGTGGACATGTGTGTTATACCCTCAATCCGTACAAGAAGTAAAGAAACACACACCCGAAAGAGTCAAAGTGACAATAATTTAAGCTGCTCATTCACTGTAGGTGTTACAGTGCTACCTTTTGGGGACATACACCATTTTCCAACAACATCAAAACAAAAGTTACAATCTTTCTCAGTGTAACATTATTTGCTACATTCAATATTTTGCAATATTTTTTTTAAACAATTAACTTATATTGAATGTTAAAATCTCCAATAACTGATTAAATTATCAGATGTGTTAACATTTGCATGTGTTATTAATGTGATAAATGATGTTTCAACCAGTTCATGAAGTAAACAGCCATCAATGGAGGTGGAGGAAAGAGAAAGAGAAATAAAAAAAAGGTTCAGCTGTGGTCTGGCTGTTACAACCACATGATCTGCAGGTGTCCAAACACCACGGCTCTGGCTATTCTTCTCCTTGCATTATTATTTTTTGTATCCATATTGAAAGTGTGTGCTAACATTTACATTTCTCACCAGTGTTTGCCTAATGAGGGGAGTGAATCAGGCTGTGCTGTGCCAAGTTCCTGTCGGTAAGTAAGGCTCGCAGCTTGGCGGCCCAACGGCAAGCGATGAGAGACAAACCATACCAGCTCCCTAACCTGTTCCATCATGAGGGAGGCGTGGCTAGAGGTGCTCGCTCTGTCTGTTATGCTTAAACTTCAAGCCACAAGTGTCAGTCGCAATGAAGGTATGCATTGTTGAAAGTCCAAGCCCAAAATGGCAGTTAGTTTCCACGTCCTTTCAACAGGTGTTTACTTGTGTCTACATTGCTCACATCCTCACCCTGCGAAGACAAAGTCAAAGCCTTGGCTTGTTGGTTTACAGCTTCTTTGACAGGCAGGGTGGGGAAGGGCAACTCTCCTGTGTATTTGGCTATGGTTGTTTTAATAGGCCTCGTCAATTGAATATTTCATAAAAGAAGCGATGGCCTGGAACAGTTTTTGTTCTGTGCAAGGAGAGGAATGTGCTTGTTTCACTCTTTGAAAGGTGACTTCTGTGCTGCACGGCTACGGCAGCCAAACAGCTTTTTGTCTGCCAGCACTCTTTGTTTCTGTGTTTTTAGTGTGAATGCATTTGCACCAAGAAGGGATCTCATTCTGTCTTTTGTCTTTGTCTCACTCTTGTTCTCTCCTCAGTGTCGGAAGGAATTTAAACACAGCTTTTGTTGTTGTATAGAATATAATTATCATGGTTAGAATTATTGAACTCCATGCCCTCTCTGCACTCAACCATGCATGTTTTACTCTAAAACCTTATATTAGAAAAGCCAGTTTCTTCCCTGGTGTTTCACATTGAACTCTTCATTTAAACCCATGAAATATAGAATCACAAGACCTACCTTTCACCTGTCACATTTCATGGCTGGTTACACATAGGCTCAGCGTTTAGACATCTACTGAGTGGTTTAATTAGCCAGCTAAATCAGAATGGTCCGCCAGTCTAAATTCAATTAGGTCTTCAAACACACTCAATGGCACCACAGGCCAGAGGTGGAAAATTCAATTTATTTGAAGTAACTGGATACCCATTAACTGCACGGAGGACCATATGGCCTCTCCCTTGGTGTGCGTTGTATATGTTTACGAGCAATTCATTCAGCGTCATTACATTATCTTAAGTATATCATTAACTGTGGAGAAATGGCAATTAGATGGCGTGTTAACTGATGTATCTGTGTGTGTGTGTGTGTGTGTGTGTGTGTAAGAAAGGTTCAGAGAAACATTTTTCTAAAGAACTGCTAGACTATTCCCTCTGAAGCACACAAATTACAGTGATTCAATAAAACCACAGTTCACTGCATTTCTACTTGTACATTTGATGAAACATTTAATTGTTCAGTTCTCCCTGATTATTCCAGAGCTGGCGTACACAACACAAATGTACTCAAAAAGCAAAACCACCCAGCAGGCTGATGAACACAGGACTGACATTCCATCAGTGAAGAGAATTAACCCATATTAATCAAACCTTTTCTCTTTCTCGAACCTGCTTCTCTCTCCACTCACAACACTGCGGAGGCCTGCTCATTAGCGGAGGCTTTGGAAACGCTTGTATAGCTATGTGGAGTACAAAGAGAGAGAAAAGGGTGATCCCTCCTTTTTTTCTGTGCTCCCTTCCTTCTGACAAAGTAGGGCCCTGGTGAATAGCGGAGGCAAAAGCGGAGCTGAATGGAGCTGGAGGAGCGGGGCTCGCTCATGCAGAGAACTCCCATCCCCTCTATACCTGCCCTGGAGAAAAGAGTGGCCAGCTGCTGCTGCGGAGCCTTTTTCCCTGGCTTCAATAGAGACCTTGTGAAAGGAGCCTGGACAGGGTAGCTGAATACGGAGAGAGAAAGTGAGGAATGGAAGTTTGGGAGGCAAGGAAGGAAGAAAAAGAGGTGGGGGGGAGTAATTGGGAGTAGAGAGCGCACATAGAGTATGTATAAGCCCATCGTTATGCCCCCGCTGTGCACAGAGCTCTTGGGATTGGTCTATGACAGAGAAGAAGAGCAGTTTGGTTTAATCAATCATAATGGAAATTAGCATGTTATAATGAAGCGGTTGGAGAAGTCCATTATTTGGGCAGTTCAAAGGGGAGATTGACTTTGGAGCTGGGATCTGCGGATGCTGGCCAAATCAAGCTTGGCGGGGCCTCCGCTGAAGCTCAAAGAGAAAATAAGCACTTTAAAGAGCTTTCAAATGCATGCCTGGTACAGTAGTAATGATATTCACGCAGCAGGTCTCCCAGTGCTTTCATCTAATGTGGTTATTTGGAGATTTCTGTGGGTATATCCTGGTTCTGGGACTATTTTTGGAATCGTTTTTAAAGTTCAGTGCCAGTTCGTACCATCTCTGTCTCTTTTCTCCTTCATATTTCCTCAATCCTTTATTCATCTGTGTCTCAGTCATTCCACTTTCCACATTTCTAGTATTGCTGTAGCCACAGCTGCTAAACTTAAGTCAGCTTCTTTTCCTCCCCTGTGTGCTTCTCATTCCTTCTTCTCTACCTCCCTCATCAATATCTGCCTCCCTTCCTCTTTTTCTTTTTTGCCTATGCTGCTGTTTCATCACCCTCCATTGACTACACCGCCTTTTTTTGTAATGCCAGTTTCTTCGCTCCCCGTTCTTCGACCTCCCCACCCCACTCACGCACCCCCCTGCCTGCCCCCAGGCCGCCACTGCTGCTAATAGGATAATGGCTGCCATGTTATGCACACTTAAGACCCACAGAGCAGCGCTGAGGGCTGTGTGCTTGTCTACGTGTGAATGTGTGTGTGCCTGCCTTCTCCAGCAGGCTGTGGGGAATACAGGATGTTTTTAAAAGTATGTACAACTCTTTGCAGGGATCGCTCAGGGAGCAAATGTCTACATCTCCTCCAAAGTCAACATCGACAAAATGACTCTTAGCTCTTACATTTAGGAATCCACATGCTATTGAACATTTTAGAGACCACAGCGATACAGTTTTCACCATTGTCTTCTCAGGCTTTATTAGAAGCCCAGTTAAGGACGCTTTAGTCCTCATCTACAGACAATGCAGTACTCACCATTCACCATGGCTACTCAGCCCTGGGGCTGTGGGCTATAACTCATACTGTGTGTAATTGGGAGCTTACTAATCTCTTGACAACTGTATAAATGTCCTGAATACACTTTCTTCAAATACAGAATGTTATCAACAGGATTTTTTATATCAAAATGTATCAAAAAAATCTCCAGCTTTTAAACTGTGAAATTCTTTAACCCCAATTTTAAAGTAACACTTGTAGGAATCTTAAAAGGAAAGTAAGAAGATAAATTGCTGACACTTTTATAGACTTGATCTCGCAGGTATTGAAGAGTGTATAAGGTGAGATAGAGCATGATTTATTGTGTATTGAAAATATATTCCATTTATCTGCATGTGTTTATTGAAAAACGAGTGGACAATAACAAAAGGCCTTTTGAGCTTTCCTGAGTTTCCTGAGCCAGGTTTTGAAAGTGCTCTTAAACTACCTAGCAGATGTTCGCTACTTCTGATGTATGTCCAATTCCTTTGCAGCACAGGAGACCTCTTGCCACATATCTGATCTGTGAGGCCTGCAAGTTCTGCATCTTTCTCCCCCAAAACAATGTCAAAGTTAACCATCATGGCACGAGTATATAAGAGACTCAGGGAATCAGCGAAAGGGAAAGGTAAAGTGAGATTTCCCTCCGCTAATGTTTTCTCCCTTGTAAAAGAGCAAGCACTGGAGATAAAGTGGAATGAAAGCAAAGCCAGAAACTGTCAGGGTTTTTGCATCCAGCTGGAAAAGTTCTCGATTCGACACTCATAACATTTTAGCATGCACCTCCACTTTATTCTTTTGGAGCCTGTGCTGGAAGAATGCTGGAGTTCAAGAAATGAAACGTGGTGTACTGGACTCACATTGAGAGCTTCACATGTAGAGCCAAAATATACATATGAATACACACACCCACATAAGCCCCTTTCACACAGCCAGGTCAAGACGGGAATGTTGCGCCTTTATTCCGCCTTGCCGTTCTGGAGGGTGGGGGCATTGTTGTTCTGGTAAAAACCCGCCAGGGAGGTAGTCACAGAGCCAGATCCATGTCTACACATCACACCTCTGAGCCCAGAGCGCTGGTATGCATCTAAAATCACACAGAGGGGCAGCAATATGCCAGCTTTGTTCAGTTCAGTGTAAACAAGCAAAGAGGGATCTTCTTAATGGCAATGCAGTGGGATCTCTGTGTATTCTGTTGTGATGAACACATGGATGGTGCATGTACAATGCTCTCTTTCTCACACACACACACATACAAAAAGAGATAGGAATCATTTGCACATCATTAAAAAAGGTCAAATTCAATGAAACCTCATTAGTGTGAATCATAAAACTATCATCCAAAAGCCAAAAAAAAAAAAAAATCAGCCATGTGGTGTAAATTAACATTCCTCTGCACCTTGACAAATTTGAAACGCTACGCAAAACAAGTTTGCAAAATCAAATTTGCCATGCCATCAAATGTGATAATTTAACATCTAGCATTACACAAGATCTTGACAATGTTTTCCATATGCCAGACTCCACAACTGAATCCTCTACTGGCTGGTAGCACTTGGCATAATGCAAAAAGCCACACAACCCCCATGAATCAGAAGTTTCTTGGTGGTTTTGCGTTGCACAATATGGACTGTAACTGTGAACACACAGCAGATGTCTGGATTTTGGGGGGGGGGGCACTAAATTCAGATTAATAATGAGATTTGGACATCTGAGAACCATGTTGTAAACATCACTTTATTTCCCTGCTGAAGTCACTCAACAGGTTGCATTTATTCCCCATTAGCTCATTACAACTACTGACAGCAATGAATTGTCATTCACACTTGTCTGGATCTTTTCCATCCCGACTTAACTCCTGCAGATCAATTTAACCTTTTGCACTCCAGACATGCCGAGGTGATTATTTTTGCCGGTAAGGTGCTGCTACGTGTCACGCCTGGCTGAGGTTCCCCATTCCTGTTCAAACACCCTTCCCCTCCCTCCTGTGCTGAATTTGTTATGCTTATTTAGCGTGGGCACCTCAGGCTCTTTGAGGCCGGGAGCGTGACTAGGCAGATGCACCACAGTTCCGCGTGTCTCCAACCGGACACTCACAATTTCTCTCAGTCTCTTGGTTTATATCCTGCTCTCTCTCTTTGACTCAATCTTGGCTGTATATCCAGGCTAATTTTAGAGGCCTAAAATACACTATAACATTACCAACAATGGAATTATAATTACAATAATAATGGAAAAATAAATAACACAAATAAAAAACAAACAAACAAACAAAGTGTATCAATTCTCAGCACTTCTGCATTTCATCCTTTATAAAAGACCAATACTGTGACATAATCACACATTTTGAGCGTGCCAGCCTTTGCTGGATACTCCACCTCATGTAGGGAGAAGTCACACTTGTGTCCTAAGAATAATCCACTTCTTGACACCTGTGAGGAGCCTCCAAGTCAAACACACGGAGGTTGATTAAAACATGACCATAA
This sequence comes from Seriola lalandi dorsalis, assembly GCF_002814215.2. Taxonomy (NCBI): domain Eukaryota; kingdom Metazoa; phylum Chordata; class Actinopteri; order Carangiformes; family Carangidae; genus Seriola; species Seriola lalandi. The sequence goes on along the minus strand of NW_019525417.1, from coordinate 1,294,863 downwards.
CAGGAAATTTGCAGTGGAAATCAAACACGGGGTTTAAGTGAGATGGGGAGCGCTGAAGTCTGGCAGTCACTGAGGGGAGAGGATTGATTGTCTTGGATTAAACACACTCATCTCAGATTTCATCCTGGTCCTGGTTGGAACAGAGCCTGCTCTACTTGCAATGTCGTATTTAGCTTGCATGAAATAGATGGAGCTCTAATGAATCAAACTAGACATTTACTTGTGGCTACATAATATTGTGTAGAAGTTTGACACCAAAGTGAGTTTACAGTATGTTTACTTTTGCTGTCTTTCAGGTTTCTGTGGACATGCATGCTTGCCATATTGTGTTTCTCCATGTCTGTATATGTCAACACGCATGAATGCATCCACGCAGGCATGTGAGTGAACATTTGGTCTGAGTGTTACTGACCCATATGCAGGTGTGAATATGTGCGTGCGTGCCTGCAGACATGCACAGTCCACCGCAGTAATGACACCAATGTTCTCCCCGGCTATCTCCATTATTGGCCTTTCATCTTCCTCTTGTCTCTCCTTCCTCTCTTTTTTTTTGACAGCAGATCGGACAGGAAATGCCAGCCTGATTGGAAAGATTAGCGAAGCATCTGCCAGCTGTTGAAGAAGTGTGTGAAGGTAAGCAGACACGCTCCCCCACTGAGCTGGCATTGTGTATCCTTTTTTTATTTTGAAGGGCTCTCCAAAAACTGCTGTAGGTATCTACTGGTACCTGTTAGGTAATAAAAGCATTAGTACATCTAAATTACTTCACAAAAAACCCCAAATAGTTATATATAGTCAGTGTATTTACCTGCAATAGATTCGGATCAGCGTGCTCCCGGTTTAGAGAAGCAGCAGGAGCACCGGCACAGAAGCTGAGCGATGCGCTGCTGTGGACGGGGGCTATGGCCACTTTAAAACATTCCCACAGAAAAGAGGTTAATATCAGTTGAATGAGTTCTACATTTAGAATATTTTCACCCCTTGCAGCCCTTTCCTTTGGAACTACATCTTTTTCTACTTTTTTCTAACTTCTGTATTCCCAGCTTATCTGTCTGACTCTGATCTGATCTGCGGAGGACTTCAGTGCGCGCGGTAGTTGTGCTTGTGCATAGTAATATAGTAGTTCAACGGTTTACAAACTGTAGTTCCAAAGGAAAGTGTTGTTTGACAGCAAGTTAAAGGTGGTGAAATTACTCAAAATAAAGAGTACACTTGAACTGATTTTTAGCTTTTTTCTGCAGGCATTTCTTTAACCGACTAATACACATTTTTTTGCAGATTGCGCCGCCCACAGCAGCACATTGCTCAGCTTTTGTGCCGGTGCCTCCAGCTGCTTCTTCAAACTGGGAGCGTTCTGATCCGAAGGTGACACTGACTTTAGATAACTACCTCACGCAATCCCACATCAAATAACTAACGAACTATCATTTTGACCTAACGGTGGAGAAAAGTCGGGGTATCACCAGAGGATTCATCTTCTGGGGACCATGAATGAGATTTCAGGGCGATCAACCCACTAGGTGCAGATATTTCAGTTTGGACCAGACAACCATGCTAGCATGGCTATAAATTATATATATAATTTTTATATAATTTTTTTTTCTTACCTAACTGGTGCTGTCTAACCATGCAGATATTTTTGCCCCGGTTTTCAGATATACTGAGGTTCCTCTCACTAACCCTTCGGTGCTTAAAATTGCTGAATTTAAAATACAGTCTATATGACAGGAAAGGTAATTGGTCTATTAAGACTCAGATAAGAATTTGCTTCACCTGTGAATGTATAAAAAATATTGCCATACTTAGAGAGAGTTACTGAGAGATACTTTATAGTGCCAGTTTGTCATCATAACTCCACAGGGTGTAATGAAAACTCTGCATCTGGTGACAGTTATATGAGCCCTGGCACTGTCAGATGGGAGTCTGTGTGTCTATGACAAACTTACCTCTTCAATCTGATTCCTCTTTAGAAGATTATCAATCAGAGTCTGGTCTGCTCTTTTATGTGCAGGTCAGGCCCAGCAGATATTTAAAAAAAAAAAAGAAAAAAAGCTGCCCATCATATTTTGTTCAACAGTTGTTGAGCACATATTTTTCCAAAATGGTAATTTTTGTCTGTTTTCCAGTTGCATGCCCGGTGCATTGCAAGGTTTTGATTTGATGCAACCTCTTCCAAAAACAGTGGACGAGAACAGACTTCACTTGAACTGAAGTGACCTGAAAAAAGTAAGTAACTGTTTTCCATTCTTTTCCCAAACAGATTTTTACAGCCAGCTTAACCTTGTCAAGAAATCTTTGAAGTCTCTGTATCATATGACATAAACAACAGATGTATCAAATGTTCGAATCTGCCGTTCAGAGCCCGACTTTTCAAACAATTAGAATGAAACTGAAGATTAATAATGTATGTGGAAATGCTATGCAGCATTGGTCATAGTAGAAACATTTGATCTGCACCTGGGATAAGCTGCTTACACAACCTTCACACCTGCATGCTCTAGACGTGTGTGTGTGTGTGTGCACTCGCGTGCACGTTAGCATAAGAAGGAGAGAAAGCAGGAGGAGGAGAAAAGGGGCAACAGAACAAGAAAAAGAAAAGGAGGGGAATGAGATTTAGAGGAAACAGACAGTAAAAGCAATGAAACTAAGACAAACAAAAACAGAATAACGTATCGACACAGGTGGCTGAGGCTCCAGGCAGCCATTTTCTCTCTCGCTCGCTCTGAGAGAAGCTGTAAAGTTTCTGTTGAAGTGCGTGCAGGATGTTTTCCGGGGGCCTCCCTCGCTCGGCCCGGGACCGTCTCTTTTATTCTCCCTTTGCACAGTTGCTTTTTCAATCACCCAACAACACTCTCCTGCATGTCAATGGCCTGGTTTCAATCAACCTGCAAAGCATTAACTCCTCCTTAAAACACTCCTCACTCTCTCTATCTGCTTTACAGGTCCATGACTCAGAACCAGGAAGACTATTGCGGTAACAAAGAACAATAAGTCCTTTCTGGTTTTCATTCGTGTTTGCTCCACGTTATTTAGCATGAAATAACTACAGCGTCTTTCTCCTTCAAGGTGTCATTTCTCAAACAATTATGAGGAGGGGTTTGTGGGAGCTGCTCCATGCTTGATATTACATGCTTATAATGGCTTAGATAAATTGTGGCTCTGAAGTAGTTTTGCGCATCGAGAACACTGATGTTCATTCACAGGGCTCAGCTGCCGAGCGATGCACAGACAGATGGGAAATAAGCCATCATTACTTACTATTGCTCATTTATCTTGAAACGGCTGCATTTAAACATAATTATCTCTATCGCAGAGCCCATTAAGACAGGACGACACAGGACATCTGTGTGTGTGTGTGTGTGTGTGTTCACTTCCACATGTGCTGTTGATCCTGAGGACTGCTGGAAAATTGAGATGATGATGTTCCATGTATTTTGGTCTGAAATTGCAATATTTTTCACTCTCTCTCTCTCTGTCCGTCTAACTCTCTCACACACACATACACACAACAGATGTTTTTATGTGTACTGCCTTGTTTTTACAGCTTTGAAATAGTCACGGCCCCTTCCTACTGATAATTCATCTAATGCGCTGTCGTGTTCAGCTTTGGACCATAACTTCATGCTTGTTCGTAGACTGATGTGCTGTCTGAAAAACAGGCCGTTACAGAAGCATTAAGAAGCCTGTATAATGTCTCTTCATATATTAGCAGCTGGTAGTCAGTGGTAGAAGAAGTATTTAGACCCTTTATTTAAGTAAAAATATTCCTTTACGAATACACGTCAGGCATTCAAAGTTCAACTCGAGTAGTTCGAGTTCCCTCTTCACAACCTCAAACTCAGGACCCACTCAGGGTCTTCTCAAGTGCTTGTTTTGGAACCTTTGACTGTACGCTGAAGCTCCAGAATAAGTGAATACAGTAGAGATGGCTTTGTCAAAAGTGCAGTATCATTAACAGCAAGATGTAAAGTGAATAGATTTTCTTTTTTTTTTTAAGTATATCTTTTGGGGCTTTTGTACCTTTATTGGACAGGATAGTAGAGAGAGACAGGAAATAGGGAGGCAGAGAGAGGGGGAATGACATGTAGTGAAGGGCCGTCCGATGCGGGATTCGAACCGGGGCCGACTGCAGCGAGGACTGTAGCCTCTATATATGGGGCGCCTGCTCAACCCAATGCGCCACTCAATGCCCCAAGTGAATAGATTTTCAAGCTATAAACCCAACATTTGAATATTATCACCTTATAAAGTGTTTATGCAAACAATTGCTTATTTGCATGTCAATTACAAATGAAGCTATATTTGCATTTATTTAGAGATATTTTTTCTTGGGGCCATTTGATGAATGTAAGGACAAGGGTCGCTAGTTTTGTCTGTCTGTTGTTTGATGCTGGGCAGGTAGGATACAATGGATTTATGCGTATTAATGAAACCAGTTCATGCACCAAAACAGCAAAGTCACGGGCCCCAAATAACAGTGTGAGCCAAAAAAAAAAAATAAAACACTCCATAGAACTTATAGACACAGACATCTAGAGTGGTTGTGTTGTGATACTACGTGTGCTCGTCAGTATGAGCCACCCATTTCACATTGCTCATAGTCATTTAATCTATTGTTGATATGAAAATTTTGATTAGTGCAGCTTTCATTATAACTCAAGTGTCATTACTGATTCATTATCATGCAAGCAGCATTTTATTATTGTAGCTGGTTGAAGTGCAACTATTTTTTAACTTGAATACTGTTGGGTTGTTTAAAACATTACACTGCATCATATTTTATTAACTGAGCATATATTTTGTGAGTAAACTTAAAAACTTATGTTCAGAATTTGAGTGTATTTAGTCACGTTCCATTATTTGTGGTAGTTCAAAGCATGAAATGATGTGTTGACTGCCAAATCATCAAAGAGTGCTTCTCAGTCTACTTGTTAAATATTTTGTGTGCCCCATTTTTTATACTTGGACACTGCAACCATTCACAGAAAATCATTTGCCCATAAATGTAGCACATAATTTGAAATTAGCTTCAAATGACTTGTGGCCAACAAGCAATCAGGCTTCATTGTGAAGATATGGACGTCACCCAAGAGCTGTATAAATGAGCTGTGCAGCGTCTATAGAAAATACTTCACTGGCCCACACAGTTCGTACAATAGACTGATGGGAAGAGGAATGTGTGCAGCAACATGTTCAATGTGATGATTAGTCTGCTGTGGCCCAAACCCAGAGGCTTGATCCTTTACAAAACAACCCAGCTGGAGGGTAGCTACCAGTCCGGAGGCACTTGTAGCACAGGTGCAGCTCTGGTGTCTCCCTCAAAAAAAAAAGAAAAAGAAAAACCTGACCAACCCTGTGACATTCAAACAAAAACAAACACTGATCTGTGCACCGATGGTGGCCATGGTTTTCTTTCCATCTTTTCTCCTTCTCCTTCTTTTTTTTGGGGGGGTGGGGGTGGGGGCAGCCTCCCCTCACAAAGCTACAAAGCAAACAGAGGAGTGTGAACACTGGCCGGAATAAGGGTAAACACGGGTTGTTGTGACGTGTGTGGTGAGTGAGTGACCATGTGTGCTGGACATTCCTGATATTGAGCCTCTGGTGCTATTTTTTTTCTTGCTGGGTGAGATGTTTTGAGAAGCCCGGTCCCCCACCCAGGGCTCACCTGTTGAGCCATGACAACCAAACAAATGGCTTCCATCGCTGCTCACAGTGACCTTTGACCCCCCGGGCTTTGAGTTGCCCTGCAGAGAGGGGCTGTTTTAGAAGCCTTTCTGGTTCAATAACATCTTTTCCCCCGGAGCAGCTAAAGCGCTTAGCTGTTTAACACCTGTGGCTCCATCCCCTGAGCTCCAACACAACTGCTTATATCTTCCATATATCCTCCCACAATGCGCAGTCGTTTGTCATGCCTTGTTCTCTCCGCACTTGAACGCAGCAACAATTTGTTTTGCGTACATAACAGAAGCTACATGAACAATTTCAGGGTGTTCAGATTTAAAACATGTAGGCATGTATAAATGCCGTACCCACATTTTTGTACACCTCATTTCTTTGCACAGTTATCCATATTGCATGTACCAGTTTGTATTCCGTAAATCTTTTTTTGTATTCATTTTGAATTCATCCAGCCAATTCATGTCACAGCAGAATGCCAAATAGTAAATCAGACTAATTAATGAGACAAAGTTGCAGTGATGTAAATTACATGTGGCCTGGATATAAAATGATAGCACATTAAATCACACTGTGCCACATCCATGTTGCAAAGTAACATCAACCTATACACATTGACATAAAGAACTAGTTTGTAACATCTAAACCCTGCCTTACAAATGTCGAAATGAAAGTTGTGGACAGAGCCGTGTTGGCTGATATTAATGTGTGGGATGAAAATGAATGAAAAAAAAAACACAAGTTAGAGAGCTGATCAAAGGTAGTGAAGCTATACAGATGTGTGCCTCCAGAGGTTTATTGAGGTGGTCTTTGTGAGACATCTGGACTTCCTCTCCTCTCCTCTCCAGTTCTTCCCCCAAACCCACTCCCACTCTCTGGCAATACACCAACTTTGTCATTGTCGACACATCCACCTCCAGTGTGCCTGCCTCTAGTCAAACATGCGCAACTCATCAGCCTCTACGTGGGAGAAAATTACTCCACACTCATGCATGAGTACACTCAATCTGAGGCAGATATTCACTCACCTACTGCATGATAAACAATCCCTGTCTTACCTCATGAATAAAATGAATAATCAACTTTGTAATTTACAATGGAAACTTCGTACCAGCAGACTATAATTGCTGGAGAGATACAAACACACACACACGCAGACACACGAGTCACACACCTATGTGTATTCATATTCTCTCCAGGCCCTGACACACTCAGTTTGGTTTGTTAAAGTGTGAGGTGCAGATTTTTAAGCAACAGCAGAGCCTCAAATTGTTGCTGCGTGGCTCGTTCTCAGAAACCTTGAGGAAACACTCACTGTTTTCCTTCACACCTAGCACGTGAATGACCACACATACTGTACGTGCACACACACACACACACACACACACATAAGCCCATAAAAGTATGCAGTACACACAAGTTCACACCCACAAAGACATACAACGCAGTTAGATAACTATTCAGTCACCTGTAAGTTGTCTCATAAAACATTCATACTCATTCAGATTGAGTAACCTTGTTACTTGAACAGCTCGGCCCTGCGAGTTAGGTCTGCAGCATACCACTAGGAACACGTAATTGCTCGTATCAAGCTGCTACAGATGCATCGAAATGCTGCAATCCAAGACTGTACTGCCAAACGCTCCGACAAACAACAGCAGCACCTGCCTGAAATCTGGGAGTGAGTGGAGCGTAATGCCTTGGCTTCAGAGAAAGGATATGTGTGTGTGTGTGTGTGTGTGTGTGTGTGTGTGTGTGTGTGTGTGTGTGTGTGTGTGTGTGTGTGTTCCTTCAGGAGTGATCATGATGAAGCAGGACTAGCATTAGGTCATCAGTTCTGCTGGCGTCTCCACAGCTGCTGGGCTTGACTGGTGGAGACATGTCCACATATGGAGGTTCTTGCTGCTCACAAAATATTTCATATGAACAGCACTTTGCTCTGAATTGGAACCAGAAATGTGACTTTCTGGTTTATAATGGGTCAGATGATTGGCTTCAGCTTTGTAGAGGTCTGTTATCTCTCAGTAACAAATATTAAATTGACTAATGATGCAACATGGACTCATGAGTGCTCTACACTGTGCAAGTGTGTGGAAAATTTGTCGTTAAAGGAACTATTTGTACGTTTTGCTCTTGCTACATAGCATGGAAGAAACGTCTGGAAGAAACGTTGCAAGTTCAGCATCAAACTTCATTCCTGTACTTACCAAGAGCTGTCTGTTAGAAAGTAAGGCGAATGTTAACTCTCGACCACATCTTTCCTTCTACTGAAGTTAGCTCGAGGGGAGCTGCGTCTGGTCACTGTCGTATAGCGACTCACTATAGCCTTCAATCCGCTCTGAAGACGTAGCGCTGCTCTTAGGGCCTATTATAACCTACAAAGACAACAATGGCTGAAGCTCTTGTCACGCCACAATCACCACCACCTGCTCCTGGCAACAACAACAAAAAAAACACGTTTCGCCCCTTTAAAGAGAGATTCCTGTATTTGTCAAAAACATTCTTATATTTTTGTCAGTCATGACTTGGGTCATGATAAAATTTCAGTCACCCCCTCTTGTTGTAGAGCTTTGGGAAACCAGACTCTAACAAGAACAACATCACTCAGGAAAGGCAGCCTACACCTCCTACAGCTTTCCATAAAAAAATGTCTTTTTAGGACAAATCATCTCAAGCTCTTTCAATCAGACAGTGGTCCTCTGGAAAAAAATGTGTAGCAGTTCGGAAAGTTGCTGTAAACACACACCACTTTATCTTATTGGCTACTACTTCTTTATCACACACAAACAAAACATTGCTTCACACTAATGGAAACAAACTTGTGTGTGCTGGGTCAGCTTGGTAGTTGACCAGGAGTGGATCTGCAATGCTGCGCAGTTTGCTACAACACTGCGGCTGAGATGATTCCTGTTCTGTTACACTCAAGGTTTTTGAAAAGCTGGAGGAGTCACACTGCCTTTGCCCCGAGTTACAGCGCTGGAGTCCATCTTTCTCACATCAGAGGCAGTGAGTGAACTGTTATGACCAGTGGGGATGGTGCACAAAACCTGCAATATAAGACACAGAATGATAGGTATGGGAATTTTCCATTCAGAATGAGCAATTTCACGCTAAGATTGAAGAAAACACTGGATTATTAGCATTGTAATGTTGCGTGTTGGAGCAGTCAGAGCTGTTTTCCACCTGGTCGCACAGTTAAAACAGGTTACACCACTGGCTCATCGGCCGTTATGTCTTTTGAGTGACTCATAATCCATATGCGCACTAAGCAGAACAGCACTCCCACACAAACTCAGCACACATACAGACACTCTCATAACCACACTGCAATGCACCCTCCCCCTTCTGCAACCAGCGACCCTCACACACACACACACACACACACACACACAGTCAAACAGTATCAGTGCTGTTGCTATTCGGCTGAAGCTGCTGGGTGCGAATCTGTGCTGTGTTTAGCGAAGGAGATTGTGTATTTTGAGAGTGTATTGGGACTACAGCAGGTCAATAAATATTTGATGACAGTGCCACCTCTCCTCAGCGCCCAAGCCCAAGCAGATGATCTCCTGACCTTCAGACACCCAGGGCCAGATGAATTATTAAGAGCAGAGCTGTCAGTCACGAGTGCCGGGCCAACTCCAGGTGGAATAGAGAGGGAGAGCTATCTGTGATCACATCTCGCTCAGATGTCAATCTCCAGAACACCACCTGCTGATTGGACACTTTGATGGAGAGGAAAAAAGGAGTTTCTCTGAGCTCAGCATAATTATCTTTGTAATAGATGCACAATATAAGCACTAAAACTGATCCTGTATGGACAGATGGACCAAAGAGTGATAGATATATGTATCTTTTGGCATGATGATGGATGCACATGACCTAACATTCAAGATTTATGGTATTCTTTCATCCTTGTGTCATTAGGAACACTTCCTGCCTCATGTGGAAAGCCTTGCTTTTGATATGCCAAATGTTTCCACTGTCTTCTAAGAGACTTCTGTTTTGTATTATCTTATTATTTCCTGCTTGAATACTTGCTATCACATGAATGTAATGTCTGTTTTGATGAGATTATAAATGATTGCTCACGATTTTGGACATGGTGCAGAGTTGCTGTGGTCCCAAAGCCCTGCGTGGGACAGCAGACTATTGAACTGATTGTGACCTGTTAAGCTTTGTTTGGGTGGAGCCCTCCAATTTCACCACTCAGTTGTTAGAAGCTGCTGTGTTTGTGCTAGCTCATATGGATTAATCAATGAGTGTGTGCGCTGGCAAACAGGACTTTTGCTGAGACTGTGATTCAGTGCCTGCCTTCATCTTTGAATATTTGTGTGTGAGTGTGAGCAGAGAGTGTGTGTGTGTATGTGTGTTTGTATGTGTATCCGTCAGCGTTTCCTGAGGCCTGTGATCCAGGAGGCTGCCTCAGCCCGGACTAACCTTCTCGCATGAAGGTGTCGCATATGATACTTCCTCAGGCAGTGGCCAAACATCACCCGATCCCTCATCCAACACTCAAGCCTGATCCTTTCCATCCCCTAGTATTCCCTTTCTGCACTCCCACCGCCATCGCCACCTTGCCGCCGACCCTTCCCTTCTCCCTGTGCTGGACATTTAGTCACCGCCCCACCCTACTCTCTGCTCCATGTCTCCCAGCCCCAGCAACAGCTGGGCTCAACTTGCAGCTGATCGGAACTTTTGCTTGGCTGCGGCTGGATCCTGTAACTGGGTGACACAGGGCCGAGATTAGCTTCTCTGACCACAGAAACTTGTGTCTAAGACTCAGACGTGACAAGCAAAGTGCTAACTTTCTAAATTATGTGTGAGTCAGAAGATTAAACCGTTTTTTTTTTGTGCACTTTAAGGATTCTTCGAAGGAAAGTTCAAAGTTTATGGTCAGTTACAGAGTTGTGTGCTGAGTTGAAGCTCTTCAGTTCACCTTGCTGCTCTTCCATCAGTTTGTAGAATAGAATATGATGATACTCAACAGTTATAAGTTTTTTCTTGTTTTTTTTTTTTACCATCAAGTTAATTACTTTATTGATCCTTTCTGAGTACTGATTGAAACATGAAACATTTCTGTCAGACCACATCTTTACATGAGACTCCCCATCCATCTTGTGTTTCTGGCCAACTTCTGTGTGCTGTTGACAGTGGGCTTCAACCATGATAAGCAGGGACAAGAGCCGGGCATTTCATTTTCTTAATAAGTTAAATGCTGGCAGGACCACTTAATCAGATCTCCTGCGGGGAAGGGAGGGGGTGATTGCTTTAACGGTGCTCGTGAGTGACAGGTGACATTGTCGATTTTCAAAGGCAGATGCCTGTGAGAAGAAGTGGGTGTGCGCGGTTGATACGCAGCAGGTTGCCCCCCAGCTGTCATTGTGCGGCTGGAAATGAAAGGCTGAAGATGTTCCTCTGCTTGGATCTGACAAGCGGCATTACAGTGAAGTGTGTTGATCCTTATGGATTGGCCTTCAAAAGAAGCAGATTGGTATGACAATCAGAAAAATGAAGAGGGGACTTTTACTGTGGTACTATGGTTGGCATGGCTCTCATGCTATGAAAAGGTTGTAGGAAGGGTGCCATGTTAATGTTACATGTCCTTGAATGAGGAAGCTCTCATGCAACCTTCAAATGTGCACTGCTTGGTTTGCATGAATCGTCAGCTGCTTCATACATACACACACTTGTTTGCAACATAAAGAGAGTATTCTCTTGGTGCAATGAGAGTGATTGAGCCAGCATCAGTGTTACTGTGCCCAGCAGACACAGGTTTCATGTTTATTTCAAACACAGTAGCTTTAGTGCCATCCTAGCTATCTCAGCTATGGGCGTCAGGGGATGCATTCTGCTCAGGGCTTGGATTCTTATGGGTTTCCTAAGTGAAAATACAGGCCCCGCCGGGATTACTCCTCTGCTTTATTGCAATGGCTTTTCCACTGACTGGACACTTGCATACAGCAATGCTCGTTCACGAGGACCACAGTGTAACTTTCCAGCGCCTGTGTGACTTGTGTCTGGAGCAGCGCGGCGTTGCTTTTTAGACAAGATCAGCAAAAAATAATCAGCCTTATCATTTTACCTCCATCAACACTCCAGCCAGGGAAATATTATCAAGTCGAAACACAGACGCTGAATGTGAATGATATTCAAAATCCGATCCGTGTGTCCAGTTTCACAAGCTGTGAGGAAGACATACGGCTGTTATCAGGCTCTTTGGCAAATGATCACTCCTACTCCATTTCTCGCTTGATTTTCAATTTCATAGTCCTCCCTATCTTGGTGTCTCTTCAACACGTATCTATATCCATCCCTTTTCCCCTCTTTCACCTTTACCATTTCTTATCTTATCCTGTTGCTTTGCTTTTTTTTTTTCCTCTTCCCTCATCTGTGTCGTTACCACTACATATTCTCTCTGTTGCTGTTGTGGCTCGTCGTCATTATGTCATGATCAAACTGTGTGTATGTGTGTGTGTGTGTGTGTGTGTCATGCAGTTGCACCTGTGGGGTTTCAGATTCTTGTCTGTGCACGGAGAAACACTTATTTCACAGTTAAACCAAACGTTACCTATTAGCACAGAGCCCCGTGGGCACAGCCAAGGGGAGGCAGGGAGAAATCGCTATTTGATAGTTGATAGTAGAGCCTGTCCAGCCCAATCATGAACATCTTCAGTGTTTGTTTATCTGTGACTGCGGTCTGGGGTCAAGAAGGTACAGCTTTCACCTAAAATATATTACTAAGAGAAATCTCCACACAGTGAAATTATCCCTCCAGACAAAAGATAAGACGTAAGGTATGAATAATAAGAATTTCACCTCTTGAGCATTGATCACCACTCTGCACAGTTCATCAGCCACCAATCACCAGTGTCTAACTCTTGATAAATCAGCAATTTTCTCTGCTCCAAAGGCCCCTTAAGGTCTATTTCCTCTCAGGATAGTCATGAGAATACCAGAGAATTACAGTAGATGAATCCAAGGAACATACTTCATCTTGTATTTCCGTGGGATGCTCTTAAGAGAGAAACAGAGATGGAGAGATGGAGAGAAAGAGTGGAAAAGAGTTTGGCGGCTGCGATGGTGAACTTTTCCCCAGTTCCACCTGGCTGCGGTGGAGGGCTTTTCTGCCACGACGGGCCCCTGGGATCTGGTGCTCAGCGGAGCGGACCGTGCATATGGGCCGTGAGTGTGTGTGTGTGTGTGTTTATGTGTGTGTCCGGAGAGACAGCTGTCCAGCTCATCTTCCCCCCTTGCGGACTGCCTCATTTATAATTAACCCAGATGACCAGGTGGCTATGTCCCTCTGTCCCTGCCAAGGCATGCTTCGTTCTGACCTCTGAACTTCTATCAGACATTCCTCGGCTCATGTTTACCGCTCATGTACACTGCTTGGTTGACTTGACATCTCAGGCCTGGTTTTGGAACAGTATCCTGTGGATACATGATGAACAATTATACAACTGAGAGCAAAGGTGTTTGTATGCTTCCACCAAAATGCTTGTTAATATCCGACATTGGGGGGCGGGGGTCCTGAAAATCCCTGCAGCTTTCCAAAACTGACAAACAGAAACACACTATCACTTCACACAGCAATCGGCTGCATGTGCAGAGGCAAATGTAGGCAAGGTTTGAACTCTTCTCTAACATAATTACTTCCATCACTTTGCGTTGTGAAAAAGAAAATGATTGCAACAGTGTGAATGCCTTTGAGGAAAGATTCTCTAAAGAAGGGCAATTATCACATCCCTTCCCTCCCTGACACAGCAGGCCTTTGAGTGTGGCTGTTTAGAACAGCTATAAACACTTTTGCCTTCACATGTGTTTGGCTGTAGTTTTGTTGAGGCACTGAGGAAGACAGCTATAATGAGGAATGAGGAGAGTCAGACTGGGGTCCACAGCTCATTCAAGGCCAGGTCAAGGCAACTGGAAGTCAGACTGCCACTTGCTACTCTCGTTCCTGTTTCCTTATGATGACTGTCTGCCCTGACAGTGGTGCTCATCTAGACGAGAACCCATTGTATTAGTACCACTGTGGTCAGGTTATTTCTTCCATTGGTTTAATGTTCAGCTTTGACCAGACAAGCCCACTGTCAAAAGACCACAGACCAACACCCAGCCAAACAGAGACTTTTTAGGCCCCTAGACCTGCCTGATCAAAATCACAGCCTGCAGCCATCTCTAGTGCTCCCCTCCCAGCCAAACCTAGCTCAACACCCAACCCCCCTGCATGTCATTGCTATGGAAACATTAAAGACTTTTCCAGATGTGTCTAGGACCTGTAGCTATAGCAATTCATACCCTCCAGAACCTCCATGCAACATTTTATCTACACATATCCTGCAGAGCTGCCCACCAGTGTTGGGTCCACAATAGGTTCAAGCTCACACATTCTCTGTGCCCTTCTTTCGTCACCCTCATAATGGTGCGAGGGGGGCTGAGGGCAGGACAGGGACCCAAGGTTAGCGAACAAGGCGTATCCAGTTTCTGTTGTGTAACAGCAATACCTCCAGGCTTCCTGTGCACATGTTCTGTGTAATGCTCATGTCCTGGTGATTGGGTGGGCCATTAGAGGACATGAGGCAAGTGAAACTCTACCTGATTCATACTTCCTCCGACCGCTGCTGCAAGTTGGAGCTGGACTTCAAAGTTGTCTTACAAGTAGATGAAGAGTAGATTGCCGATCAAACACTGCCTCTTTGTTTTGCCGAAGAAATGAAAGCTGACTTGGACATTTTTCATTTTCTCCCTTGCGTTATTTCGTACTGCACTCCACTCTGAAGTCATTTGTTCGGCACCTTTCTTGGAAACACACAGGCATGATGCAGCAGAATGTGACCCTGTGTCCTGACACCTCTCTTTTTCACTGCCCACCCCTCTCCCTCCCCTTCTCCTCTCTCTATAGGGCAGGGCCACGGCACACTAATCTCCCCATACCCGCTTTACCCTTCTGACTGCCCCACCCTGACTCCACCTCGCCTTCCTGTGTTTGCTTTGGCACTCCACGGCACATCCGTCACAGCACCTGCCACTGTGGCCCGCAGCCTGCCCTCACCCACACCCCTCAAGCGTGCTAAAGGGTGAGCCACGTGTCCTCAGCACCCTCTAAATGGGTGACAATACCACTGTCCTCGCCCGTCTGGATTAAACACTGGTACAGTCCACTCTCCATGCTCTGGTAGCTGCTCCGCAAGGGGAGGGCATGGGTGGGGAAGGCATTATCAAAGGGGGACAGGTGTGTGTTGCTATTTCTTAGCTGTGCCCTAGGTCCCCCGCACATGTCAAAAACATTTCTCCCCGGTGGGAGGGGAACAAACGAATCGGCTGGTTATAGTCAAGGCTGAACTAAATTTGATGGTTGTAGTATTTTTTGTGGCTACAAATGTCACAGGATATCAGAACTTAATTTGAAACCATATCTAAATTCCAATACAACCTAACATGCAGGGTGGTCTACTTAAAAAAAACGGTCTTTCTTTTGACTGACCAAGGCAAAAGGAGGCCTTCTGGGGGCTCTGTTGCTTTGTCCCTTAGCAGAGAGTAACCCAAAACATGGGTTGAACTCAGCACACAGACCAGTCAAAATGACTGGCACCTCTTGACACCTGTATCAAGGCCTCTTTGTCCAGGTACCCATATGTGGAGCGCAGGGAAGTGGTTCTGCATTGGCCACAACTAGGCCAGACTGAAAGGGAGAGAAGCTGCTTTTGTCCTCGGGGGTCTGTAATGGACTGATAGCATCATGCTGACCTCCCTCCTTTCCCACCTGCTTCTTTTCCTCCCTTTAGTCTGCTGGCTGTTAAAGGCCCCATATAGGGTTGCTGATACTCTCAACCTTTGGCTATCAGCAAGTGAGGGCCAGGGAGCGGTGCAGATTGTGTGCTGTGATACATGGGGGAAGGTAACGGGGATAATACACAGTGAACTCTTGCTCCGAGTGAGTCTTTAACTGGGGTTACACATGCTGTAATATCATAAACAACATGCAGTAAAGCTAAAGGGACACAAGTCAAATGACAAGTGATATCTGAAGGCAACTTCGATTTGTCGATGCACACCAGCGCCGACGGCTTCACAATCCTTGTAGACTTTAGAACATCACCGCCCAGAAGCCTGCGCCTCTTCCCCAAACATGGAGCGTAGGATCACCCCGGTGTTAGACCTCCCGTGGGGGTGATTAGGTCCCCCGACCAGTCCGACAGCCAACATTATATTGTGATTCTTACACAGTGTGAGAAGACCTCTGTCGTAGCAACCCAGAATGAAAGAGACCATTTTTTTTCTCCCTTCCCCTCGCTGGGCCATCTGACAATCCAATCTACCAGGCCAGCAGTAACATAATATCCCTCTTCTGATAGGGGCTCTCTACCGCTCTCTTTACCTCACTCGTTGTTCTCTGCCTCTTTTCTTCTCGTGTCTTTTTCTCCCTGTTGTTGTGGCAGGGATTTGCACAGAGAGGGGTGAAGGTTGGCAGGGCAGGTGTCTGATTTTCATTAGAATTGCAAATAAGTGTGAGTGGATGCCCGATCAGATAAGGGGGAGAGGCGAGGACAATGGGGGAAAGGAAGGGAGCAAATAGGAGACAGGGGTAGAGGAGAGAAGAGGAGAGGACGGTTTGTTTGGGTCCGACTGTGCTGCCTTTGATCCCTGTAGGGCACAGCCGAGGCTCATCTATCTCCCCACCACACCCAGGGGACAGGACACCTTACCTCACTTATCCTTCCTCCATCCATCCACTGGAGTCCCATAGGTGGGAGCAAGGGGAGATAGTGTTTATGACAAGTAAGCATGGTTAGGAAAGATTGAACCAATCCTCAAAATCTTACTGGGTGAATCAAATATTCATAATTACAATATTCTGATTATATTCTACAAAGTGCTGGTCTCAGCCCAGAGGTGTTTAAATAATGATGAATTTCATAGTGATTTTATATCTCCATGTTTCTAATATTTCAAACCTAATCAAGGCTCTTTTCACTCTTTTTCTTAATCTTGCATATATCATTTCAAAGCCATGATTAATTGGTGAACATTATACCTCATTACATCAGTTTTTAACAATTTAGCAAAATTATAGTGACAGGACTAAACGGATATGAGCCACTGGATAAGTAATTCACACTTGTACATGCATATCAGCCACACATGCATGCCCGCGCGCGTACACACACGCACACACACAGACCAAGACCAGCTGTGCCCTAAAGCTGTCAAAACCAACAGCTGGACTTTACAATTCTCCCCTCTCAGTGAAATATCACACCACATTTCTGGCACCAAGACCCAAATTAACGAAAAAGATTTGCTCAGCACGTCTGAATACCAAGTTTCGGAGGAACAAGCAATCATCAGGGTTGTGTGAAAATCACTTATTCAATTCAAGAGAATTCAATAATAGCCCAGTTTCTAATCTTTTTTTTTTGTGAGTGTGTATGTGTAATAGTCTTTTTCTTTGACATAGACACACCTTGCAGTCCCCATAGTCAGCGATCTACACACTCCCTGAGGGTGGAGTGTTGAAAATCATCAATTCCACTGGGCTTGTTGCCGTGGTGAAGGCTTGCAGCGACAAGGTTGGCTGGTTGCTGCACTCCCAACATGCACCTGGGTGTGTTTGTAAAAGGACAGGACAGGCCGGAACGAAGGAACAGCTATGTCAATACCGCCAAAATGGGAAAAACAAACATTTCTGGGTGAAGTGTCGTTTCAGTTATTTTTCCCCCTGAATACTTTTCCCTCTGTAAATTTCCCCCTAGTATGCAGACGATGCAGCCAGACAAAACTATCCTGCAAATGTTTCAGCATTTTTCCCCTGCATGTTCCACATTTCCCACAAAAATTGGAAATTAGACATCCTTTTGCTTTCTTTGTATCACCAGACGTTGTTGTGACAGACGAAGATATGTAGGAGTTTGACGAAGCTTAGCGAGTAACCCGTCTCGTCTCCGTGCGGAGCCTCATGAGACAATGTTAGCCTGCGTGGGCGATCTGGCCCTGTGTTAAACTCTGCTCTGTCCTGGATCAAGTTTACAGTTCTGCTTGGTTTAATAAAGTGGATTCCCCCCGCAGATGACCATAGCTCTGGAGCACCTGGCCTTGCCCTGCTCCCAGCGGGCTCTGTGTTCTCACGACACTGTGCCGCTCCGCAGCACCTGTTGGTCAGGCCCCGGGCAGCAGATGTTCAAGCTACATTCCATCCCAAAAAGCATGACTATTGATTTGGAGGAAATCCCTGCCAGAATCCATCATGTTGTTTGCTTTGAATTGTGAAAGTACCCCGCTCCATTTGTCCTGCTCTTAAATGGCGGGAAGCAGGCGCACTTTTTGAAGCTGTTTCCTATTATTCCTAAAAGTCGATAGACAGACAGATTAACACAGGCACCAAGAAACGTGCATTTAAAACACACACACAGCTGCAAACATCACAACATGCTCTACAATCTGTTTGTCTTCTTTATACAAATCAACAATTTACTGCTATTTAATATCTAATATCTAATATTTTGTCTCTAACAATCACACTACAAGCATTTTCCATGAATAGCTTGTGTTCTTCCCCGCCACTGTGCTGATACAGAAGGGGCTCAGCGTGGCTCAGGAGATATGGATCGCAGAGCTTGTTTGCTGACGGATAGGAGTGTCCGAACGAAGCAGAGCCGACAGCCTAACAAGTGGCTGGAGCAAAATCAGATGTACAGCTCACGGTTATCTCTTCACATGCAGAGGTACCTGACAGAGAGAGTGAAAGAGAGAGAGAGAGAGTGAGTGGGGGGAGCGAGAGAAACACAAGGCAAGTGAATGACAGAATGAGTGAAAAGAGTAAAGAGGGCATGTGACAGAGCTGGTGACAAAGTGAAGGATGAGGTGGGAAAGTGAGTGAGCGGCAGGAACAAACCAAAGAAATGAGAGAGTAGGTGCAGAGACAGAAGCGGACAGAAAGGAGAGAGAAGCTTGATAAAAGACAGAAAGAGTGGGAGGCCCCCATCAACACACACACACACACACACACACACACACACACACACACACACACACTCTCACAACCCACCCCCTGCCCCACACTCCCGCTCCTTGCCAGTATCACCAATGTCCAAAACAGGGCTCTTTCATAGAAGAGCCTGTGCAGCTGCAAGCTCTAAAGTACTAACAGACAATTACAGGCTCCGGTTGCCTTGGCAATATGTTGCTTTCTTCCAAGCCATGCTACTTACCACAATGTTCAATAATGAGAACAAAGCCAAGGAAAGGCCGAACAATAGACCTTTGGCCATTGCCTTTCTCTCTCCCCCTTTTCCCAAAAATGATGCATTCTCCCTCAGTGACTTCAAACGTCCCAGTTACAAAAACATTATTGAATGTTCTGTGCGTTTCAGAGCCACCGTTTCAGGGGTGCAAGGCCATTTTTTTATTAATGGGGCATGAGAAGGGTCTGGCATGGGTGTGTGACTTGACCAACGCACTATGTATGTGTGTGTGTGAGTGTGTTTGTGGCCAAGCGTGTGTGTGCGTGTGTGTCCTCTGCATACAGACCCCATCTGTTTGGTGGCCGGACACAGTCTGGGAAAGTGTGTGCAGGCGAAGAATTCACACACAGCACAAAGGTCCAATTATGAGCCCCCACTCAGAGAAGGAGGAGGGGGGTGGATGAGGGGATAATAGGGGCTTGTCCATCTCGGAAGGGGGTATGATGGTTTCCTTGCCTCTCACCTCGCCCTCCTCTCTCTCTCTCTCTCTCTCTCTCTCTCTCTCTCTCCTCCCTGCCCCACCACAAACAAATATGTGTCAACAAGGACAGAGCATGAAGGAAATTCCTTTGGAGAAAAACAGGCCTACTACTTCAGCAGTTTGTCCTGTGAATAAAAAAGCTGTTAAAAAGAGGCACCTTTGCAGCTGAAAAGCAAGACTGTATAAGCAATAACTTAAAGCTGATAGGCAAAAAAAATAAAATATAAATCTATATCTTCTACAAATAGTTTTTAATCTCTCACTTTCCTGCAGTGAAAGTGCCGCTTTGACTCTCTATATTGATTCCTATAGTCTGTCTGCTGTCTGGTCTGAGGGGAGTTTAATCTCTGGAGTGTTGGGCTTCTGGCGTCTACACAGCTTCACCCTCAGTCTGTCTTTACTGTAACACAACTGATTAGATTAGCCTGTATTGGAAGAAAGTGATAGTTACTCAGCTAGCGCCACCTTTCAAGCCCCGACGGTGGCTCAACCGGTGCCAGCTCAACTTTGATTCCTTATCTCCAACTTCAGCCACACACTTTTTTTGGCAAATTGCCGTTTGATTCAGGATCGTGACATGCCTGTTTTATCTCAGCAAAATGTCAGACGACTCCGCGCTTTGCTCTGAGAGCACCGCACTGCCGTAGTTATGAGTCTAGACAGTCTTTGATCTCGCTTGTCTTGTTTGAAGGGGTCGGGACAATGTGTGAACTTCCCTAATGTGCTATCAGTGGAAAGCTGTACGGCTACAAACCTCTACACTTGTGGCGTGCTACTTGGCTGAGACAAAGTAAACAGCCGGGGGAACATGACCAAGTTAAGAATTACAAAGGCCTGAGCTGTGGATAATTCACAATGTCAAAGACACAGTTAAAGTGTACCTACCTACTGCTGACTGAGCTGAAATAATTCCACATTGGGTCCATTAATTGTTTGCCAGGAACCCTGTTTTTGCAATCAGCAGATCATAATTCTTAATACCAAAGATGTTGATTTACAGTATATTACCACTATAATAAAACTGATGCTACAGGGGAATTTAACAAAAAATCAGCACTTTGTACTTATTATATTAAAAGAAATACTTTGAGGTTTTGGGAAATATGTTTATTCACTCTCCTGCCAGAGTTAGATGAGAAAATTGATACCACCCTCATGTCTGGTTGTTAAATATGGAGCTACAGTCAGTAGCCAATTACCTTAACATAAAGACTGGAAACAGGGAGGAGGCAGCAAACTGGGCGCCTGTTCAAAGTGGAAAGAAAATCCACCCACCACTTCTCACACTTCTAATGTGACTAATTAACATGTTATATCTCATTTGTTTAATCTGTACAGAAGTGTTCCTGGAGTGTTGTCGTTGGTTGCCAGGCATCCAACAGAAAGACGAGGAAGTTATTGCACCTGACCAAGAAATAGTCCCACACATACTGTACATGTAGGAATGGTATCAGTCCTCTCAATCAAAAAGCATATTTCCCAAAATGTCAAACTATTATGTTGAAGGTGATGATAAAGATTTCAGTGTTATATTGAAGTATTCACCCCAAGGTGAAAATACATGAGGTGTTTGTGTATAGGTACACTATAGCTATGTATGTAAAATACAGGAGTTTTAGATCGGCTTGCAGAACACAGTACGTGTCGTTCTTTGTTGCACTTGTCAATAGAGAAATATGCATTCATGCATCGCAGACCATACATGACACGAAGGAGCATATGTCAATGCAAGTGGAATGGAATGAACAAATATACAGTTGTGTCATATGGTATGAATGTGTGTGTGTGTGTGTGTGTGTGTGTGTGTGTATGCATCTGACACTCAAGCATCAGCAGCTGGTGAACTGCTCTCACACACCAGGTGCGACCTGTAGCTCTAGGCGCTGTGTCAGCGCATAGCACGGCAATATGACACTCGAAAGCACAAACACATACACACAAACATCTACCGCATGTGCACAGAAACACACATTCGCTCAGAAACGGTGCACACTGACACGCATGCAGCGGGCCTATGCAGCAGGTTTAAATATGAAAAGCATAAATCACTGATTGTATCGCAGCAGTCATTTTTGATCTGATGGGCTGAAGGCCTGGGGAGCGAGAGAGAGAGAGGGAGGGAGAGAGAGAGCTTCATGTCATGTAGTCCCTGCAGTGTTCATGACTGATGTGATCGGGACACACAAGTGGTAACGGCAGGCAATAAAAGGCATTTGGTTGCCATCTGTCTCTGTGGCCTCCGTGTCAAACAGTTGGCTGTCAGGCTCATGCCATAGACACACAACCAGGATAACCATTAGTCCATAAACAGGCGCCCTTCTATAGACAAATGGTTAGGGATTTCTATGGTCATGTCTGTGGTGAGATAATAGCCATAAAGCTATGACATACAGCTGTTCACATGAAATACAGGCTAAGTAGAAGTGGAATCAAGAAAAAAATGCCTTTAAAGACAGGGGTTAGTTTGTGTCAAAGAATAACTGGGTGACAAATGATGTAGGATAACGTGATGTGGTTCGCTCTTTAAGCACGAGGACAAGTCATGTGGATGCTTCTCTGTCAGAAGTCGCCCGAGTGTTCTGACCGTATTCCCTTTATCAGAATATAATTTTTCTTATCATATTTTGCAGTAGTCCTACAGGAAGGTTCAATTCTGCCATTATATTTAGGAGTCTGAATCTCTAAAAAAATCTTTTCCTTATCATTCACATATTTCATATTTTACTTATAGTTTTCTTGTCCTCAGAAATTGCGTAAAGCCAAAATGCAGCAAGACCTGGCAAACTATAAACTCCATGTCTGTCCTTAAGACCACACATGGTGCCACACGCGGTATTTCAGCTGACTGCTGAACTTGACATTTACGGATGCATTCCTTCTTTGGTCTGATGGTCACTCCATTTTGTTTATGGCTCTATACCTATCTGTCTTTTATCCTCCTGTTTTTTTACAAACTGTATTGGTGTCTACTGTGTCCTTTACCTCTGTTTGACCGCCCATTGTTCACGTCTGGACAAGGCATCAGCTTCTCCCAATTACTGGTTAACAGTGAGTACTTTATTGAAGCTTGATAATCTGCAGAATTAATCTTTTTCTTATGAGGAAAACAGAGTGGGCGATAGGAGCAGCGCTGACAGACGCGCTCAGGACACAGACACCGCCGGCTCTTACATATATCCTTCTCTACAGCAGACTTCCCCATCGTCTCCGGCTTCACATAAGCCAGTCGTTGGGATTTAGAGGTTATTACTTTGTGTTCCCCTCTTTGTCTGAGGGGTCGTCTTTCTGAGTCGGGGTGAGATCGGGGTGAACACAAGAGAAACGCAGTGTAATGCAGCATTGATGTTAAACACACAGTCCTGAACGCTCCTCGACTCTGATGGAAATAATCTTTGATGACAAACGTGGGAGTGTGGGGTTACCTAATATTTGTCAGTGAGCAGGAAAATGATGAGAAGAGAAATGGTGAAGTAGCTTGTGAGGACACCCCCCCCCCCCCCCCCCCCCCCCCGTGATTGTGAGGCCTGTAGTGTTTGAGCACTGAAGGTCATGGGTGACACCTGTTTCCCGTCTCATCTCCCAACATCAAGTTGAATTGCTGGGAGGGGGGTCTCAACCCCCACCACAGTAGAGGACAAAACCTCCTGTGTTCGTTTCCTGCCTCGAGCAAGGAAAAAAAAAAAAAAAAAATCACTGAAAAGGGGATGAAACGGCCAAGTTTGTGTATCAGGGTGGGAAATTAATTTCCGAGGTGAAAGGAAAGGCATGCATGCCTGCGAAGAAAAAAAAAAAAGGAGAAGCTCTGCTTTAAAGCGTTGTTTGAACAATAAACCCGACTGCAGCTCAGCCTCAAACTTAAACAAACAATTATACCACTTTTGTCAGACTTACAAGACAAATGTGTTGTTTGAGTAACTGCGGTGTACATTACTCATGACACCAGTTCACATGGACCTACAGCACAGCAAATATTGTAGAGAGTTTGCCCCCTTGTGGAGGAAGAGCGCACTTCGCTTTGTGTCTAATGACTGATCTAAGCCAGAGAGTCTGCAAAAATCAAACAGAATAACAATCACTTGTGCAATGTAAAATCTATTTAATATGACATGAATTTCCTCAGATAATCTCAAAACAGTCACAACAAGCAGTATTTGCCAAAGGCTGTCTGGTTTTATTGGGCCTCTCAGGTTGTAGGAGTCGTACCTGTTTGAGCTGTGTGGCTGGCTGACAGAGAGCCATCTGTTTTCTGTCCTCATGGTCAGGATCAGGTCCCTGTTTTTTACCATATGCTGTTGTATAATGCGATGTGCACACAGATAGAGGATTCACTCAGACATATCTACAGATTCAGACAGTACATACAGATACAGTCCAGCACCTTTAAAACTGGCTTGTGTTGTGGACAAGCTGTGCAAAAGCAGAAAATCATCTCCCCCAGTCTCTTTATTAGCCCCCTTTTTCCCAGTTGACCTCTCTGCAGCTGAGGCGTGAAACTGCTCCATGTTTAGGCCTGGCCTGGCTTAAGCCTCCATACACGCCACTGTGCTTGCAGCTGTATCCTGACTCACTTGGTACAACCACAGCTGGTTCTCCTCTCCCAACCCACCTCCTCCTCCTCCTCCTTCTCCTCCTCCTCCTCCTCCTTTTCTTCCTCTTCCACTATTTCTCCTCTCTCCATTTCTCCTTTGCTCCTCCCTCCATCCACATGCCAAACCACTTATATTTTCCCTGTTTAATTGCCTCTCTTGCACTTGCCCTCTCCACTGCCAAATGATTATATGGCTTTCAGACTGCAGCCATATTTATGCCACGCTAAGTGAGAGAGCAGTTTAACCAACACTTCCAATGACTTACAAAGAGCTGCATATTTCTAGGGAAAAAGAAAAGATAATATCATACTAATACACACTGTTAATCAATGTGTGAATATGCAGCAAAGCTTTAAAACTAAAGTGTATCTTTAAGGAGATATTTCATTAAAATCCAGGTCCGGTATAATAGACAGCAGATGGCATCAGTGTGCCAGACCTCGCTATGTTGTCATCTGGGCTGTGACTGGTTGATGCTTTGCTCATGATGTTCAGAGGAGGACAGTAGGTGCTGAATCTATAACTAACAGCGACCTCTGTCTGCCCTCTGGTGGATTTAAAGCTTAACACTAATCATTATAATATGATAATTAGCACGAGACAAGTGAATCAGAGCAATGTCAGCGCAAAAACTATATTTTGGGGCTAACACTGCCCTCTCAGAGCAACATGGGACACGTATCCCATGGTGCACTCACCAGAGGTGTCATCAAGGGAAGGGAGTCAGTTGATATTCTAAGTCACACATTGACAATACTAATCCAAAATGATCCCTGCACAAGACTATAACCTTGCGATGATAACGTCAGCGTCTTCACTTCTCCTCCCAGTGTATCCAGGTGTTGTCATGGGAACATGCCGTAGATAGGAGCTGACAGCTGTTTGGGTCCAGTGAAATTATTCAGCCAATCTGGCAACCCCGCCTCCCAGACAGATGGAGATGTTGGCAAGGCAGTGGTAACATTTAGCAACGTCACACATCACTCTGGATTTGTTAGCAGCCAAACTCCTTCCATCTTTATTTTCTTCTTCAAGAAGGAGGTTTGGCAATGTTCTTTTTTTTTTTCTATATTTCTAGATAATGACAGGACTGGATTCAGTTAAAAGTCAAAAGCTACAGCAAACTGATATATTGATCCAGCTGGAAAAACTGGTCACTTATCTGTAAAATGTCCTTGTGTTTCACTGACTTTGCTGCGTCGGTACAGTAGGCACTGATCCAAGCGAGCTTACTCTCAGTTTCTCAATCTATATGTTACGCACCCTGCAGTCAGAAGAGGCTACACAGGAAGTTATCTGGAAAAGTCTTACACCGGGGTGTTAGTGGATTACTTCAAAGCAGAAGCAGTGCTGTCTAAATTTGGCTCATCAGAGGAACTTATTGATTTGGCCGCCAAAGACCTCGTTTGTCTCTCACTTGGTGAAGTCTCAGATGACAGAGCGCTTGCATTTTACCCCCTGCGAGTGGCAGCCAACCTTAGACAGAGAGACAGAGTATTAATCAGTCCCTCTCTCCCCTCCGCCACCCTTCGCTTTCACCCTCACCCCTCTGGATGCTCCCACAGAATGGGCATCTCCGGCCAACACTGGAAATGAGCCTTGAAAGTGTAATTAATGAGTGCAATGGTGAGATAATTACAGAGAACAAAATTATTGATCAGGCCAGCAAACTCCTGAGTCTTAAAAATGTCTGACCTGAAAAGTCTTACCTCATACTGGTGTCAGGAAATATGGTGAGTGAGGTAATGCAATACAGTGGACTGTGTTTGGGCTTTCTTCATCACTCCATACTGAGATAAAAAATGTCTCGATGTGAGAAAGATTCTTCAACTCTGACCCTATTTGATTCATCAGGAGTGGATATCTGTCCAAGTGGAATGATTGCTGATTTTCAACAAGAGGGAAGTGTTATCATTTGTGGTTTAATATAATGAGTTGTTGTAAGAGTTAGGTTGAATTTTACCTAGTCTACTGATAGAGTGTAAGATAAAATAATTCAGTGGTTTGTCCACAATATATGTTAGGTGTATTAACAGATGACTGATGAAACATGATCCTATGCCTATATAACATCTGTATAACATCCGTGTAACACATAAAGCAGCCTCTGAGGGCCTCACAAATAGTTGTTGTAATTGTTGGCAGTAAGTAGCAGTAAGAGTGTATACACTGCAAATTTACTGGGGTCAAAGTTCTAGTGTTTGGCCAGTGTTAAAGTTTCCGTGGTGCGATTGATGTTACTTTAAAAAAAAGTTCAATATTTTGGGAAATATGCTTTTTCACTTTCTTGCAGATGAGACTTTTGTCTCTGTTATGTAAGGTTGCCCCCAGACGGTTAGCTTAGCTTAGCATAAAGACTGGAAACAGGGGGAAACAGCTAGCCTGGTTCTGTCAAAACATAACAAAATCCACCTACCAACACCTCCACACCCCAAATCCCCAATTTATCATTTTAACTCTATAGCTCTTGTGTGAATTAAATAAACAAGATATTACGTATTAATTATGAGTTTCAAAGGTGTTTGTAGGTGGATTTTGTTATCTAAGGTAATGTTGATTATTAGCCTTCATTTGCTCCTCTTTTACTCAATAATCTAATAAATCTGATATATCATGATTCCTCATTCAGAACAATTATAAACTTCAGGTATTTAAGTTTTTAACCTATTAAGTTTCAATGATGTACGTACATAAAAATGTAAAAGTTGTTAATTCTCTCTTTTGCAGGAACGCCCTGATCGCTCGTGAGTTACACAAACTCACACCTGGAAGCCGCCCAGTACAACCACAGCCTGATCTGCTGACCACGGAGCAGTTTGGGGTTGAGGGCCTTGCTTAAGGGCATCACAGTGGTGTTGATGATTTAACACCAATTGGCAGGAAACATATGGGAATCTCAGGACTGCTTACCGTACATGCAGCTGTAAGTAGCTGGCTCACAGATGGAAATGCTGGTACGGATATCTCAGGTCTATTATATTTATTCAAAAGACCCGTTTGTGATATTTCTATGACGTTGCAAATGACTACCAGCATTTTACAGGAAGTGCTGGGAGAACCTGCAACAAAGTAATGATACTCATTTCAAGAATGTACATCCAAAGTTGTCAAAGCTGATATGGGTAAGTGTCATAAATTAACCAAAAAACCACTGTCTTCACTGTCTTACAAAACCCTTTGAAATATGGAAATAGGAAAGATGATGAGATTGCCTGAAATGAGATTGTCTGTCATGGTGCTGCAGACCTATTAAATAGTGTGTGTGGGTGTGTTTGGGTGTGTGAGGGAGACAGAGGGGGGAGATAGAAAGTATGTATGCACAAATTTGTTGCCTTTTTTCTTTCCTTTCCTTTCCTTTCCCTTCCTTTCCTTTCCTTTCCTTTCCTTTCCTTTCCTTTCCTTTCCTTGCCTTTCCTTTCCTTTCCCTTCCTTTCCTTTCCCTTCCTTTCCTTTCCTTTTTGTCCTCTCCCCTCACCTGTGCTGTGTAGCTAATGAGGCTGCAAGCTGATGACCAGATGAAAGATGGACAGTGCGAGTGACAGGTTTATTTTTGGTCCTCTGAAACGGCACCGAGCATGAAAAATGACATGCCAGCTTGAATAATTAAACAGCTTCAGAGCTCCACTGATCCACCTGTCCACAGATCAATACACAACATTCAGATGGAGCGCGCCATATGTTCTAAAGCGGCCCACACCAACACAAACCGGAGAGAGGATCTCCATTTTATTTGCGGCATGGAGCTGCTCGGCAGTTATGAAATGCTTTATGGGTAGTAAACCAAATTGAGGATGCCGATGTTTCTTTCAGAAGGAGGCCTGTTACAGTATCATCTTGTTTGACCACCAGAGGTTATGATTACTTGCTCTAAACACAATATCACATCTAATAATACTTCCATAATGCCCTTCCTCCCCTGTTCACTCATGGGCTAATACCTAATGAATACTCTTACTGTCGCTGCTCTGTTCTCAGGGCTCAATTTTCTATTCTATTTCTGTGTATTGAACATCAAATGCTGTGCAGGGCCCTTGTGTGGGATTAGAGGGCTTGTTCCTTTCTAATAGGCCCTTGACCTTCGCAGCTCCCTGACAGGGCTCTGGCATTAGCCCTTTGCGGTAGCGTCCGCTGCCTGGGCTCCCATGATGCAAATTTTATGTCACAACATCAAACGCCGCACTGATCAAAGGTCAGCCCTCCTTTGTGTAGGTGTTTGATATCAAAATTTCTATTTCATCTCCAGCTGTCAAGGGCTGTTAGAGCTGAAGAGCAAAGGATGGAGGGAGGGAAAGGAGAGCAGGAGAGATAGTCAAAGCTAAAAAAAAAAAAAGAAAGAGCAGTCGACTTACAAAAAAGGCAACAAAGCCCACTTGAACTGATGTGTTCGAGATGTAACACACATTTACATACACCTGTTTGCATTTTACTGCATTTAAAAGTTTGCCATTTCTGATTAAAATATGTGTTCTAAAGCTTTATAGCACAGCAGGGATGATAGTGAATCAGTGCTCAAATGCTACATCTGAAATAGCCACAGTCTTCACTGTTTTACTGGGGAGTTTCTCTGCTTTGATTGTGTTTCTGTTTCCACATGCATCCCTCATAAGCCCTTGAAAATTGCGGAAGAAAGGGGAGAAGGAAGTTGGAATCGATGCATCATTCCGATTAATTAGGGGAATGATTTGCTGAGGCGTCTCAGAAATAAACCAATCTGAATGTGGAATTAGGATTCAGCGGAGAGCAGTCGGGCTGTGTGGCATCCAGATCTGTGACATTATGCATGAAATTATGGTTAAGAAAGAAGCCATCCCTCTCAATCATGATGACACACTCCTGTGGCATTCATCGAGTGTGTTGCCGCGTGCAGATGGATGCACTTTACATGTTTGCATGTGTGCTAATAAAAAAGAAAGGTCATGCATCAGACACCATGATGCCACTGCTGCAACAGAGCAAACACCACAGCCACTTGTTTAATCACCTTCACTTGTAATCTCTCACACAGACAGGCAGGCCACTCAATAAACTACACTCTTCACTAAATTAGCCCAGAGAAATTAAATCACATCCGCACAGGGAACCGCTGGGACTTTTGGGGAGTGTCAGCAAAGCGGGATTATCATTCGACAATGTGGCAGCATCACCGCATCCCATGCAAATACGTTACCTGGGTGCAGGCCTGAGGAATAAATTTCAGGCTGATGGTGGAGTATTCCCATCCAAGGCCGTGCTGGCAGCATTATATGCATGAGGAATGTCAGTAGACCATCAGCATGTCAGTCCTGGCAGAATGGTCGGGAGGGAGGGATGTTTGGCTTATTGGATCAACTTTTTGTCACTTCAAAGCCCACGTTATTTTTAATAATCTAGCGTTCGCCTGTTCCTTCTTCACTGTGATTTACTCATTTACTGACACTGACTTAACAGTGGTATTTAATTAATTAATTGTTTTGGTATATCTGCATTTCTGTTTCTAGATGCTAGGTGGCAATGTTGCTCTTCCATAGAAAACCCACACACCTACGCTTGATGGCTTGTAGATTTTTTTTTTACGTTTTTACTCAGTAATTGTTCAATTTAAGCTTATCAGTACGCACATATATTGTTATATGGGAACACAAATGAAGGAGACACTTGAAGTTATGAAGGTAGAAAACACGTATTATGAGGATGCAGGACTACCAGATTGGAAAAAAAGGGATTCCAATAACTGTCAGTTGCCACTATGAGACAAAATGTGTTTTAATTTTATACTTGAGCAGTCATATATCTAACAGAAGAATATAAAAAGATTTTATAAATATGCAAAACCTGGTCATTTGCTATGTATACGATACATAATGTGATTCTCTTTGGGGTTCTTCCAATTAACATGTTTTTTTAACTAATGTTTGGATTAAATTCAGAACTTTTTTGTCCGAATTTTGTGACTGCATATTAATATCAAGTGGTTGTGATACAGCTCAGATTAAAGTAAAGGCTTCAACTGGGAGAGTGATACAAATGTACACTCATGGAAATCCTAGATTTTCTTACTGTAATCCATAATGTTCTATTTACATGTGAATGAAAGAATGACAAAAATAGGAGGGTGCCTCCATATACAGATTGTGGACTGCAGAGATAGATTAGTTGCATGGGGGGTGATTATTCTCCCCCTGATACAAATGAAGGCATGGTGGGTTATCTCCCACCTCATGAATAGGCTTTGTGTATAATGGAGAGCCTCTTCATAGCCACAAGGAGATACATTAATTGCCTGACAAACCTAAACCTCACCATGATCATGGAAAGGCATGAGGAGCAGAAAAAAGAGGAAGATCATTGCTTTTCTTTTATTTATTTCTTTCTTTTTTTAATCTGGCGTCACCCCCTGTGGAGAGATGAGGAGAGAGGGAGAGAGAAAGAGGTGGAACAGAATTAAAATGAAGTTAGAAAAGTTGGGAGAGCGGGAGATGATAGGCGGAGAAAATGGGAGATACGGGCTGACAGAAACATAATCAGTGGCAAAATGAAACAAAAAACAAGACAGAAGAGGGTAAGTGAACGGAGAGATGAGCGAAGACAGAGAGAGAAGTGGATAGAGAGAGAGAGAGACATCGCTTCCAGAGGCTGTTCAAATCCTCCTCCTCCACCAACGCTCATACCTGATGTGGAATCGGGCTTCTTCTGGGGTTGAATACCTAATCATAGAGCACTTACACTTACACTCACACACACACACACACACACACACACACACACACACACACACACACACACACTTGTGTCAGTGTGACAGGTAATATGCCCCCTCAGAAACTACAGTATGCCTTTCAAAGAGTTTAAAAAATGACATGTCTCCAGTAGGCGAGATAATGCAAAACATCTCACTCTTGCTGCAGTGACTGTAGTGTGACAAGATCTCTGTGTTTCCTTCCATCTCCACCCCCCCCAGCCCCCCTCCCAAAAAGGAATCCTGATAATAGGACAAATGAGGCATGAGTTTAGTTTGCTATCAGCCACAACCCGTGGAGAGCAAGCCAGGCCAGGGGTAATAAACTCTGACATTTGCAGTCTTATTGTGGCAGACAGTGTCTGGCTGCACTCTACCCCACCACTCCTTGGTCTGTGCTCTATCTCGACACCTCAGGTCAGTAACTTTGACTCGCTAACCACCCTCATTAGTATTCTAGAAAGCTCCGTGGCAGACATCCAGTTTCTGTGTGGGGGAAAACAAAGGCCGTGGTGTAGTTGTACTGCAGGATTCTGCTGCTTCCAAATTGCTGTGGTATGACGGCGCCGAAGATGGAGGGAGACGGCTGAGGAGAATGGGGAATTGTCTCTGCAATACAAGGTGTAATCTTCATAAGAAACTAATGTAGAAAGGTACATTGTATACACATATACTTACGTTTGTGTTTAAATTGGAAGCTTATGGACCAGGCTTATGCCTCAGAGGCTGTTAAAACCAGTGGTGGAATGCAACTACAGTAAGTGCATTACTCAAGTTCTGTGCTTGAGTTTTTAAATTGTACCTTGTATTTCCATTTCACTCCACTTGTTCTTCTGCTCCACTACATTTCAGAGCCCGATCTTGTGCATTTTCCTCAGCTGCATTAATTTCAGAGCTTTCGTTGCTAGTTCCTTCCTAGAAAAACATATTATCATATAATGAAATAGTGAAAATTAGCTCCAGTTCAACCAGCTTCAACATTAAAGTAATGTAATAATAATCAAATAATATAATATGTATTCATGTAAATCTCACACAGGACACTTTTACTTTACTTTTTGATACTTTTAGTACATTTTGCTGATAATACTGATGTACTTTATTTGCAATGCAGTACAATACAGTGCAAAGTAATGCAGTGTCTTGTGTTATTGGTCATTTAAATTCTAGATAATTGACAAACCCGTGAAAAGACCAAAACCAACAATGAATTGATCCTGAAGTACTATCTGTGTAGCCATAGCCGAATTATGTGTCAGTGTTAAAGACCTCTAGTAGTGAAAAACCCATTGCATTAGGTGATATGTTACTTCAGCATCATGACCACAGGAACTGTAGTTTATTGTGAGTCGATCCCACACACTTTCCTGTTGCTGTAAGTCCTGACCGATGCACCAAACCATCAGCAAATGAAAGGCAAGAAGCCACACAAAGCTGTCATATCTGTACACCTCAGGCTTACACAGTATAGTGTGTGTGACATATCTACATTTATGCAGGCACTAAATTAATGAATTAAATAGAAGACCACACAGACACGAAACAGTCAGAAAATAATCATTTTTTAGGCACTTGTCATGACAGATCCAAAAAGAAAGTCCTGCATGGACAATGTGGCATTTAGCGTTTTATAGACCCGAATAAAAGGAATGTGAGAACTGTGACTTGAGGTGATTTACTCAATTACAAATAGCCAAAACTATTGTTTTGATGGTGCAGTTTAAAAATACAACCGTCTACTTGCAAGTGCTCTGATGCTTTTCTTTCTTTCTTTCATATTGTACATCAAATGAGGCCAAGAGAAGAAATAAATGAATAATTAAAGTAATTAAAATGGTGTCCAGGAAATATACAGTGTACAGTCATAATTGAAATTAATTTTAAGCATAAATCCTACACGTATTCCCTTTAAATATGTCCCAAAAACATTGTCGGCTAACATCACCAAGCTTTTCTTTTATCAAACAAATAGCTTTTGGATAAATCTCCTGCTTAAACAACCTTGCCCCTGCAGTTTAAGCAGCACTGTTATGCCTTGCCCACTAATTCAGTGACTTGGCCTGCGGCCATGGGATTAAAAGAGATAAGCACTGGTGAATATTCCACTGCTTCTGCAACGAAGGTCTCCCATTTATCACCCAGTGAGACCAGTGAATAAAACATGGACTTGTCCAGTCCACGCACAGTAAAGCAAAAAAGTATCACCCTTGTCTAACCAGTTAGGCCTCCCCGAGGCTGATTCCGACAGGTCTATTTGGAACAGTCTTGTTTGACCTCTCCCTATGTCTTCCCTTGGAGCCATGCGTGTAGCCGATTAATCACTTGATAATACACACACCTCCCTGTTCATTTCTATGCATGTACACACATACTGCGTTTTTCTGTCTCTCTCTTTCTTTGGACATACATATTATGGCTGTATTGTATCTGTTTCCTATCAAATGTGAACTCTGCGGCCCTGAAACACGAACCAGTAATGTCTGCTATGCATACACGCCAGTATCAATAAAGCCCAGCATCAGTGTGCTTCAACATGCATGGTCTTCCTCAGCGGCACGGCATTGATCACACTAGAATGACTCTGATTGCCGTGCACTGCTCAGTGAGGAGATGGGATTCATGAATCTAAATGTTTCGGCAGGTGTCAGCAGGTAACATCGCGTCCAACTGAGGTCTTTTTCCGCATGGGCTGAATTGACATAGAAGCACAGGTCTGAGGCAGCATATTCACTGATCTTCAAATGGGAGGGTGGATGCGGATTGGAGGGGCGAAAGCCCCCAACCATGGGGGATATGCAACAGCATGCCCACCATGAGGGATCTGGTTTCATATTGTGTGGAAAACCTTCCCATAGACTGGTGCAGCAGCTATGGGTGAGATGATTAAGTGCTAAAGTTGCATTTTGTCCTCTGAGCCGGCAGCCCTGAGGCCAGAGGCTGCATGATTGCCTCTGTGTGCTACATTACATTGACATGATGGAGAATACTCTCCTGGGGCCTGAAATAATGTAAAAGGAAAGTGGGAGAGAGGAAAAAAAAGCCCATCCCAGCCTTTTCTGCTGGGACCTCAGAATTCTCTGCATGCAATCGGATTTGCTGATAGATCTCCCCGTGCCACCATCTCAGTATTGATGACAGAGAGAGCAGTCGCACACGGGCGCATGGCAGCGCACACCAGGGGAGTCCTCTAATCCGATTCTGCTCTTAGAGCCCCAGACCTCCCTGCTGGGTGTCTTGAGCCTCCCGGCCACTCTAGCTCACTGGCTCACCCTAACACAGAGAGCTCAACCCTGCTGTGGATGCACAGGTCTGTGAAGAAGACCACAGGAGGAGAATTTAGAAGGAGAAAAAAAGAGGCTAGTCAAATTGGACAAAATGTGTGGGGTGCGCTTTTTTTTCTCCCTTAACTAATTAGCGTGAGGCTAAAAAAAGCCAAATTTATAAAACCAAATCCATCAGCCGGACAAGTGGAACAAATGAGTCGACCTCACAGTGGGAGGCAGCACAGCCTTATTTGTTTGCTTTTACAACTTGAAGGGCAGACGATGTACAGTCACCAAGCAGCAGCCTACTGTTCCCAAAGTTGCAGCCAATGTGAACTGCGGCTTCATAGGCTGCCAGCCACTATGGTTTTTGGCAGTCAGATCAAAACACATGAGTTTTGAACCAGTGTTATATTTTCAACACAGCTTCAACACAAAAAAAGGGGACATTTCCTTTTTGGGTTCATCTCTGCTAAACTGTGCATTTGCGTTCCATTTCATATCTATGAAAGCATGAATGGTTAATATCACCACATGAAAGGACCACCCACTATGATCGCAACAGACTGGATAATATTCAGGCAGCTTCCAACAGACTTTGATATCTGTACAATCTTATCTTTCCTCAAATGAACTCAGTCTTGAGGAACACTTGGCAGTGTCTAGGCTGGAGTGTTAAATTGTAAATATAAATGTTTATCTCATACCTTTCAACTGCTTGGCGCAAATAAAGTTTGATGCAAATTAGTCAAGATTTAGCCAAACCTTTTAAAGGAATAGTTTGACATTTTGGGGAATAGGCTTTCTTGTGCTCTTTTAAGGCATTAGATGAAAGGAATGATACCACTTTGATATTTGTCCATTAAATATTTAGCTATACAGCCAGGAGTTTGTTAGCTTAGCTTAGCATAAAGACTGGAAACAAAGAAACAACTATCCTGGCTCTGTCTGAATGTAAAAAGAAATCAGCTAAAGCTCACTAATTAAAATGCTATATCTTGTTTGTTTTGGGACATTAGAGGATTACTCGCTTTCTTGCCAAGAGCTAGATGAGAAGACTGATACCACTTTTATGTCTGTACAGTAAATATCTAGCTGGCAGGCAGGTAGCCTAGCATAACACAAAGAATAGAAAAAGGAGGAAACAGCTAGCATCTGTGCAAAGGGACAAATCCATCCCCCAGCATCTCCAAAGCTCACAAACTAACATCTGATATTTTGTCTGTTTTCTGTAATCTGTACAAAAACCAGTAGTTAGGTGTGGGACTCCAGAAAATTATTGCTTGTATCTTTCTAAAGAGCCAGACATGTGGCTACAGGCTTTAGCTTCATATGTAGCATACAGACATAAGACTGATATCATCTAATTCTTGTCAAGAAAGCGAATAAACCTGTTTCCCAAAATGCCAAACTATTCCTTTAAGGATAACGTCATGGTTTTCGACAATAAAAAGCCCCTCATTGAAACCAGAAAAAACATTTAAATCTGGAATAAGGCAACTAAACAACAACCATTAGCAAACAACTTTGTCAGCAGTTTCCATTGCTTAGGTGGGACTGTGTGGAAATTAAGGTGCTTTTGGGGAGACACAGACCATCTGCTTATCAGCTCCTCAGGTGGGATTGCTGAGAAAGAAAGTCAGAGGAAAAGAGCAAGAAAGGGACTTTTTAAACATGGAAAAGGACCTCCAGGTCTGCATTTACAGCAGCCTCCCATAGTGCTCCTATTTGTCTCCTCCTGAGTGGCGGGGTGGGGGAGCCCGTGGCTCTTCACAACATCTGCAGCATTCTTCCACAGGCCCCCAGAGGCATATAATAACCCATTACCGCCATCTCTGACAAAAACACACATTTAAACTACAATTACACCCCCTGCATCCTCTTCCTCATGCATCCCATCTCGTCTCCTTTTCTTCGTCTGTTCTGCAGTTCAATCGTTGTCAACCTGGGACTCCACCATTTAACCCCCCACACTGTTTTTCTCTCATCCTCCCCAGAGATTACAAGAGACAGGCTTACAACTGAAGAGCAGCCTTATGGAAACACTTAAAACAAATGTGAACCCTTTCTTTGAGTATATTTATATTATGCAGAACACAAACACTCTCAAATACAATTACCCTCTTACATATGTCACATAATTTCAACAGTAAAACATAAGCATACACATTTTCTTCACTTAGAACCTAATAATGACACATATACTTTGGAGAAAAACACAAAACAGCTGAGAGATGATGCCACATATTTCTATATATTCTCACAAGACACCTCTTTCACTTTCATTTGTTGCAGCCTGTCTTGCAGTTTTTCGGTCTGAAACAGTATCATATTGTGAATGCACACTATAATAATAAATCTCTCGATCATAGTGCTGTGACCAGAAAATTCTTTGCGAGATGGGGAGAAAGTAGAAAGTGCAGATATCAGGTGATCAGTTTCAATGTATCAAAAAGGGACATCTGTGGAGGGGTAAACAGACACCAGAGCTATCATCAAATAAGAGCAGCCCCAGGAAACCTTCTCATTCAGCCTCTCATTCAACAGTAGCTAGGCCCAATTTCACAGGCCGCACTGTGGCTGAATGGGAAGAAATTGGAAAAAAAAAATGAAATCGATTGCTTGGATTGCAGTTGTACTTTTATTTGTCTCTCCCTCTGTCATTTTACAGTGTTATGCAGTGTTAGAAGGCATTTCCAGCCTGCACACCACTGATAATGGCACTGCAATAATGTTGCTACCTTTAGGTTTGCAGCAGTCTCCCTCTGCATGCACCAAGTACTGCTAAAATAATACATGTAGGTATGTAACCTAATGTTGGCTGTGAGTGTTGAACTCTGATGTATGCTTATATATCTAATGTACTGTAAAAATCTGAAAATAGATACATAGTTACAAGACATATAGTGCAGCCCATAAGTATTTTGACAGTGATACATCTTTTGTTATTTTGGCTGTGTACTCCAGCAGACTGGATTTGAAATGAAAAGATATCTGTCAAGTCAAAGTGCTGAATTTCTCCTGTAATGGTGTTTGAAAGTGTTCAAGTTCACAGTGGATGACCAGGTGAACAATGTACAGAATGATGCATTAAAACTCATTTTATACAAAGTCCACTATGTTATTAAACAGTACAACAAGACAATGATAGGGCCACCTTTCCACGATTGTATCCAGTGTGGATGTTAGCACTGTCAAATCAAAGCTGAGAGTCACTGTCACTGAGTCATTTCATATTTAATATGTGTTGGAGCACAGAGCCAGAACAACTGAAAATGTGTCAAGTACTTTTGGACTGCACTGTATTTAAATATCTGTTACAAGAAAAGGCATTTTTTTATCCAAAGGAAATTTAGCTTCTGAGAAAACTTGAAGAGGCAGTCAAACTGCAAGAAGTTGAAGTGGCATTTAAATTGGGAGTGATGGAAGAAGTTTAATTTAAGGTGAAAGTATTAAAAGGAATTGATGATTAAGGTCTGAAAGGAGATGAAATTATCAAGGTGAAGTGTTTGCAAGTGTCAGCTGAAGTGGAAGTCCTGACAGAAACGACAGCACCAGTTCAAGCGTATACACTGTAAGACAATATCACCTGAAGTGTAAGCATGCATGAAAGCAATTGGAGTTTGTTAGTTTTCTTTGTTGAAAGGTTAAGACGTCAGACCTGAAGTGGTTTCAAGTGTCAGTTGAAATGTAATCAATGAAGGCAGATGAACTTTCAGTTAAATAAGAGACTAAAGCAGTGGAGCTCAAGCAGGGAAAGAAAATGAAAACAAATCAGCTATATCTTGTAAGCTTCACGTCTGATGCTACCTCACTGTTTCCCAACAAACATATAATTAATTAAGAGGCAATAACTACTTTATTTGACCCTACATTTTAGAAATAAGCAACACAAATATGATATTATCATCAAAGAATGTGGAAACAGTAGCAGGTTAATGCTTGTGGCGCTAAACAACCACATCAACAGACAGGCTCTTATAATTATTCCTACAAATCCATTAGTAAATGAATTTTAATTAAAAGCAATAAAGATTAAATGACAGCACGTTAATACATGGGAATTATGTGGCAATCACAGTGTTCAATAAACAGCAATTAGTCTATTTCTCTTGACTGCATGAGGCTGCAGGTGGTGCCACATGTTGTCACTGTCAAACGATCCATGGCAGCAAACGTCCAATTCAACTCCGATAGAGAACTGCAATGACTTATCAACTGCCATCGCCACAAAGGGCACTGCCTCATTACTTTTGTGTGAAGAGCTTTAAATATGCAATCAACATAATAATAGAGAATTTAAATGAAATATTCAAGTTTGACTTAATTGTTAGATGAAAAATGCATGTTTCCCTTGGCTACTATTAATATTTGATCTTATATTTCCCCTTTAAATAGAGAGATTTAGTAACACTTTTTTCTGAGTAATGTTACTGTATATTTTGACGCGTTTAGCACAAATAATATACTCTCCTCACTGCTCACTTTTTTCTGCCATCATAAAGGCTAATATCTATAGTCAAAAAAACTGCAGTGGGACATGACAGGGGGTTGGGTGTCGTACAGTACCATTAGACAAGAGAATGGCATTTAAACAGAAATTGTGGGGGAAACATAGCAATCATTTTCTGACATCCAGTAAAGTGCATCATTACCATTTTCATAATCACTGTGTTAAATAGGCCTGTAAATGTAACAAACACATAGTGAAATTCAAAATTAATTATTGAGAAAATGTCAGGAAAACCATTCATTATTTTAGTGTGACCTGAAGGCATTTTCCATCCACTGTCACTGTCACTACTACTCAAAAATCCTTCCCTGCGTCTCCAAGGTAAAGGTATGCCAGGCTGAATAAACCCACCTATTTATAATTTATCCAACTTTGATAATATGAAATACTGTATAAAAATTTACCCAGTCTTTTAAGCCAACATAATCTTATGTGATCCAAAATACATGGGCTAGATCTGATAAGAGATGTTTGATAAATTGACTGAAAAAATAGCAATCAAAATATGAAAACATACTAGAGACATTACAAGTCAGCAACTGCATCAATTTGATTTTAAATTTCTAGCTTTTACTGCCTTGGGTGACACATTTTCCAGTTTAATTTTAATACAGAGACTTAATAAGCAAAGTGAAAGTGTAAATAAGACTCACTCTTCTGAAGACATATTTAATGTCGGAAAAATTAGACACGTTGGAAAAACACTCTTTTAAATATGTCCTTGGAACACAGCCACACACTTCATTTATATGAGAAATTTAATTAATTGACCTGTAGTGGGTACTGAACTTTGGCCTGTACTATGATAATGTGTGCTTGCCAACTCTGCTACCAAAGAGTTTTGGTTGGCGAGGCCATGGAGTACAGCATAAGCCAAAGCAAAGAAAAATAAAGCACTTATTTAGCTAATTTTAAGGTAGATTCTGGTTTCAAACTTACATATTTGAACATTTTGTATTGGATTACTGCCCAGAGTTCTATAAGAAAGACAGATTTATGTAACATTGTGCCAGATTTATCAGAAACCTCTCAACTGACAAAGTATCCACAGCTTAGACTCACAACACACCGGCCAAAACAGAAAGCATGGGCCTGAACACCTGATGAACCAGCGAGACGTCTGTCATTGTGCAAGGAGAAGAGTTTATAGTGCTCAGCTTTTTTTAAAATTGAAAATCACCTTAAAATCACGATTTATAATCAACCATGGCAATTAATGGCAACATTTGTATTTTCTCACATCAGCATAAAACCGCTAAACTCACACTTTGGTAGCTGAATATTTTACACATTCTGTAGTGACTAATTAAAAAATATAAACTTTTCACAACAACTCCTGTAGTTTTTCTACCATTCAGTAACATTTGAATTTCCTGGTAATGCATGAGAAACCACCAACATGAAGAATGTTGCAAATTTCACCTAAATGTTCAAATATTTATAGGTTAATTTTATCTCTTACCAGCTGATTCCCATTTGATTTCCATATCAGTGTTTAATCAATTACAGCTAAAACATCCAAACATCTTTTCCACACATCCCTGTGGCTTACATTGGCATTGTGGCATTATCCAAAACAACATATCCTGGGTATTGTGCAGTTGTGTAGCTGTCTGGAGAATTTAAGATCCAAAACAATGTGATGATTTTATTCAGCCATTTTGTTCACCTCAAAAGCTGAATTTTATCTTCAAGTAATTGGAGGAATGATTGGATTTTTAGTTGAGATTTATATGCCCATATGGTCGTCCTTTACTGAAAATGAACAATGTTGCACCCTCTTGCTGTGGTTTGAGGAAAATAATTCAGGGAAACACAGGATTATCCCAGATGAAAAGAAACCAGAAAAAGAGTGATTGAGAGAAAACAAATGCGCCATAAAGTTAATTCCAATGTTGGATCACAAGATAATTGTAAATCTGCTTCATGTTCAATGATAGAAAACCATGTTAGTTTTATAAAGTAAAAGTCAGATTAATAATAGAGAATATCACAATGTAAGAATGAGGCTACAACAGGGGAAGTATGTCACGTCTGTGTTGGTGTTATATTAACTCAATTGAGAGCAGTTGGCAAGTTTGGATATGATTCAACAGCACATCAACAATTGTCTCCCATTATCTTTTTGAGGTTTAAAAATGCAAAATGCAAGAAAATTTACAGCGTTAGCTTCCCTATCTTAGCTATGTTGGGCCTGGGTGTGAAATCTGACTACATAGATACAAATGTTACTCAGGCTATTTTTAGACACATCATGGTTCTTTAAAAATCAAATTATAGAATTTGTAAGGGGGCAAGAGTTTCTCAAAATAGCTATGTATCTGTAGCTATTTATGGTATTAACCTCTCTCCTGACTAAAGTCCTTTTCCCACTGAAGAAAAACAGATTTGGAGTATAATGCAGTTGCTGTGTGGATTAAGACCATTGTTTTTTCTCATATTAGAACTATCACAGAAGATCTGCCAGGTTGCAATGAGCAGAGGTCTTTTTCCCATATGGCATTAAAATTAAATCAACTTCATCATGTACTGTACATTCATAAACAAACCCGTGCCCCACAAAATAAAATGTCACAAATTACCATTGACTTATAGCTTTTGGAGGAAACGTAGGCCTACTGCTGCATAAATTACTTGGCATAGTGGTGCCACACTTTACAACTTCTTGATTAAGGTCTTTATTGTGTTCCACAATATACATGTATCAAGAATATGGAAAATCACCTGATCTGAAACTTTCTATTATAGGATATTCAGTCCTCTTTGGTAGAAACACTATGCAAAACAGACAGGTGTTGTATATAAATTTAAAAAAAGGATGGTAACTCTAAAGGGTATTCTTTGTAGACAATGTGTTTTAACTTTGTCTTTTTCATATAAAATGGAAATGGCTTTCATTTCAGTTTTAAAGGCTAACTGAAAGGGTAGACAAAGGGATGGGATTGATCCCCTAAGTATCCTTACAAACGATACACAGTCTTGCTTTGAGTATATTCATACCAATGTCAATAAGATCAATACTGTCAATAGGATCGATAACCTAAAGAAGATGGTTCTATCATATTAGCTCACATCCTGGGCACATGAACACTGTTCTTAGTGCTGCAAGGTTTCTGCATGTTT